>NC_079135.1:125203149-125532899 GCF_945859705.1 Episyrphus balteatus | reverse complement strand
TTCTTGAACAAAAAATTCTGCCAATTCTGTTTTTTTTATAGCATATGCGCTGACTAAAGAAAAATACACCTCATTAATGTAATTCAACATTGGTACTTTCCCAAATTTTTTTATTTGAGTGTCGCAAATATTTTTCAAATAAAATCTATAACTTATTGGAACCCATCGGTTGCTTGATACAAAATATTCCTTTTAAAAAATTTTGAATTATTTTCGGAAATGTTTAGTATTAAAAACCTGTTCTTAATTTTTTCAAATTTATTTATTTAAAAAAAAAAATAAAAATACATTCAAAGAATAACAAATTATGTAGGTAAGCAGATAGTTTTTCAAGAAGATGATTTTACAGAAGTCTGCAAAAAATTAAAGAACGGTTTGGAAAAGCGCGCGCTTTTTAACATTTTCCAAACCCTTTTTTAATTTTTTGCAGAATTTTGAAAAACAGAATTATGAAAAGCAGAATTCTGAAAAACAGAATTTTGAAAAGCAGAATTTTGAAAGCAGAATTTTGTAAAGCAGAATTTTGAAAGCAGGATTTTGACTCCGGCAGAATTTTGACCCCAACCCGAGATTTCCAGATAGGTAATTAAATTACTAAAATACAAAAACAAACCATTTAGTACTGCAAATATTAGACTTATAGGTATTTTTTTATACTATATCTTTTGATTTTCTGAAAAAAAAAATTTCGGGGGGGGTTAAACCCCCAAAACCCCCCCCCTAAATACGGCTATGAATACAAACAATTAATTTGAACATGCACAAACGCACAACTTAACCTCTTAAATGTCATTAACCTTTAATTTTTTTTTTGCTAACCAAAAAGCAATTAACAATTATATGACACTAGCCTAGTTTTTAATCAAAAAAATTTTAACACAATTATTTATTATTATTATAATACTTTTTCAAGTACAATTAAAAAAAAGGCAACACTTCTTTTCTCTCTGCACTTGAACTTTGAGTTTTTGAGTAAGCAAAAATGAGCTTTCTAAAAAGCTCTTTTTTCTGTTGTTATATGCATAGAAGTGACGTCACACATCATCACGACACGAACCATTCATAAACTCAAACAACGAAAAAAATACCCTCTATTGAAGTTATTTCCACTCTCATATTCTCAGTAGACATTTACTATTTAGTGCTTGAAAAGGTTCCCATTCGCACTCTCGCACTACCTCTACACGGATCTCATCTGTCAGTCTTTAGAAAACCGAATACCTATTTAGTCACAATCTATCTCAAAAAACTGTGATTGTTTACAAAATAATAGCAAAAAAAGTATCCTCAAAACCGTGTGAACTTAACCCTTTAGTGCGCGGCTGTTGACGTTTCGTGCAACTTAGTCATAAAGTTAACTATATTTTTTTATCATGAATAATTGAGAAAATATCACAAGAAAATTATTGCTAACGGTGGTGCTTTGTAGCTTTACATATTTTTATGATAGGTACCTACACAAAAATTGGTATTGTTTGTGTTACATAAGTTCTGTCAAGTGCATAGAACTGTCAACCCAGCTGGTGGTTGGAGGTTGAGTTGGTCAAGTTCAAGTGATAAATAATTATTATAGGAATAAATACTCCTATAAGAGATAGTGAGTGACCTGTCAGTAGTCACAAGAGAAATTATTAATCAATAAATCCATAACTACCTGCGCTTTTTCGAAATCAAATTCTGGAGAGGTAGGTACTTATAATAATTCTCTTTTTTTTTTTTTCTTTTTATCGAACATTCTTTTACTTTTTTTTTTTTTTTTGTGAATAATTAGATATTCTTGTCATAACCAAACAATTTATATTGATGACGGGATATGTCAAAATGCTTTGTCTTAAACAAAAAATTTTTGTCTACACAATTTGCCTTCCTTTTTTGCAAAGTGTGGAGGCCATAAAATATTATTAAATTTAATTGTCTATAACCTTGCATGAAATTTGTTTCGATATTAGAAATAAATAAAATTGAAATCGTGATCTTGGGGGAATTTTATGGGAGACGGTGGATGAATAGATAGTTACACCGGGTAGTTTTTATCGGGGGTTGTTAATTATTTTTCTGTATTTTCTTGCTTCAATATTTACAACCGGAACCGGTTATAACAAGGGTTTGTTCTTATATTTTTGTGTACCAAGAAAACCATTTATATAAACAAAAAGCAGATGATACTACCTAAACCTACAAACCCAAAGATACACCTTTTTTTTGTTTTGATTTTGTTTTTATGTCATTCATCTGCTGGCTATGTAACCGGTAGTATGGTGGTCGAATTCAGAATATACCTAAATTTATATACCTACTGACAATTCGTATGTATTTGCTATGTGCATATAGCATAACATCTCATTATATAGCATCTTTTATGACGATGATGTTTTGCGATGAGAGAGAAGAACCGGTCGACCAGCGCATGTTTTTTTTTTTTTTTTCTTTATTTTTGTGTATCTTATTCTAAATAAACCCCCGCATGATGGTGAAATTGATTTTATGTCCTAGAAATTGTTTCTTTTGTTTGTGTGTCGGAAGAAATTGAAAAATCATTTATTTTTCTTATGAATTTTAAAAATTGGCATAATTTTATTTTTGTTTTTAATTATTTTTGTGAATTTTTTTAAAACAACGACATTGGCAATACTTAGTAACGAATCCTTGAAAACAGAGATGTCATAGTGACATATTATGAGATATAAGATAATAGTTAATGAAAATAGCCCTGTTCCTTCGGAGGTGTTTACTCTTGAGTAGAGAAATCTAGTACAACAACTACACATTCCTATCTCCTCGAGTAGAAGATCATTTGTGTTAATTGTAGTACTAGATCTACTCGTGAGTAAACTACCACCCTCCAATGGAACGGCCCTAGTAATTACTTTAATTGGAACGTACAGGTGGTTACAGTGGTGGTCACGTAATTAAAAACGCGAAATTGTTAATTTTTTCATCAGTTAGATTTTTTTAAGCACCACTGTGTTTGGCTAGTAACGTTAGTCGATGAGGTCTGTCATGTGATTTCCAAAAATGTGTTTCCTGAACGCGGGAAATTGTCCAAACGTGGTTATTTTAGAGAATTAATTTAAAGTCGACATTATAGCTGGACAGAAAATTAGAAACGAAGACAGAATTTGTTTTTAATGAGCCTATCGATGTTATTGGATTGCAATTATAACGCAGTTTAAAAATTGGTAAAAATAGATCATGCGCAGTCCAGAACTACGGAAATTGATTGATTATTATCAAAACAACCAATGAGTCAATGAACTCCATAGCTAAAGGATTTAACTGTTCAAATATGATGGTTTTTTTGGAGCCATCAAAAGAACTGAAAGTATGAAAACCCCTAAAAGAAAGATGCCCCAACAAACATTATCCCTTCTATAAAGCTTTACAGGAGCTACATTAACACCTGTAAAGCTTTATAGGAGCAAATTTGTTATTCGGGTGGGCTAATACGTAGAATCAGCAAAGCCGATCGTTTCTTGACTTGAATTAAGCGGATTGCAACTTAATTTAAGCGGATTTCTGCGTGGTTTTTTGCTAATATGATAAGGTGAAAGCTTAAATAAAGAAAGGTGACATCACCTTAAATTAAGGTGACAAGACACATTAATTTCCTGAATGCGCAAATAAAAACAACAAAAACAACTGGCAGCCACCGGGGATCGAACCTACAACTGTTGGGTTACAAGACCATTACCTTACTACTGTGCTAACTCACTGTTGGAAATGAGTATGATAAACTGCAAATAAAGCTCAAGTGTGACTATAATTTTAAAATTTTTATTTTTGATTGGTTTTTTTTAAGATGAACATTCACATTAAAATAAGATGAAGTTCACATTAAATTTAACAGAGTTTTAGTGGAATCACCTTATTTTAGGCCGTGTGCGAATTGCGTTAAAATGTTGGTTAAAATTTCTACCACAATTAAAATTTGACGTTTGGTTAAAAAAGGGATCAAATTTATTTTTTTGCTGTGCGAATTGGGTTAAAATGTATTAAATGGGACTTTTTTCTTGGTACCTACTAATTTGAATAAAATTTTCTCAAGATAAAACAAAATTACCCTCAAAAATGGTTTTTCTTATGTTCAATTAACTATTTTTTTTAACAAAACCCAGTTGAAAATTTATCAAGTTAAATATTCTAGTATGAAAATGTAAGAAATTCTCAATTTCACATACTTTTTTTTTATTTTATCGATAAATTCCCATTTCATTATGATCAAAAAGAAATTTATTAATTCAGTCTTCTAACACTAATTCGTAGTTCTCCAGCTGCCAACAAAATAGAAATATAAAAAATAAAAAACAAACAAACAATTATTTCAATTTATTATTTCAGGATGAATATTAATTTGAGGAAGTACTTTGTATTAATACTTTTAACATTTCTTAAAATATCAACGCATTATAACAAAAATAATTTCAAATCTATCTTGATCTTTCTATCTTGAGAAACGTCAAATTTTAACCACTAGTGTCAAATTTTACCCTGTTCCGCAGCTGGGTAAATTTTAACCCATTTTATTCACCATGCTAGTGTCAAATTTTAACCAAACGTCATATTTTAACCAACATTTTAACGCAATTCGCACACGACCTTAAGCGGATATCATCTTATTTTAAGGTGGTGAAATTTAATGTGCGCATCATCTTATTTTAACGTGACACTTTTTTCTCCATGTAGTACCTAAGATAAAAGATTGTTATGGGGCGTAGTCAGTGGCGTATCCAGAAAAGAATTTGGGGGGGAGGGGGGTGGGGGGTTGAAAAATTTTTCAAAATTTTTTGATAAGGTAAATGTACTACAAATTTGTCTCTTTTTTTATTCATCTTTGATCGAAAGAAAAGCGTTGTGCTGCGGTACTGAAAGTCGTATAGTAGCATTTTACTGCTACCTCGAAAATGCTTCGAACTGTCAAAACTGAAGGATCATCCATTTTTATTTTGTTTCTAAAGTTAAATTACTGCTACTTTGAACATGGATGCAATTTTATTGGCAACTTTATTGCAAAAAGCAGAATTTAAAAGAAAAAATAAGAAGTCACATTTTGCGAGACATATGAAATATGTAAGTGAAATGCAGAATATGGGCGATATTATTGCAAATTTTCAAAGAAAAATGAATTAGATAAAGTGTAAAGCGAATGAGGTTGCAAACACTTAGGCATGATATTTCATGCCTCATGTGTTTTATGTATTTTGTATTAAATTAACAACAAATAAACATTACAAAACAATAAAAATATAAGTTTTGATAATATTTTGGTCCAAAAATTGGAGATTCATTGAAAAAGATACCAAGTTCACGAGCAGAAACAAAGCGAATTGAATTCGATCAGAAAATCGAAATGAGCGAAAAAATGTAGAACACCTAATTTCACTATCGGCAACGCAAGTGAATGCTCAAAAAGTGAAATGCAAAACGTAAAAGTCTTAAAAACTAATTTTCAATGAAATTCTTTTGATGTTTAATCCGAAATATATATTTTTTAATAATATGTTCATTTTTTTAATACAAATCAGAAGCACAAGCTGGAATAGCTTAAATAAACCATTAGTTATGTTGAACACTAAGATTTTGAGATATAAAAATTTGTATTTCCAATATCTTTGAGAAAAATATTATTTTTGAAAAAAAGTAATATACTCAAGACAATAAAATACGACGTGATTACATAAGAAGAGCTTTGCAAAATTTAACGGTGATGTAATTCGACGTCAAAACAACAAACAAATTATTTGAAGAATTCTGAATTGGACTAAAATCCTGAAAATCCTAAACCTCAACGTCAACTAAGGCACTTACTCAAACAAACACAAACAACCATTTTAGAATTTGGAGGGGGCTCGATCATTTGAGCTGCCTCTAAATCCCTACGATTTATGAAGAAGTTTCAGTTAATCATGTAGATTATGATGAAATCAGCTAAATAGTAACATGATTTTGGAGGCTTGGGGGGGGGGGCTTGAGCCCCCTGAGCCCCCCCCCCTCAATACGCCACTGGGCGTAGTAATATCTTTTATCAATAGGTCGAGAACTGTCAGCCAGACCATAAGGCGTTGCCTATTAAAACATGGTCTCTACACGGATGTGTTGCGTGGAGAAAAGCACATGAATGTGTCAAAAAAAAAATCTCAATGCACGGTTGACTTTCGCTATAGGCTGCACGCAAATAAAACATTGTAATTTTGGAAAAGAAAAATACTCTGGAGAGATGAATCTAAATTCAATATTTTTTAGGTCAGATGGTCAAGTGTATGTAAGACATCCTCAGAATAAAGAATGAGACAAAAAATATGCGCTGAAAACTGGAGAACGAGAGAACATAATAGTTTGGGCTGCAATTTCTTGCGTAGTGTTGGTCAACTAGTAGGGATTATGCCTACACTTGAAATCGCTCTATTCCGAAAAGGGTTGATTTTACAGAAAAATGAATAAGGCAATATTTGTAGATAATTTTATGACAAATTAAGTAGTGACGAAGTAGGAATTTTTCCGCAGATAAAATCTAAAATTCCTGGACTATCTATTATTTTACCTTTACATCACATAAAAAGTTAAAATTTTAAGGGTATCTACTATTATTGCTTGCAATTCACACTTGAAGGCATAATCATGGCCGGAGGGTAAAATAGCTCAAATGCCACTTCTAACACAGCTCTGCGAATTATTTGTCTTTAGAATCTTTTTAATTATAACCGAACTTATGTAGAAGCATTTATCAAGTAGTATTTTATAATCAAATCAAAATAGTTAGTATGAAAAAAAAAAACAAGATATAAAATGAAATGTCATTCCGCAAAAAAAAAAAAATTGCACAACACTTTAACAACAATAACCTAATAATTATAGAAAAGCTTTAAGGCATTTCTTCCGTTCATTATCTCTAGGTATAACTAGTCACAACAAATGATTTTTGTTGAGAAAAAAAAAAAATATTTGAGATAAGAAAGCTGATTTGCAGTTCCTACGTAACTACCATTCCCTTCAGAAATATCAAATTTGAAAGATCAGCCACGGTTATAAACTTATTTAAAATATGACAAGTAAATATAAAAAAGAATACAATTTAATAGCTAAGTAGTTGTCCGTCACACGTTTTACATACTTGCGTTTAAAGGTTATTATTAAGAAATGATGAATCATATGGAAATAATAATGTCAAAGTCTGGTAATTCATAAATACTCTCGCTTGGATACCTACAAATGAACAATAATATAATTAAAAGCAATTTTACGCTAAGTTTTTTTCTTAGTTTAAGTTGTACGTGGCTTGTATTTGCAACTTTGTTGAGTCATATGTATATCTAACTCAATTAAATTAGCTTATCATGTTATTTTTTTAATTATATGTTTGAGGTTAAATCAATGTAAAGAACAATGTAAGTAACGTTAGAATAATAGATGTTGACTTAATTATAATTCATGACGTTTTCCATTAAGAAATTCTTCTACAACTGTTTCTAAAACAGACTTTTGCTTCTTGATTTCAAGTCAAATTATATACTGATAAAGCTGCTATAGTACATTTGATCATTAGGAGAATTGTTCAAACTTGGTTCAACCTTGGTTCAGGAATTTAACTTGCCGATTTCGGTGGACTAGCTGTGGATTTGGCTATTTTAACATATTATATGGTTTTTGAACCAGTGCTAAACCTCAGCTTTACCAACGATTTGCGAAGATAAAAGTTGCTGAACCACGTATTAAATATTTTTACAACTAGCCCTAATGTCATAACAAGGTTTTAACTTTCATTTTAAAAGCTAAAACCCTGGTTAATCACAGATTCACTTGTTAATTTTCTGTAGAAAAGAAGTTTTACATATGTATCTTAAATACAACCACAAAGAAGTTAAATAGAAACACGAGGACTGGGATTTGAACAAAGTCACTTTTATCAAAACATTACCGAGATGGTTTCTTATTTTCATGAATGATGACCATTCAGAGCCTAGAAATTAAATTCTAAACCTAAGCCAAGATTCCCTTTTAAGTGAAAAACCACAGAAAATACAAAAGTCTAGCGCCTTCGTCAGCTTTATATGGTTTTAGGGACTTCATATACAATGCGAGATTTCCAAAGAATGTGAACATTACAATTTAAGATTATTTTAACTGAATTTAACCAGCTCCCAATTATAAAGAAACCAGCATTGTTAAACCCCTCTTAAACCATAAAAAGCCGCATATTATAGCTGTCAAAATTTTGAATTCCATACTAGAACGCATAAAGCTATAAAAGTGCTAAATCACTTTTGGTTATACCTCCACTCCTAGAAATTGGTGTGCTCTCTTAAGACTATTTTTTAATGCGAGAAATTAATTTTTACATTTGTATTATTTTTTGCTGTTATCCAAAAATGTTTCTTTTTTTTGGACTTCTATAAATAAAGTCACCGTAATAATATAACATTTGGCTAACATCAAGAATTAACGAACGTCATAAAACATATTTCCTGATGATGCGAATGACGATGACCACGTTTCGAAACGCAAATTACAATTATTAATTTAATGAACATTATGAAACACAAATATGTACTCAAGTATACAAACAATTATATGGAGAATGTAATTTGCTAAAGTGAGTGATGGTAATTTTATTGATTTTAGCAAGGCAAGAACCTTAGACAAAAATTAATTTCAATTTTTATGTCACGTATTTGGGCGAAACTAATTCTTAGTCGATAACAAGATGTTTTTATCTATTTTTCAAAAAAGGAAACCAATTACAAAAGGAAATCGTTTTAGTGAAAAAGTATATTTTTTATTATTTTATTAATGTGGCCTTTAGACCAGACAGTTTTTTTTTTATTTCATAAAGCTCTATATCTACATATCTTTATAGAGTCTTATAACCACATATTTTTTAGCCTATATAAGAGCAAGGAGCCATCAAGAATATTATATAGAGAGAGATGGGGAGAGAAAGAGAGAGAAATAGAAAATAACGCAGGGATAACTTTACTTCTGGTATAATTAACTTTATATCTGGTATATTTAACTAATTTATAGTATATTTAACTATTATATTATGATTAAATATATCAGAAGTAAAGTTATCCCTGGTGTTATTTTTTATTTTCAGATTATTACAATTTTAATGACTTTGGGCTGATTTCATAAAGACATTTTAAATATTTATCAGGCTTTTACATCCTAAAATGACGTTTGTTCCATACAAGATACAAAACACGTCATTTAAAAGATTAAAAGCCTGTTAAATGTTTATGAAATCGGCCATTAGTGTCTCAGTTAACAGAAAAAAAAAATCAAAAAGCTGAAATGAAGTTCAACTTAAATATAACAGAATTTATGCGGATTCCACTAATTTTAAGTGGATAAGTTCCACTAATTATAAGTGGGTGGGATTTAAAGTCGACATCGAAACTTTCAACGTTAAGGCTAGGCGCACACATGCGATTTTGATCGCGCGATTATTCAGTCGCAAATTAGATGACAACAATTTCAATGACTGTAGGCACAATTTTCATTGAAAGCCATTGAAATCCTTGTGATCCATTTTTGCGACTGAATAATCGCATGTGTGCGCCTAGCCTTAAAGTGACAATAATTATCTTTCAATACTGACAAATTTCAGTTGTAAATGTTTTGAAAACTGACAGAAACCATGGTTCACGTTAAAAAAAGCGGGGTTTTATAATTAAATAATTGGCAGGTGTGGTAAAAAATGTGGTTTAACGATCTGATTTGAAAGTGCAGAACAATGTAAATCAACCATAAAACCCTTTGTAAATTGCAAGGTAAAAAAGAAAACTCATGAATATACAACACCATCAAAGAAAACAATAACAAACCACAAATTTAAATACTCAAATAGACGTATACTGCAAAATATCATATATCAACCTTAAATCGATAAATCAAGTTCAAAAATGCAACTAACAGCACTCATGTGTTTGCACATAATATATATCCACGATACATTCTTTTGAAACACCAGTTGCGAATGCGACGCAGTAAATAATAATACCATATTAATATTTATGGAAAAGTTTTTGCTGATAGTGAGAGGCTTTTCCAACAAGTTGAAACTACAATATTTTACGGATATTTGAAACATTCATGTAAGGAAAAAACTCCTTATTACCTTATTACTTGTTTTTATGTAAGAGAAGACTTATATCCGTACATCTTCTAATAAGTTTTATTTCTTTATTCGATTTGTATTTAAGTTAAAATTTTAGCTTGCTCTACAGCAGGATAAATTTTTACCTATATTCACCATACAAGTGTCAAAATTTAACCAAAGTGAAAAAATAAACCCAACTTAAAATTTACGGTGTTCTCATTCGTCTCACTTCCCGGCTTATTTTGGCATTTTTATAAGTCCAAGTTTGAAATGAAGTTAAATTGTCTGTTTCCTCTGGCTATTTCTTATTTACCATGAAGTGCGAGTGAGAAAGCAACACAGAAACGTCAAAATGAATCGGCAGAGTGAGGCCAATGTGAAAACCGTTATTGACACATGGCCTAAAATGACACGTTCACACTTATAACTGAGAGTGTGGTGTGTGGATGAGTCATGTTGCTCAAAAATTTTTTAAATCTGTCTTAATCGACATAATGTAGACGCTTCTTAAAGAAAAACTCTTGTGTATTAGAAATAAATGTCATGGATTTTCAGATTTCCGTATATCCGTATTGAACTGTAATACGATAAAACATTAGTTTTTTTTATATTTGTAAACAAAGGAACATTTAAATAACATACTGTTACAATTGTTATCATAAATACTACTTTATAGAAATTTTGATAACGAAATTGCAATATGATACACCTACGAGCGATTTATTTAAAAAGATAAGGAAATGTCAAAAGAGTCATGTCACATTTTACTATTATATGAATGCAATTAATAATACAAAATTAAAACTATCAAAGTGACAATTTACATGGGAAAAAATTAATTGCACCATTAAAATGGGTTTATACTAAGTATGCTTTGCAGATAATAACCTATACTTAGTTCATTCATGCTTGATAGGGGTAGGTTGATACATTTTTAAGCTCTTTAAGCTCTTTTTCGTGCTGTTATAGGAACAAAAAACACACGTTTTTTCACCTCATCAAGCAATTACTTAATACCTTAAGTGCCCAAACACAATGTCTAACGTCATAATAATTAGATTCCTCTATAAAATGAGAGAAAGAGTAAAAAAAAATGTATGTAGATTGTATACCAGTTCATGACATTTATGTAAGACTTTTTTTTTCTGTTTAACCATAATTTTGACGTTTACATAACAATACTGAATAACACACACTTGAAAAGGTAAATGCGTTGCTTCAAGCACAAATTTTATGTTACTTAATGGTTTATGGTTAAGAGAGGTTAGTTGCAGACTTGAAATAATAACTTCGGTCTATTAAAAAAGAAGAAAAAAAAAAAAAAAAAGAAATAATAATTTAAATTCACGCAAATGATAAAAATCTGACCGCATAAGGTAAGAGTGATAGGTAACCAACCGGTCGGCAAATCTATGTGAGAAATAATTGCTTTGCAAATTATAGAATGGTAATTATATTCATGTCTTAACATTGTCAAAACTTATATGTACGTTATGAGGTCGTATTTTGTGTTGATTGAAGTTTGTACATTTATGTGGTTGTTGGTTTTTGTGAATGGTAAAATTTCAAGCTCTATATTATCATTGAGCATCATCATGTGTGTAATTTCATATTTCAATTAACATGACACGCATTTGACTAGAAGGGATGTGTTTCTGTTTTTTTTTCTCTTTCCAGGCTCTTAACTTTCAAAATTGATGGTTTTTAAATAATTTGTTAATTTCATTTTAGCACGCTTGTCCAACGTTTGTTTTTATTAGGTTTTTTGTTTTATAATTATTATTATATTCTGCAACAGTTGAACACATTCACCAAACACCGGGAAAGTATAGGTATCAGTATAACAATCGTGCGTCAAAGTTAATTAAAAAAAAAAAAATATATGAAGCTGTTTTCTTTCTTCGTGACGAAAGGTGAATGCAATGCACTTGCATGAACTTTTTATCAGGAAACTTAATGAGCGTAGCATATTGCAGGAGTTTTTTTTTTATTTACGTAAAATATTAGTTAACTATGTTCATTTAGGAAGTTTGTTTAACTGGAACTCTAACAGAGATGTCAGTAATGAGTAATGACTAATGACCAATCAAGTTCATTACAGCTTCTGGTTTTGGGCATTTTTGGGATCTTTGAATTGAACTACCTCCACGTTAGGAGGTAGTTCATTTCGAAAGAAGACGTAATTTTGATGCCAGTAATAGCCACTACCTATAAGTATCTTAAGTGAATAGTCATACATCATTGTTTCATTTATTCACAAACGTCAAATCTGTACCTTGGTTAAACTGTCAATTGTTTATACACCTCTTAAAACAGAAATGACAACTATTTATCGTTATAACTCGTGTAAATGAGGCATTATCCTTTCAGGCAGTCAACGAAGTTGGGGAGCACTAACAAATAAAGACAAATAGACAAACGCCATTTAGTAGTTAACAGATTGATCAAAATGTCATTGGGACTGAATTTGGTGTCGTATCATTTAGTCATTCAAACTCTCTTTTCCCATGGGCTAAATCCTAGGGACCCTTCAAGTATTAAGCTGCAGCTGAATAGAATGTGTCACGTCACTTAGCGACTTAAATGACAGATGTCAAAAAAATCGCTTTTCAAAATCGCTAAGCGACGAGTAACTGTATTCTGAGCAAACAACTTTCTCACTTTTGACATCTGTCAGAAATTAGACAGGTCTTTAGTATAAGACGAAATTTTGTAAAACATAACTAATAAGGAATTATTGGTATTATAACTTAAACAGAACAGTGAGTGATAAACTCAAAGGAAATGTGTCAGTTGAATAGGCTCAATTAACTCTTCTGTTTTCCTCCTTCCTAGGTACCTACTTTGGTACCCGAAACCTGCAAATATCTTCCATTCTGAGGAAGGGACAACAAGAACCGGGCATATTTTTTTAAATCTGAAGTTCTTTCATTAAATGACACATAGTGAAATTGCCTAGAAAACATATTTGTGTTTTTGAAAAGAATAACTCAAATGATTTTAAGGGCATTGAGTGAGTCACGTTATATTGTAAGCACCACTTGTATCCATCACTCTTTGATAAATATTACTCACGCCTTATGAATACCTAATGTATGAATATTTGTTGGGGATTTTTTGTTGAATTTAGCAAGATAAAGTAAAAGTTCTCAATTAAAAATTGATTTTGAACGAAATATTTGCTTATCTTATCCACTATTAAGGTTGACTCAGTCGTCACAAGTTTAAGATGATAGGGTTTAATTTTTTGACATTAAATTAAGATATGGAATATGAGTAATTTTGTGTAACTTCTTTGACGGTGTTGACTTGCTTGACTTCACCGACTCATTTTGACATTTCTATGAGTCCAAAGATTTTAAATGAGTTTAAAATTTGTTGCTGTTTTGTGTTCCTCTTTCTCATAATGAAGTGCAAGTGAGAAAGCAACATTGAAAAGTCAAAATGAGTCGGTTTACTGAGTCCAATGTGAGCACTGAGCACCATAGTTTTTAAAATGTCAGGAATTTTTTGGAACAATTTGGTAGTATCAACTAGAATCAAAAATCTCCCTTCAAATTGTTTTATTAAAAATTACGCCTGGGGTTTTTGATGGGTTGAACACAGAAACTGTGTGTAAATCTCTCGGTTATGGAATAGTTAATGTAGATGGCGTTGATGCTTGTTTCAGGACTTTTAGATTCGCTTCTTCTTTGCGATTGAGTTCAATTATAAAGGAGTTTTTTTTAAGAAGTGTAAAGCCAAAGAGGTATAGTTTTAAGGTATTTAATTTGAATCACAAGAAAAATAATCATGTGAATAAAACACTGACGGATAAAGTTATCTTTATCACGTGTTAAGAAAACCATAACCAGGTGATTTATTAACGTGACGTTTTAACAGTCGTGTGATGCATAATAAATGGGTAATATCTTCTAATAGATTAGTATTAAAAGGGTGTTTTTTCGATAATAAGTTAAATTGACAATATTAATCAAGAAAGATATTTTGTTTTAACGTTATGTGATTGACGTGATAAGCAACGCAATAAAATATCATACGAATTAGGTCAATAGACAAAGGACATACCGTCCGTCATGTGGCAGAAATTACACTTTGATTGGGTGTTTAAAGTTTTTTTAAATGCCTCTAAATATCACATGTTAGCTCTTTAAGTTATATAACGTTAAAAAAAATTTAAACTTTTAGCTTTTAGGACATTGGAACAAATTTACTTCGGATTTTTGGTATTTCTTCTCCAAAAAAATAAAATAAAGATTTTATTTCAATTTTAATTAAGATTACTAATCTGATTACTTCTACTACCTTCATATTTGCCTATCCTAGCATCTCGCGTTCGTGTCATCTTTTGTACTCGGTTAAATCAGCTCTATTACACTTGAAGCCTAGTAGTAAATGTTGTAGATCATCTTCTCCTAAGTAGTTTACCGTCGTTTCTATTATCGATCAAAACTTTTGGTTGATGTTATGCGGGTTGGCAAGATGAAATCGATAATCTAGTATTACCAACTACTCACTTACATCTACTCGAGATGTTGGAGATGAACACTACACATCCCTATCCACGATTAAAGCAGATAGATGGTTGACTACTCATGAGGATACGATCTAGTACCTTTACAACTAAATCTAATCATGCTCTTCTGCTCGAATTGTACAAATTGCAGTGATTTCGTTTAGAAGGCTTTTCATTCAAAACTCTAATTATAGACCAGTGCCAATAATTTTTGAAAATAAAAAAATTATTAGCAGCATATGGATGGTGGGAAAATTTAGGATAAATGGTATATGAAAGGGGAAAAATAAATTGCCCACAAAAAAATTGGGGGAAAGGGGGTGGGTGGGCGAAAAAGTGGGGTGGGTGTCAAAAATCATGGTTTTTTACGATTTCTGTCAAAACTAGACGTCCTATCGAAAAAAGTCAAATGCAAAAGTTGTAGGTAGTATAAATGTCTACAACTTTTACTCAAACAATTTTTTCTATAACCTCAAAAATATTGAAAAAAATGCAAAAATACGATTTTTTGATTTTTTATTTTTATCTTTTACAAAAATGGTTGGATTTTAACAAAACTTGGTTAAATACTACTTTGTTATGTTTTCTATCTATTAAACATTTTTTTTTGAGCAAAAAGTGATTTTTTGGATTTTTGACGAATTTTATTTGAAAAAATAGCCTATTTTTCAATCAAAAAAGTTACCGAAAAAATTTTTGATTTTTGAAAAGTTTGAAACGAAATTATTTAGATTAAAACCTATTATTTAATATTGTTGGGAAAAACTATACTTTTGTTTTAGAAAATATTGAGAAAAATTGAAAAAAACAAAAAAAAAAAATAATTTTCCATAGAAACTAAATTATACTTTTCTAATGGCCTTTGACCTTCTTAATTTGAATCTAGCATTAGATTAGCTCTAACGTGAAAAGTTTTTGAGATATTGAATTTTGAACGTCCAAAACACTATTTTTGTGATGTTTTGCATAGTAATATCTCAAAAACGTGATGTGATAGAATTTTTCTGACTTCGGATTCGAGCTCAGCGCACAAAAAACCATTAGAAAAATATACTTTGATTTCTATAAAAAAAAAACTTTTTGACTAGTGAATTCGAACAGGGAAGAAAAAATCGAGTGCCTTGTTCAAATTCACTAGTCAAAAAGTTTTTTTTTATAGAAATCAAAGTATATTTTTCTAATGGTTTTTTGTGCGCTGAGCTTGAATCCGAAGTCAGAAAAATTCTATCACATCACGTTTTTGAGATATTACTATGCAAAACATCACAAAAATAGTGTTTTGGACGTTCAAAATTCAATATCTCAAAAACTTTTCACGTTAGAGCTAATCTAATGCTAGATTCAAATTAAGAAGGTCAAAGGCCATTAGAAAAGTATAATTTAGTTTCTATGGAAAATTATTTTTCGCCAATATTACTGTCATTTACGGAAAAAACGATCTTAAAAATCGTTTTTTTGTTTTTTTCAATTTTTCTCAATATTTTCTAAAACAAAAGTATAGTTTTTCCACACAATATTAAATAATAGGTTTTAATCTAAATAATTTCATTTCAAACTTTTCAAAAATCAAAAATTTTTTCGGTAACTTTTTTGATTGAAAAATAGGCTATTTTTTCAAATAAAATTCGTCAAAAATCCAAAAATTCACTTTTTGCTCAAAAAAAATGTTTAATAGATAGAAAACATAACAAAGTAGTTTTTAACCAAGTTTTGTTAAAATCCAACCATTTTTGTAAAAGATAAAAATAAAAAATAAAAAAATCGTATTTTTGCATTTTTTTCAATATTTTTGAGGTTATAGACAAAATTGTTTAAGTAAAAGTTGTAGACATTTATACTACCTACAACTTTTGCATTTGACTTTTTTCGATAGGACGTCTAGTTTTGACAGAAATCGTAAAAAACCATGATTTTTGACACCCACCCCACTTTTTCGCCCACCCACCCCCTTTCCCCCAATTTTTTTGTGGGCAATTTATTTTTCCCCTTTCATATACCATTTATCCTAAATTTTCCCACCACCCTTATGCTGCTAATAATTTGTTCAACTTTTGACCTCTGAAAACCGGATTGGCACTGGTCTATTAAGTACTCACCAGTTTATTAGGTCGTAAACAGACTACTCCTGTGTTAACTAAAAACTTAATCTATTACTTAAATCATTCCCATTTTTTATCTATTGTGTTTGGTAGAAGTGTAGTAGGTACTAGATCTATTAATCATCTACTCATGAGTAGCTTACCATCACCAATAGATATTCAAATCGCATTCCTTCCATGCAAAATAATTAATAACCTGAATGAAACACATTTGTAATTAAATTATCAACACTTGATTTGATAGTGCGAAAACTCTCTAGAGTTTGTGTATACAATAGATGAGTCATTCTCCTTTTCCTATACAGTTTTTATAGGCATACAAATATGATATCTAAAAAATTATTGAAAAAGTTCTTATGTATACAATTATTATTATTCCTTATCGAATTTTGCTTATCAATTTTATAGTATGCAAGTTGACTATAAACCCAAAGGTTTTTTTTTTATATTATAACAAACAGTAAATTTAATTTGAAAATTCAGTTAGCAGTCTGTCGGACAAGAAGTCGTACTCGCGAAAAATTTAAAACAGCAATTCCCTGTCGACTTGGGGTTCGTTGCAGCTTTCTCGGTATTAATTTATTGAAAAATAATATTTTAATAGCTGGAGTGTGTACATAATAATTTATTTATGTTAACCTTTGACATTTAGGTACTAAAGGTTATTTTATGTTTATTGTTATTACCTGTCAATCTAGTACATGAATTATTCAAATAATAATCTAACATTGTGAAATAAAATCGGTCACAGTGAATTTAATCAATTTTTACAAAAATTCTACGAACTGTCAAATACTTTTCGCTTTGAGTGGATCATTAAAAAAAGAACTTATCGTATGTTAATAACGACTTGTTGACATACAAATTAAGAAAGTGGTTTTCGAGAAAAAATGCCAATTTAACAATTGTTGATCTACTTATAGCCATATACATAGTAAGGTTCCAAAGTACTTACATACCCTAATCTAGTACCGTCATCTACATAATTTTTTGATCGAAAGCTTTAAATGTGTGATTCTTTTTAAATCACTAGTACCTACTCGTAAAATACTTATGAGTACTTTGTCATCGTGATGGAACTAATAACCTTCATAAAAAAATCTTAATTCCTTCAAATGTTTGTGCATAGGTACATATAATCTTTGATTTTTTTTTAAATAAAATGTGCAAAATAATATCAGAATGAAAAATGTTTATCATGATTATTAGATTTTCTGTCTGGAAACGTTATCTTGTTTCAATGGTCAGGTGTGTTTAAAGATAAATTACCTTACGTTTGTACAGAAGTTTGTGAATTTATTGTTTGAGCGGTATCTGGACTTTAGTATTTGGATTTCCTGCTTGTTATGTCTCAAGAGGCAAATAAACATAATCGAAATATAAATATAATAAAAAACGTCAATGATTCCATTTTCTTGACCTGATTATTAAAATTATTTTAGTAAAAGTTCCTTTTTAAAAATCTAAATAACAGTATAGCGGTTATAGCTTGTCAGTTTTTTTTCCATCTTCTCGAAGAAAATTTTCGGTGTTTTTTTTGGACTGGGTGTTTGGCTCAAAGAAAAATGCACCGACTTTATAGCGATTCACCTTTTATCAATTGTTATTTCTGAAGGCTTTTAACTCTTTCTAACTTTGATGGATATAGCTACTGGCAAGAAATGTTCAGAAAAATGGGGAAAATCTGAAGAAGGATTTTCAATTGACGTTCTAAAGGAAATCAGTGACCAGCTTCAGTAAAATGAATGAACGAACAAAAGAATTTCCATAACGTTGTGAAAAACGGACAAAACCGTTTTTACGTAATGCATGGAGAGAAAGTTAATAGAATACAAATTCCTCTTGTCGTAAGAAGACACTAAGCCCAATAACCACCCTGTTCTTTTGGAGATGGTAAACTAATCTTGAGAAGATAATCTAGTACATTTACTACTAGATTTACTTAGATGGGAATTTTATGGTACCTACTGATCCTGAGACCAATTAGAAATGATCGGGTCAGAGGTAAACCAGTGGAAAGTAAAGTATTGAAACAACTTTGTTGAAATTTGGGAGTTGTAAGATTAGACGTTTTAACAGTTAAAGCTGTGAACTAGAAAATATATTTATAGAAAAGGGTATAGATGAGTTTGCTTTGTGCGTCCAACAAACAAAATAACCCTGTTCCATTGGAGGTGGTAGTTTACTACTATGTAGTAGATGTTTTGGTTAATCTAGTACTATTATCTACTCATGCTCTTCTTCCCGAGTAGATACGATTTGTATTAAATTAGTTGAAAATGCGTTCCATTGAAAATCGCTAGTAAACTACTAGTAGTACTTTGCCACCTCCCAAAGGAACAGGGCTAATAGCGACACAGTGTAACAAACGCCGTTGTTTTTAAGAGATGATGACAACAAATTAAATTTTCTACCACTGCAAAGATAAAAGATAAATAATTTACTTTACCTTCGCTTCATAATAATTTTAGGCCGTATGAGAGTAAATTGACGAAAAAAAAAACGCCTAAGAAGTCAACCCTGTGAACAATACTTAATCTGTCAAAAGCAGTTTGGAAGAGCTTCATTTTACGTGAAATCACTGTCAAATTATTATCAGTCTATGAGGTAGTGGCTCGCTTAGTTTGCCTTCCATTAATTCAACACTGGATTTTTTTTTAGTGGTAACTGTGTATCTCTCCACCAACAATGAATAGTAGAATGCACCATCGAAAATTGATCTTAAAATTGTCGGGTGCCACATCTAAAATATAGACAAAAGTACCCCGCAACCTTATTTATTAATTTTACTATTAAGGCTTTTTTTTTTTGGCATTTCATAAATTTTCTTATTTGACCAAACTATGACAGTATTAGTTAAGTGACAATTTTTTCTTTAAAATAAGGTTGTGATATAGATTTTAGAAGTGGTAGTTCTATTTTTTAATTTTCTGTATCTTTCATTTGACACCAATTTCATTATGAGCTAAGTATTGTAAATGTTTTCTTCTTACGTTGATTTTCCAAGATGTTTTCTGCTGTCAAAAAAACGTTAAGAAAAATGTTTGAACTTAACCTTAAATTTCATTGTTTACATTGTTAGAGTTATTTCACAAATCAATACTCGATTATTTCTATTACGTAGGCACTTCCTATAGTGATAGAAAATCGATTTATTTTGCCACTTCAAAAGCCGCACTATTGGTATTTTCAAAGAATTCCTGTAAATTTTTTCAAGTAGGTAGGTACATAAATAACTGTCCCACAAAGAATTCAAGTTTTTATCAAAAAAATAATTAATTAAATTCTTTTTCCGATAAAAACACTTACGACTTACACATGTACGAAATTAGAAATATAAATGAAAAGACCTCTTAAAAGTTTGAAGTGCTTCAAATCTTATCAAATATCTTGTAATTCATATAAATAGCTGGCAACCCTTTAATTTCCTGGTGCATCTGTACTTGGTATTGTGTGTAAATGAATTTATTTTTTTTTTCAAAACAATCAAACATTTCAACACGTGCCGCACATGCGCGTAGGAAGGGGGGGTCCTGGGTGGGCCAGGCCCACCCTAGAAAATCCATGGCCCACTCTAGAAAAATTGACAGTACTATGGAACTTTTAAGCCAGAACTATAATTGGAGGAAGCAGTCGGAAGCTTATGTCAAATTCACATTTTTGTTGTTGTTTTCTTTGTCTTTTTGATAAGTTTTCATCCGTCGAGTGCGGTTGCGAGCACTGTTGCCGTCCGTTTTATGTTCATCCGACAATTATAGTTCTGGCTTTAGTCTGGTATTAGCTCCCACTGACAGTTTTTTTTTTTTTTTCATAATATCGCTTGCTGAGAATTATAAGGTTGTTTGCTATAGTATAAGTACATACCTCGTTTATATGAGCAGACTCAGGGCCAGTTGTACAAACGTGGTTCAGCTTCGGATCAGGAATTTAACTCGTCGATTTCGGCGGATGAGCAGTGGATCAACTTTATTTAAAGAATGGATCTAGCTATTTCAACCTATATGGACCTAGAACCAGTGCTAAAAGTCAAATTTACCACCGAATTCAGAAGATAAGAGTTGCTGAACCATGGATTTAATATTTGTACAACTGGCCCTCAAAGGCCGGATTCAATAATTAGCTTTTTCAACTTAAAATTTTGGCACAAGACTTTATTTTGATATTTAGGCCGTGTGTGAATCGGGTAAAATATTTAGACGAGAATACATTTTTGACACTTTTGAGGTGAAAAGATAATTTCAGTTGTCAAAATAAACATTATGAGTGTGTATTAGGGAAAATTAATATTTTTCAATATACATATTTTATTTTATTGATGATGAAAAAAATTGTTAGTGAATGGGCAGGTTCAGAAACGTTAGGGACTAAATATTTAGGTAATTTCTCGGTCTCTGATTGGTCAGCTGTCAAAAAAAATCATTCCAATTTAGGTAATTTTGTTGGAAAGCTGACTGGAAAGTTAGGCAAGAAAATTTTCCCTAAACATTTAGGAAAGTTTTTTTTGTCAACATGACAGCAGATTGTTTTTAATTAAAGAATTAATTTAGCAAAATTAAATTTATTTGTGCGAAAAACAACTAAAAAGTGCATTATCGGTTATAATTAATTTTATTTATTCATTACAGTTAAGTGAAATTTGGTGTCTTACCCATGCGACCGGTAAAATTCTTAAATAAATTTCGAAATTTGACAATAGCATCTAATCCAAACTAATTTAGTCAATTTGCTCAAATTTCCGTTCAGAAAATGACGTTGCCTAAATATCTAGTCCCTAATATTGGGCAGGTTCAGAAACGTTAGGGACTAAATATTTAGGTAATTTCTCGGCCTCTGATTGGTCAGCTGTCAAAAAAAATTCTTCCAATTTAGGTAATTTTGTTGGAAAGCTGACTGGAAAATTAGGCAAGAAAATTTTACTTAAAAATCTAGGAAAGTTTTTTTTGTCAACATGACAGCTGATTGTTTTAAATTACAGAATTTCGTCAGCAAAATTGAATTTATTCGTGTGAAAAACGCGTTAAAAGTGTAGTATCGGTTATAATTAATATTATTTATTTATTAAAGTAAAGTTAAATTCGGTGTTTGCCCCATGTGGCCTTAATTAAATTTCGAAATTTGACAATAACATGATATCCAAACTAATTTAGTCAATTTACTCAAATTTCCGTTCAGAATATGACGTTGCCTAAATATTTAGTCCCTAATATTTCCTGAACTTGAACATTTCCTGAACGTGCCCAATGGCAACACAAAAATAAAATTCACAGGAAAATGTGTGTTGGAAGCTTATGTTAATATTTATAAATTAATTTGACATCATTAATTCTTTTGTTTTGCAGAAAAAAAAAATATATCTACGTTAAAAATTTATTCAAATTCACACAGGTAAATTAAGCCAAAGATAATTTTTTTACTAACCAGACATTCAAATTTCTTAACTTAACCCAATGCCCAAAATTTAATTTCCTACATTTCGGCTTAGGTTTTCAAGTAAAAAATAAAAAGCAAATAAAATAAAATTGACAGCTTGGTAAGGTCAGTTTTTAAAGCCAATCGCTGTCATATATTTTGAATGAATTCAACATGTGTGTCCATCAAAATAAAAGTGCTGTAACTCCATCCAATTGCATTTCGAGATAACAAGCTTTTAAAAAAAGGAATTCCATATACCTAACACCACACAATATAAAAACAAAAAACAGTAACTATCAAAGATATATTGCGTAATTGGAGTTGATTCCTCTTTATATTGAATGATATTAACAAAATACGATACCATTAATCAAAAAACACCTTTTTTAAAAAAATTGAGTTACACAACCATTATTTTTGACAAAATTTAAGTTATTTACAACAACAGAACTTGGCGAATAATTTGCCATTGTAGGGAGCAAAGTAAAAAAAAAATGCATGGCTTCAGGTGGACGATATCATCTGGCCCACCCTAGACAAAATCTCTAGCTACGCCCATGGTGCCGCATGTGTAAACTTGTACACTCTTCAATTTGTTGTCAAAGTAAAGGGCATTTTAGACCAAATTACTTAGATAGTAATAGATATAAATTTATGTAATTGGTATAAAAATAATCTTTGTTTTTGTTTTCTCTTTATTTTCAGCTTATTTGTGATATAATAGATACTAAAAATATTTAAACGACAAAACCAATGCATATATAAACGAAATTTTAATTTTATAAACAAAAAAAAAATGGTTACAAGTAATTTTGACAAATTTCGACTACTCCTATGGAAGAACTGGATCTTACAATGGAATCACAAAATCCAACTTTGTGTAGAATTAATATTACCAGCAATATTCTCCATGCTTTTAGTTCTGGTGCGAACGTTGGTAGACATAGAGTATTCACCTGAAACGAGATATGATCAACCATTACCGATAGACAATCTTAATTTATTAAAGTAAGTTTTATTTATAAATTTTATTTTTAAATTTAAATATTTTATCAATATGAAACTTCCTTATGCAATAAAGATAATAAATATGCAGTTAATTGGACTCAATATCTGTATAACCCACGCGTATCCTGCCTCAGACCCTTCACTATAATACAGCACAAAATCAAACTTTATTTTTGTGGTCTGACATGCAGTTTATTATTTGTTTATTATTTTGCTTTTTTTTATCTACACCAATATAATTCATAAATGTCAGTTTAAGGTGAATAATTAGGGAACAGTTTTTTCCGAGTTAAATCTTAGTTTAATCAGAGTTAAACTGAACCAATATGATGGTGATGGCATATTTTTGACAGTTAAATTGACACTTAATGAAAACTATTCTTTTACTATTGAAACTTAAGTCTGTTATACCTTATTGGAAGATCTTTCAATATTGATATAAGCTATAGATAGGTATCTTCCAACTGCAAAACCAAATTGATTAATATTTTTTTGCAATATTGTAAGATTTTTCAACAATGCTTAAAGTGGCGATGTCATTTTTTTTTCATACATTTAATGTTTCTTTACTTAAAAATTGCTCCAGATTTATATCAGACTTAGGTGAATATTGTACTAGATTTGAATTGAATAAATCAACAATAGCCGCCTTTATTTGGAAAGGGTAGTCTACTCATGAGTAGATAATTAGAATATCTATAGTACTATAATTTGCACACGATCTTCTGCTTGAATATATAGGATGTGTAGTTCATAGTACTAGATTTCTATACTCATAAGTAGTCTACCACCCCGCAGCTATTGTGTATCTAATCTACTGTTTTTTTTTCACTGAAAAAGTGATTTAAAGTCAACTCGGAGTTCGACGTAAATTGTACTAGATTTTCAAAAATTAAGAACATCAACAATGGCTACGTTTTTTTTTAGGTGGTAGTTAACTCTTGAGTAGAAATCTAGTAGATACTACCAAATACACATTTCGGTGAGTATTTACAATAGATTGTTAAAGTCAAACTCGTTCGAATTTTTGTAGCAGTCACCGGCTGGCAAAGTAAAGCAAATGTCACTTTGTACCTCTTCCCTTAGTTAGAGTTTATTTAAGGTGGACACAATTGCGAAATTTTAATATTTTAGCCTAAATCATGTCATAAACTGTCAAAAAAAGCTACATTTTTCTCATAATTTTTTATTTTATTTTGTCATTTAATAAAAATTTAATTTTTATGTTTAAAATTCGAATTGGATTTAAAGCACACTTTCATATCGCTTTTACACGTTCTTTGTCATTTTTTCCTCCCTCCATTTAGGTCACTTTTTGGACGTTCGGCGATACTCAGGAAAATAAAAAGGAAGACATTCCGGCCAAGGCAAGATCACAATGCTCTTTTTATAGTTAAAATCGATCATAGATTTTTATTATACTTAATAACACAAATACAATTTTTTTTTAGCCTTATCACACCTTTTAGTAAAATGCATGATTTCCGTAGAAACTTAACATTTAATGCCTGACATAGTCTAACCCTTTTTCAAATAGAGCTAACCTTTTTCTTCTAACAAAATTTTTCGATATTTCCACTTACCACACAAATTCACCTTAAATTTCTTATAATTTCACCACACTATTACACCTTTAATAACCTTTTGATTTTCCCCCTTCTTACAGTGCTAGTGTTTCAGCAAAATATTTAGAAAAACTAACCTACCATCTGGCATACACACCAAATACAACATGTTACGAAAATATCGTCAAAGAAGCAGCTGACAGCTTAAATGTGACATATAGCGGTTATAGCAGTGCTACAGAAATGCAAAATGTCCTAATGAATGAAACTTATCTTGGTGGCATTCAATTTGATGATTCACAAAGTTGTTTTGAAAACTTAAATTATAAAATTCGATTTCCAAGCGAATTAAGAACTTCGGCTGGAAGACAAGTTGCAACATGGCTAACTAATATACTTTTTATACCGTTCGATCCAATTGGTCCGAGAAATCCTGACGATGCAGATGGTGGACTTCCGGTTGGATATTTAAGAGAGGGATTTCTTCCCGTTCAGAATGCAATTTCGACAGCTTTTCTAAAACTTTCAGCTAAAAATTTCACCGATCAAGTATTACCGAGAGTTGTATTGCAGCGATATCCATATCCAGAATATACCAATGATCCGCTTTTAACTGGTTTGGCTTCGATGATGTCATTTATAATTGTTCTCAGTTATATTTACCCGGTTACCTACACTGTTAAGGTAAGTTCTGGAGTAAATTAGACCACTGATCTCTAAAATATGCTGGATAGTAGATTCGGTAGATGGTATACCACCCGACAAAAAATTTTGCTTCTATAAAGCTTTACAGGTGCTACTTTTGCTTCTGTAAAGTATTATAGAAGCAAAATTGTTTAACTCCAATTGAAAATGACATTAGGATTACCGGGCATCATTGTATTTCATATATTTCAGAAAGAAAAGTTTGATTATACACAGTTTTATACAGTTATACTGTTATACCGTCAATCTGTTATACTGTTATATAGTTAAATACCAAGTTGTACCTCTTTCTTTGCAATAATAGAAAGGGATTGATGATTATTTCTACTGTTATACTGGTAAACTGTTATACAAACGACTCTCCCGTGTATTATAGAGATCAGGGAAGAAAATTTTTGAAGGAAGTGTTTAATATTTTGTTCCATTATAGTACATTACAGCTGAAAAGGAAAAGCAGCTAAAGGAAGTCATGAAGATTATGGGCCTTCAAAACTGGTTGCATTGGACAGCGTGGTTCGTCAAGGGATTCCTCATGATGGGCTTTTCGTCTCTCTTAATCACAACTATTTTGATGGTAATTAAGACTATTTTTGAATACCGTTATGACATCTTTAATTTATTTTTCCATTCTAGATAAAATGGAGTGAAAATGTTGCTATTCTAACACACAGTTCATTCACAGCAGTGTTTTTCTTCTTTTTAATATTCACCATAACAACGATAACATTTTGCTTTATGTTGGCAACTCTATTCTCGAAAGCTAGTACTGCTGCAGCTATAACGGGTCTTATATGGTTTATTATGTACATACCGTATACATTTTTCCAGCTCAATTACGAGAGTCTAACATTGTTTACCAAACTGATATGGTCACTTCTTTGCAACACAGCTTTGAGTTTTGGCATACGTGTCATTATTGGTTTCGAAATCAATGGTGAAGGTTTCCAATGGAGCAATATGTTTACACCTGTCAATGTTGATGATTCCCTAACGATGGCTCACATTTTGATGATGATGTTAGTGTCAAGTTGCATTTATATGATCATTTGCTTGTATTTGGAACAAATCTATGCTGGGGAATATGGAGTTCCGAAAAAATGGTATTTCCCATTTACTAAGACTTTCTGGTGTGGTGAACCCGAGTATTTGGGTGTTGAAGATTCGAATACTGACACAAAACGAGAATACCCCGAATCTTTTGAAATCGAACCTGTGGGAAAGCATGTAGGGCTTCAAATTAAGAATTTGACAAAAATATTTGGTCAACGAAAAGCTGTTAAGAATCTTTCGTTGAATATGTATGAAGATGAAATAACGGTTTTGTTAGGTCACAATGGAGCTGGTAAAACAACGACTATTTCAATGTTGACAGGAATGTTCCCACCTTCATCGGGAACAGCTATAATTAATGGCAGTGACATTAGAACAAACATAGATGGCGCTCGCATGTCATTGGGCATTTGTCCGCAACATAATATTCTCTTTGATGATCTTACTGTTAGAGATCATTTGGTCTTTTACAGTCGACTCAAGGGTCTTAAAGATGATTTATTGGAAGCGGAAGTTAAGAGGTATTTACAAAAGATTGAATTGGAGAATAAAGCAAATGTTGCGTCATCAAAGCTGTCTGGTGGCATGAAGCGTAAACTGTCAGTTTGTGCGGCATTTTGTGGTGGGACTAAAGTTGTTTTATGTGATGAACCAAGTTCGGGTATGGATCCGGCAGCAAGGAGACAATTATGGGATTTATTGCAATCGGAAAAAGTCGGACGGACGATATTGTTGACGACACATTTTATGGATGAAGCAGATGTTTTGGGTGATCGTATTGCAATAATGTCAGATGGTGAACTCAAGTGTATGGGGACATCGTTCTTTTTGAAGAAGAAATTTGGCAGTGGTTATAAATTGGTAAGTGATTGTTTTTTTTTTTTTTTAATTAAGAAAACTAAAATAAGGAAATGTTTTTCTGTTCGATCTTTGGGAGCATCGTAATGGTTTATAATGTTCATATATGATTCATTGGACATTGGGCGATGAAAATCAATGCCAGCTGTCTTTTGCAAACAACTCATCTACCAAATTGCTTCTATAAAGGTGTACAGAAACTATGTTTGCACATGTAAAGCTTTATAGAAGTTAAATTGTTAGTAAGGAGGGCCGAATTAGTGGATTTGACACAAGGATATTATTAAAGACCATTTTTTTGTTTTATAAAGTTTCTAAACTGTATTTTACTAATTTGTAATCGCTGATTTCAAATCTGCCCTCAGTTTTTTTCTATTAGCAATGGTTTGGATGATATAGGTACTAGGGAAATGCTTAAAAAGTAACAAATAATCGATTATTTAGATTTTATAAAGGAAATAGGAAAATTTGAATTTTATGATTCGAGTTAAACACACCCAAAAGCTTTTGTTCCTGAAACAAAACTACTGTAAGTTAAAAACCACTGTAGCCTGAAAAATAACAAGAAATCGATTATTGAGATTTAGTAACGGAAATATCTCAAAAACGCGAGCTGATAGAAAAATTATGATTTTAAATTCGAGTTCAACACACCCAAAACGACTATAGCATAAAAAAAACGACTATAGGTAGCATAGAAATTAACAAAAAATCGAAAATTGAGATTTTATAAC
Organism: Episyrphus balteatus; assembly: GCF_945859705.1. NCBI lineage: Eukaryota > Metazoa > Arthropoda > Insecta > Diptera > Syrphidae > Episyrphus > Episyrphus balteatus. Next base: position 125,504,856 of record NC_079135.1, on the reverse strand, counting down.
GAAAATAACGCTAAAATGGGAGGTGATAGAAAATTTTTGACTTCGAGTTCAAGTTAAGCACACCCAAAACCTGAAGAAAAATATTGATTTGTTTCTGGCAACAAAGCCACTGTAAGCTAGGGAAATGCTTAAAAGTAAAAGGTAGCAAAAAATCGATTGCTGATATTTTATAACGGGACTATTTCGAAAACGCGACGTGATAGAATATTTTTGACTTCGGATTCGAGTTCAGCAGCCCAAAAACTTTCGAAAAAGTTTATCAAACTTAGTAAACAAATCCTTGTACTGCAAATCCCAGTGAAATGTATTATAAAAAAGTCTCTTTTTCTTCCACATGTTTACTCAATGTTTACTAGGTCTGACCTGACCCCTACGCTAGCAAACCTTTTTACATTTCTATATTAAATAGTTAAAAAAAGACAATTTTTATATCTAACTTTCTTCTTTTTAACTTAAAGATTTGCGTGAAAAAGAAAGAATGCGATGCAGCCGAAGTAACAAAGCTTCTAAATCAATACATTCCCGATTTGAAACCTGAAGCTTATTATTGGTGCTGAATTGTCATATCAACTACCAGATAGATATTCATCACATTTTGAAAGAATGTTCCATGATTTAGAAACTCAATCCGATGATTTAGCACTCAACGGTTATGGTATTTCGATAACATCTTTGGAAGAAGTTTTTATGAAAGTTGGTGCTGAAAAATCAATGTCATCAACTGTAGCCTCACCAATAATGAATGGCAATGGATTTGGATCTGATGATGGTGAATCTATGAGTTGTAAGTTAAAATTAAACTATTTTTTCTCAGATTCAAAAGCTGATTAAATACATTTTCCAGCTGATAATATGTTTTCGGACAACCAACGACTTCTTAAAGGGCACAATCTCATCCTCAGCCAATGGCGTTCGATGTTATGGAAGAAAATTCTCTACACTATTCGAAATAAAATGTTATTTGCCATACAAAATCTTATGCCAATTCTCTTCATCACGATGACAATTTTAGTTTCATCAAACAGTCACTACGCGGCGCTAAGACCAATGACAATGGGTCTCAATCAATACCCATTGACGGTGACGGTATTAGAAACAACTTCGAAAGTTGCAAATGGATCATTAGAGCAAGCTATTAGTACAAATTATAAGGACATCATTAACTCTTATTCATCTGGACATCAACTTCAACAAACTGGAAATAAAGGCTTTATAGGTTTTATGTTGGATCTTGGTAAAACTCTGCAAGTGCGAATAAATTCAAGGTATATTGCTGCAGCAACTGTAGATGCAGGCACTATAACAGCTTGGCTGAATAACAAGCCGCTACATTCAGCACCGCTGACAGTCAACTTAATTCACAATGCTATGGCAAAGTATGTAATAATTCCTCATTGCTGACAATATTTAAAATTTCCTTTTCTTATTACAGAACTCTTATTGGACCTAAAGCCTCAATAACTATTACAAACGCTCCGCTGCCATTATCAAAAGACTCAACTTTCCAATTGCTACAGAGTGGCCAGAATTTGGGAACACAACTTTCGCTGAATTTATGCTTCTGTATGTGTTTTGTCACTGCTTTGTATGTTATGTTCCTTATTAAGGAAAATCAAAGTCGTGCCAAGCTATTACAGTTTGTAAGCGGAGTTAAGGTCTTAACATTTTGGTTCTCACATTTTGTTTGGGACTACGTTACTTATATGCTGACAGCTATTATTACAATACTTACTTTAGCATGCTTTCAAGAAGATGGATATGCTACTTTTGATGAATTAGGTAAGTTGTGTTTATTTTGTATTTCACTTTAGGAGTAAATTTAAAGAAGAGACCCACATTGGGCGCCATTTATACGCCTATTATACTGATAAGGCTTTTCTTAAGCAATTGTATGATTATTTGATCAATGTTCTTATGCATTTTTCATTTTCAGGTCGAAACCTTGCAATAATACTTCTTTTTGGATTTTCGGCATTGCCGTTCACCTATCTTCTATCAGGAATGTTCTCCGAACCTGCTACTGGACTTGCTCGACTTTCGATCATCAATATATTCTGTGGTAAGTTATATACTTGTTTGCACTTAATATTACCAACACCAAGCTTATGATTGCTTAACTTAATTTTCAGGAAACGCTCTCTTCATTATAATTCTTGTTATGAGCAGTGATTTATTCGACACCAAAGACACAGCTGATATATTGGAAAAATTCTTTTTAGCTTTTCCACTGTTTTCTTTAGCACAGGGTTTAAATAAACTCTATACAAATTCTCAAACTAGAAAATTATGTTTGCAACTTCCAGAAATTGCTAGATGTACATTCTATAAGAAACAGTGTTGCCGTAAGTTATACTAATTTCTTAACAATATTGATAAAATGAAATAAGAGTAAATTTTCTTTCAGCATTACAATCATATTTCACATGGGACAGTCCCGGAGTACTTCGTGAAGTTATTTATCTGGGCATTACTACTGTTGTATTCTTTTTGATTTTGATTCTTAAAGAATATCGTATTCTGGGAAATATTTGGTACAAGATTAAAGAAAAAACTACGTAAGAATTTTTTTTAATTGAATTAGAAAGAATTGTACTAAATTCATATTTTTCTTTGAGCAGTAAACTACCACCACCGCCAGAAGATGGATATTTCGATGAGGATGTTGAACAAGAAAAAATTAGGGTGGCAAATATGTCGTCCTCAGATATTGCAGTACAAAATTTGGTTCTCGATAAAGTCACAAAGTTTTATGGCAAATTTATTGCTGTTAATCAAATTTCAGTTGGAGTTAAACAGTGAGTGTAAAACAATGTTTGGTTGTCTACATTATAAATGAAGATTTTTAGGAAACAAAATTTCTGAACTTTGAATAACCATGGTGACCGGGTGTAATTTAGTGAAAATCATTATAGATTGGCGCCCAACGCAGAACCAAACAAAATTCTTAAGGAAACTTTGAATAGTTTCAGTTTTAAATATTTTGGGTTGATTGTTTATCATGAGAATTCTTAATTGTTTTAAAAGCTACTTTTATACTTTAACACAAGCCATTAACTGGCGCCTCACGCGAGACTGCACATCTCTCTGTTAAAAATTTCATTATTAGAACGGATTTCTATTGTTGCCAATGAAATATAAAGCATATTTTTCTGAATAAAGTTCTGCATATTTTCCGATTTGGAACTGTTTATTTGCTTTTATTGAAATAAAATTTTCATTTTATATAAAAGCGAATCCATTTTGACAGTTTAATGATTGTACATAATTTCTTTTTAAAATACTGGCGCCCAACGAAAATATCTAAATATGCTCTTAAATAAGAATTCATATTTTTGATATTCTATATTTTGCTTGATTTGTTCAAACTATGTTATGATTAAAGAAAAAGTCTCCTTTTGTTGTAGAAAAAGCTTCAATCTTTCTCTCAGTTTTAATAGAAATGCGAACTGGCGCCCAACGAAAAACAATAGAATTTTCCAAAACAAAATCTTGCCTAGTTTTTCTTTTTCTTTTTTAATTGTGTGTTTCTTTGTGGATTATTATTCAAAAAAAGCTTTGTTTTGTTCAAAGAAAAACATTCTTTTGATTTATTTTAGGGTATGTATTATGGCTCCCAACGCAAATCTATAAATGGAGCTTTGAATCATAAAGTGAATATAAATTTGATATGGTGAAAAGAATACCTACTGAGTAAAGATATTCAATTCAAAACCATTTAATTTAATTAGGATTTAGGAGCACCCATACCAAATAGAGGAAAAAACTGGCGCCCAACGCGAGGGTCTACTTGCTCATTTAAAGAACCAAACACATCTTTTCTCTCTTTTCAATATTATTTTAGTCTGTTTCTGTTTGTTCATATCATAAGTGATTCAGGAACAGATTTTTTTTCAGAATAATATTGCATTTGAACTAAATTTACAGAAAATGTAAAAGTGGCGCCCAATGAGAAACAAAAACCTTTTAAATGAAAATAAGCTTTTGATTTTAGCGTAAAAGTTGTGATTACAGATAAACCTCGAACTCGCATTGAGCTGTTTGTCAAAAAAAGGATCTTTTGATTCAATTTAATGAAATTTATTAACCGGTTCCCAATGCAAGTCCATAAATAAAGTGGTGCATATTGGTTGGAACATTACAAAAAAAAACCCCTATTTGTTCCTTGTTTCCCTTTAATAATCTGAAATCATTAGAGGTGTAATTTTAGAAGAAAACAAGCAAAAACCAAACTGATATGACATACTTTCTGGTTTTATTTTGAGCTGGTTGTGTTTTTCAAAAAGGTCTCATTTTAAAGAGTAAACTCCTTGAGCCCAACACGAGACTAAAGAATCTATTTTATAATTATTTAATGATTTAGCTATAGATATTTTTTTAGGGTCTTATTTTTTGACTTAATTACTAAAAAAAATTAATAACTAACTGGCGCCCAACGTCAAATACCACAAATCTAACGTTACAAGTTTCAAAAACTTTGATTTTATTTTCAGCTCCGAATGTTTTGGACTACTTGGTGTAAATGGTGCTGGTAAAACAACAACCTTCAAAATGCTAACAGGCGACGAAAGAATTTCATCTGGTGATGGCTACGTCAAAGGATTAAGCTTAAAAAAAGACATGAATGCTGTCTATCAAGAAATCGGTTACTGTCCACAATTCGATGCGTTATTCGATGACTTTACTGGACGTGAAACATTAAAAATTTACGCTCTACTTAGAGGCATTCCAGATAAAAAAATTCCTCAAGTATCTTCAGACTTGGGCAAGTCCTTCGGTTTCATGCAACATTATAATAAGCAAGTTCGAGCTTATAGTGGTGGAAATAAAAGAAAACTCAGTACCGCCTTAGCTGTCTTAGGTAGCCCGTCGGTAATTTATCTCGACGAACCAACAACTGGTATGGATCCAGCTGCACGTCGTCAACTATGGAATATGGTTTGTCGAATTCGTGATGCTGGCAAATCAATAGTTTTAACATCACACAGTATGGAAGAATGTGAAGCGTTATGTACGCGTTTGGCTATAATGGTCAATGGAGAGTTCAAATGCATAGGTTCAACACAACATCTCAAAAATAAATTCACAAAAGGTTTGATATTGAAACTTAAAATGAGAAAAGGTAGTGAAAATGAAGCTATGGAACTTATGGAAGAGGATACACAAAAAGTAATGAGTTTTATAACGACAGAATTCTCCGATGCTGTTTTACAGTAAGTTTGAACTTAAAATCCTTTTGAACAGTCATCGAATATTTTTTTTTTTCAGGGAGCGTTTCCAAGGAATTCTGACATTCTACATTCCACTGTCAAGCATTTTATGGTCAAGAATATTTGGTCTAATGGAAAGCAACAAAATTGCTCTAAACATTGAAGACTACTCAATAAGTCAGACGACGTTAGAGGAAATATTTTTGCAGTTTGCCAAATACCAGCGCGATGATCCGCGTGAAGTCAAGTGAGAAATTCAAAGAAGAATTTTATTGTAGATAGATGTAGAAGTTAACCCGATAGTTTTGAGAATGAAAAACTAATATATTTTTGCTCGTGCATGCTAATTGTAATTTTTTTGTGTATTTTTGAAGAACTAACAACGAAAAAATATCCTGTGCTTGTAGGATAGAATTCCATTAACATTGAATTTCTGTATCAAAAATTATTTATATTTATAAAAACTATAATTTTCTTTCTAAAATAAAAAAATATCAGAGATGGATTGAGCCTGTTCAGAGAATGTGTGATATGTGGGAAGTTATGAGATCAAAAAAAAGGATATCCAAGGCAAGAAATTCAACAAAGTGTCCTTATAACCAAACTGATTGACCAACAGACTGTGACATCGCCTGCAGAGAAATCAACTTTAGTTTAATTTATTATTTAAATTTAAATATAATTTTTTTTTACAAATTCTTTTTTTTTATGTATTATTAAAATTAAAACTTAATTTAATTTTGTTTATTTTTAAATGTATATAAATGTATAGTTTTTATTCATTGTACTTATAATGTTGTACATAAAATACTATGAACAAAAAAAAATGTTACTTAAACATAGAAGTGCGAAAATAGTTAAATATTTTTTTATATTTAAAAAAAAAATGTATAAACTGTGACGTGCGCAAGAATGCTACAGCAATACAACAAATTTCTTGTTTTATTTGTCGCTTTTCAATTTACTAACAAGAAAAAATATTTAATGTGATGATTTATTTGTTTATGTATAATTTAAGAAACTTGTAAAAAAAAAAACAAAAAACAAAAGAGAATGCTTGTAAAAATGGAATAGAAAATTTTATTGTGAAACGAATAAAAAAAAATTAAATCTTGTACAAGGGAAATGAAAGTTTTGAGGTTTAATTTAATTTGCATTTTATTTAAACTTACACTTGGAGTTTTAAGAAACTTTTAAGACACAAATAATTCAACTCAAAAACTTTGCCTAAATCTGAAATATTGTTCTGGTTACTTTTTATTAAGCTTCTTTACTAAGTACTACTGCAAATCTGTCAAGGCTTAAACCCAACAACCAATCAAGAGGTTTCTTTTGCATCCCAATCTGCACAGTTTACTAAGCCACAATATCCTAAGCACAATGTAACTATTGCAACGGATTCTGAAGATTCTCAGAAAGCTTTTACTAAAAGAATTTAATAAAGACTTGATAAGACTTTGCAATGAAAAAAAAAGTGAAAAACTTACTTGTTTTTTTGTTGATTGTAGGTAATTCAAGTTCATTTTTAAGAAAATCACAATTTTTCGCCTTAGTTACGATCCGATCTGTTTATATTCTAATATTGTGACAACTAGGGAATTTTCAAACAAAATTAACCAATTTAGTCCGTGATTTTTTGTTTATTAGTTTCTCTTGTTTAACTTAGAGGGTCACTGTGACGTATACGTAACTTTTTTTCGAAAAAATCAAATTGATTGATTTAAAATTTCCATTTTGATATTATTTATGCGCGTTACAGCTGTTTCAACACACAAAACCTTCTTCAATCTGATTAGTCTGTTACAGCTGTTATGCGCATAAATAATATCAAAGTGGAAATTTTAAATCAATCAATTTGATTTTTTCGAAAAAAAAAGTTACGTATACGTCACAGTGACCCTCTAAGTTAAACAGGAGAAACTAGCTGCGTTCCTTTGGAAATATTTATCTACTTTTTAGTACTTAAAGCTGCTTTGAACTACTTTTTCAATATAGCAAAGTAGTTCAAAGTAGTTTTAAGTACTAAAAAGTAGATAAATATTTCCAAAGGAACGCAGCTACTAATAAACAAAAAATTGGTTAATTTTGTTTGAACATTCCCTAGTTGTCACAATATTAGAATATAAACAGATCGGGAAATTGTGATTTTCATGCGATTTTTAATTTTCCCAGCTTTTCGGGTCCTGATTTGGGTTGATGTACTGCTTTCTCTTAAGGAGAATGGGCAAGTTTGTATGGAACGTGGACGTTACGCGGCCAGGAATGAATTTGTTATTTTTTGGTGTAATTAAGTCTTACATATATTGTGCAGAAGTTTTATCCTTATTATGTACTTCACAAAGGTTTAAAATGCATTTTTGCTTTTAACACTTTTTATAGATTGTCTCAATGTTGTAGCTTTAATGGGTATTTTAAGTGCAAAATATGATACTCTGTCATTTTACCTGAGTATGAAGACCTTTATCTTGAATATCCAACCACTAGAATCCAAACTATAAGGTTTTTAAAACAACAATTTCAAGCCTTTTTTGATAATATTTTCTTTCAATTTTCAGTTTGTTTTAATCGTTTAAAAACTCTCGAACAAAATTTTGATGTAGTTGGCTTAAAAATCTAATATAATGAGTTCTATTGGTCGGATTTTCAAGAATAATGTCTTCAGGCTCAGGGAAAATGACAGAGTATCATTTTTTGTATTTAAAATAAAAATATAATTCGATTTGTCCTTTACACATTGAACGATGCATTAACAATACTTATATTGCAATATCTTGCATTCTTAACACAATACAGCCAAACTTTGATAGTAAAAGTTTTTCCTAAGTTACTGTTCTTTCATTTGATACCAATTTCATTAATGGCCGCTCAACGTCCAAAATGCCCATTCTCCTTTGTGCTGATAAAATAAAGCGTTCCGATCTGGAGAACAAAACTGAACAATAAAAAATAGGAATATGTGATTTTTACCCTTTTTAAAAGTTACTTTTCAGTTGACTTAAGATATAATTGCGAATATAAAACACATTTTAAATAAGACTGTCAAAAATGTAAAGAGTAAGTCAAAATGAAACAAAATAAAATAATATGCTGCAAAGAATATGGAAAATCAAGCTGAATTCTTGTTAATCGTTGAAAACTATCAAAACGGACACGAGAAACTATATGCAAAATAGGTTTCCTAAGAGCAACATTAATGAGTCTATTTTAAAGATTGACTTGATTAATAACACTGGTCGGCAAAAAACTAAAACTAAAGTCGGGAGCAAGAACTTTATAAGGTGATTTTGATTGACTTCAGTGTGCTGAATTCAAAACTGTTTACAGATTTTTTCTATCACGTCTAGTTTTTGAGCTATACTCATCACTATTTTCGCTATAAAGCTTCAAAAACTAATTTTTAATTGAGTTTTTTTTAATGTCTAGTCAAAAATATATATTTTCCGTAAGATGTTGCTCTTTATAAGTCCAAATCAGAAGACGCAAGATGGAATTTGATTCAAAAAACCATTCATTACTTTGAAAAAAATAATCAAGATTTTGAGATATCTATCATAAATTTCTTTTTTCAATATCTTTGAGAAAAAAAATAAATTTGAAAAAATATAAATACTTTTAGGCGTTTTGAGATTGCATAAGTAGTTTTACAAAAAAAAAAAATTAACGGTGATGTAATTCGATGTCAAATGTACCCAAAAAACCCGTTTTTGACCTATTAATATTCAATTATTTGAAAAACATGACGTGCCAGTGAAATTTTGACTTCAGATTCGGACTCAGCACACAAAATTAATCTCGAAAAGTAGGGTTTGGTTCTTGCTCTATATCCGTTGCCGACCAGTGTAATCATTTTTATCAAAAAAAAAAAAAAACAAAACCGACTTTCATGATTCAAAACGGGGTATGGTTTTTCTCATAGTTCCTATGGCTTAAACTGAACGAAATTGAAATGGGACCACATTGCAGCCACTAGCTTTCTAATACAAAAAGAATTATCAAAATTGGTTCACTCAGTCCAAAGTTATGAGGTAACAAACATAAAAAAAAAATTGAATTGAATACCTCCTCCTTTTTGGAAGTCGGTAAAAAAGGGATGAAATTAAAAAAGAAGTCAAATACATAGTCGTGGATTGTTAAAAAACAATGGACAAAAAGTAAAAAAAAAATGCTAGTCGGTTCAAGTAAACTTGATAATTGGAAAACTTGTTCGGGGTTATGAATTCTCAAGTGGCAGCGGTGATGCGATTCATGACTAGGTCGTGAGTTCAAGCCTCACTCGGGCAATTTTCAAAATTAATTGAACATTAGCGACTTATCACCACTGAAAGGAATCTGATGATCGGATTGGTCCCCGTGAAATAGCTATAACTCCAGCCTATGAACTTGGTGGTAACACACACAAGTTGTTGTTGTTCATTCAAAACCTTCAATATAAATTGATTTCACAAGCAGTTGCCCTGCCAGTATTAAAAAGCTATATACAAACCATTTCTAAAAAGTCAGACATTTTTTTTTATTAGTTTTTTAGCATGCTGAACTGAACCAAGTATATTTATTTTTTAACTGAATTCGACCCCCAAAACTAAGAACTACAAATTTTTATGAAAATAAATACAACTTCATAAACTTTTAAAAACGAAATTTTGCACTATCACATTTTTTAAGACACCTTGAAGAACAAATTTCTCTTGCGTTGCAGTTGCAATTTGGTTTGGAATTGTAGAAGTGCATTTTTGAGTAAAACTCTGGGAATGGCAGTTTCAAATTGGAATGAAAAGGATTTTTGTAACTTTAGACAGCTATCATTCTATAGCCTTCGAATCGCAATCATAAACAGTTTAATATTGAATATTTATAAACAGTTTAAGTTGCTTCCAATATTCAAATGAAAAAAAAAAGACTTATGAATTCAGAAATCAAAATACATACATAAATTAGTGAACCTTATTCGAATTAAGGTATCTAAACTAGAGATGCCGCGAACTATTCGGCCACTATTCGGTATTCGGCCTATTTTTCTGGTATTCGGTATTCGGCCGAATAGTTTAACTATTCGGCCGAATACCGAATACCAGATGGAGAAGAAAAAAGACTTAAATTATTATACCAAAATGTGTGTTTTATTAAAAAATTGTAATTTTAGTACTTGTAATACTAAAGGCAAGTTGTGGTGAATGAAAACTATTTGTTCCGCTTTTGTTGTGTAGTAAACGATTACGTTTATCTTCGTAGACTATTCCTGCTTTTAAATATAGTCTTTTACTGTAAACACTTGTCCTAGGAGAGGAAAGGTAGACTTTAGCAAATGTTGTCAAAATTGGAAATTTTGTAGTATGTGTTGACTACCTATTGTATGGGTCCGATGTTCGATCTTGGCGAACAGTCCTCATATGTAATTCGATTTTAGATGTCTACCTTTGCAGTAGTAGGTAGTGTGTTCAGACATTTATATTAAAAGTAGTTCAGTTATTCATCGTTACAATAGCTGTGTTTTATTTTCCTCGTGATCCACATCAGATCATTGTATTTATTTGCGAAACAATAACAAAACAAAATCCTGCTTTTGTTGTAAAGCTAATAAAAACAATGATCTGATCTGGATCACGAGGAAAATAAAACACAGCTAATACGATGTTGTTGGGAATTTTGTAAGCCACATCTATTCTTGAGACAAAGTATACAATTTTTGAAATTACCAACGTTTTTTTCTGATTATCCTTGGCCGAATATTCGGCGGCCGAATATTCGGTATTCGGCCGAGGAGCGTGGCCGAATATTCGGTATTCGGCCGAGGAGCGTGGCCGAATATTCGGTATTCGGCCAAATCAATGTTCGCGGCATCTCTAATCTAAACATTCACTTTATCCAAACTTGAGCTCCTCAATATTTTTTTTTTTTTAATTTAACGGCCATATTATTCACTAATTTAAAAATACATCTGGATGTAAAATTGTCAAATGTCAAAAATAAATCCAAATCCAAAATAGTACTTACTATATATCAAGTTATGCATTCGTACAAAAAAAAAGTTGAAATAACATTTTTCCATGACATTACGATGGTAGACAATGCCAAAAAAGTGGGCCCCGGAAGTCCGTCTGTCTGTCTGTCTGTCTGTCTGTCTGTCTGTCTGTCTGTCTGTCTGTCTGTCTGTCTGTCTGTCTGTCTGTCAGTCTGTCTGTCAGTCTGTCTGTCAGTCTGTCTGTCTGTATAAGGAGCTACAGCCTAAACGGATGGACCGATTAATGTCAAACTTGGTATGTAGCGTTATTTGGCAACTCTCCAGAGGGGTTTTTGGAATAAATTTTGTTGGACCAAAAATAACGGTACTTGTCATATACCGATTTTAGTAAAATTGAAATATCTCAAAAACGGCTCTAACGATTTTGTTTAAAAAATTAAAATTTTAGTATCAAGCTAAGGTCTATCTTTCAATGAAAAAATTTTTTGTTTGAAAATCATTATTAACGGTACCTACCTGCCATAGAACCGTTTTTTTCAAATCCGATTATCTCCGAAACTGCTTATTCGATTTCAACGAAACTTTTTGTGAAAAAGCATTTATATAATTTAAAATATAAGATAAAAATAAAATTTTGAAAAAAATAATTTTTGGATTTAAAAAAAAAAATTGGAAATTGGAAAATTGGAGAATGGCATACAAATTTTACTATAAAACTTTTTTTCCAAAAAATTATTTATAAAAAATTAGTTTTTTAAAAAACGGCTCTAACGATTTTGAAATTTTTTTTTCTAAAAATGCATCTTAATATATCAATCAAAACTGCATACTTGTTTTGGAGGGCAATTTAATTTCAGATTTTATTTTATTTTTTTTTTTAAAACGAATTTTATTTTTTTTTTCCAAATTTCTAATCAAAAGTCTTAAAAATTTAAGCAACTTTAACCCAAAGATCAAGTTCATGCTACCCAGTCGTGCATTTTATTTCTCTGTGTGATAGTGAATATTATGGATTTGGATTTATTTTTGACATTTCAATTTCTTTACATCCAGATGTATTTTTTAAACTAGTGAATAATATGGCCGTAAGATATCAGTTCAGTCCTCCCACAATTTTTACTTGCTCTATAGGGCAAGTATTGGTTTCGTGTCGAAAAAAAAAATTGAGGTTTTAATCAAAACCAACATTACGATGATGGAGAATTCCGAAAAAGTGGGTCTCGCAATTCCGTCCGTGCGTCTGTGCGGTTGTGCGGTTGTGCGTCCATCTGTACACATTTCCACAGCCTAAACGGGTGGACGGATTTTCTTCAAATTTGGTACAGATGATTTTTATGGAATTCTGAAAGTTGGTTTTTTTTTTGTTTTTTTCTATCTCGTATAGAACGTATACCTCCCATACAAAAAAATACGATATTGCAAATTTCTCGAAAACAGCTCTAACGATTTTGATTAAACTTTGTATACGTAATATTTAAAGCAGTGGCAATAAAACTGCATTTTTATTTTTTCTCAAAAAAGTCAAATAACAAAAAAAAATTTTTTCATTTTACAAAATTTTGCCCTAAATGTCGGCTCTTCCCCAATATCTTTTTTTTTTTTTAATTTAGAGGCAGCTTTTAAAATCTACAAGTAGACTAACATAAAAGTGCTTTGAACTGCAAGAGCAAGTACGTGCGACCCCAGTCGTGCATTTTATTTTAATCGACTTCTATATCTCCGATGACGAATGGAACTCGAAACAAAACAATAAACAAATGATTTTTTTTGCTGTGGGAATAGGTACATATCTAAAACTTTTGTTGTGCTTGATAAAAATTTGATATAAATTTGTGTTCACAACTGCGTAGTTTTTTTAAGTTAAGCATGGTGCGAAATTCTGTATTCGCAAAAAAAAAACAAAAACGCAAACAAAATCATTAATGAAATGTATACAAAAGATATAAGAAGAGCGAGAAGAGCAAAATCAACACAAACAAACTTTCCTACCAAATTTTTGTTTCAAAAACAATAAAAATGTTTAGTAATCAAAAATCTTGCGATCGGTTTGATGGTTTGCTTTCATATAAGAACTATAAAGATATGTTATTGCTTCGGTAAAAACAAAGATAAAGCATAGTTTGTGTAATTGAAAAGCACCCTGCCTTGAACAAACTAAAATCTTCCAAACATAACTCTATCCTAATCCCCTTTAAAGTAAATCTAATCTATTGTTAGGATAAAATACTTTTGCTATTGATTATATTTTTCACTTGTTTTCTTTACTTTACTTACCTACTTCTTCTTACAACCTATAATTGTACCGTTATTTGATTTCACAACATAAATTCCGTATAAGAGCAATGACGTCAAAGCTCAAAGACCACGTTTGTATGTTATAATTTGCATAGGTATCTAATTTTCATTGAAGTTAAACAATATTCTCATCGCTCTCGTTGACTGGAGTCTTTGAAAAAAAGAGGTTTCGCTTTTTGTTTGTATATAGAAATGAGTCAGACTGTAAGACATTTTTTATTTTATACAGTTTCTATACACGCAAATAAATTATTCGAGTTTATTGTTAGACAAATGGGTGAAGTCAGCGATGGTATAAGTTTATATTTTATCGGAATTTTTAAGATTAAAACTATGAAATAAGTAAAAGGAAGTGTGACAGGTATTTGATAAGACCGATTTTTAAGCTTTTCCCTTGAGCCTTTCTTAATCGAATCTAAAAATAAACAATCCACACACCTTTTTGCTTTCTTTGAATTTCTCCATCAAAAATAATATCGGATGACCATGTCTTCGAAAGTATTAATGATGTTTGGCACATTCATGACTTTAATGTGCCGAATCTAATAAGAATGAAAATCTTTTTCCAAAATTGCTTAGGTATATTAATTAAATAAAAAACTACGAATATTTTCTATTCTAACTTCGGATACAAATATTCCGGTGATAAAAAAGTGATTAAAGTTTTTGAAATCCTATATCTACCACAAGTTGAATATTATTTCTCGAAATTTTTGGAGCAAACAACATTTAATTTTGATGTCCTTGATGAGTTGAACTAACACTTTTATATTTGCGTGAGGAGAACTATTTTTGAGCCCCACTTCATAGTTAAAAAATAAGTCTTACTGCTAGTTGTACACATATTTAATCCGTGGTTCAGCAACTTTTATCTTCTGAAATCGGTGGTAAGGTTCCGGTTTAGCACTGGTACAAGGTCCACATATGTAAAAACAGCCACCATCCATTCTTGAACCGAAGTTGACCAGCAGCTAATCCGCCAAAATCGGTGGGTTAAATTCCTGATTCGAGGCTGAACCACGTTTGTATATAACTGGCCCTTAAGGCATGGAAGATATTGTAATGCTTTATTCCGGGTTCAGAATAAAACTTATTTCTTTTATTTAATTACCACTTTTACTCAATTTACTTTTATTATTAAACACACTATTTAAATCAGTTTAATTACTACAAACAATATCCAACACTTTATTTCCACCTTGTACTGTAATCTGTCATTTTCAAAATTAAACTGTATCCGGTCGGTGTCGAGAATGTCTTCGAAGGTTCTCGTCTTTGCTTCTCGAAACTTGCTTTCCAGGAGGGGCGCTCTATACTTCCAATGGGATATTTTGGGGTGCGTTTAGAAAATTTAAAGGCATGTTCACACTTATACACTTAATTCTAAAGGTGCGTTCAGATGTTTATCTTAAAAGAAGTTCAGTAATTCATCGTTACAATAAAATAATATTGATTTTGAATTTCAATCTTGAAGGATGGTCAGGGAACTCAGAACTATTCGTAAATGAATATTGACGAAACTTGTTCCTTAATTTTCTAGTATTTTTGAAGCAGTATACTGGATTTTTCAAGAACTTGGCTTAAAATCATTTCATGAACCACTTTTTCATCATTCTTTTTGTGATCCTTTTTCGATGAAACAACAAATAATATACCCAGCTTTTTGACATAAAATGCTTTTCCATTGAGAAAGTAAGAATATAGCCACACGTTTTGAATTATTTATTATATTTTATTATGTAATCTGATGAAAAGCAGTGAATTTTCTTAAAAATTCAAAACGATATGTGTTTTCAATAAGAATCATTTCATTTTTAAGCCTAGTACGCTGCTGAAGCGAAACGAAAAATTTTCAAGTCTCCAAAGTCGACAACGAAAATGCTTACGAAAAAATATCATCGAGTATTCTGTCAATTCTAAATTAATTTAAAATCAAGAAAAAAACAACAGAAAATAGTTTTTAACACAAGAGAGAAATGAATTAAAAGTGAAAAAACCGTCAACACTGCTGGTGGGATCAAGAAAAATGCACAGGGTGATAAAAAGTAAGTGACAAATTTTTCGTTAGAGCTGCGTACTGAAAAACGAAAAGCAAAAACATGAAAAATATGGGAAAAACGGTCAAAAAATTAAACCCAGGCGTAGAAATTCCATGCAAAGGAAATTTAATTTAGGCGTTTATGAGTAATTTAAAAAATATTTGTTTTTGATTGATCTATTTAAATTTAACAACATTGTAGCCGTCCGTCGAAATATAAAAAAAAGGAAGTTTCTAGAATGAATCAAATAGATCTACCTGTTCAGAATGATGCTTCTTAAACAGAATGACAGACAGACAGTGATAATTGTGGAAGCACTTTTTTGCATTCTCTATCAAACGTGTCTCACTTGTGACAAAAAATTGTCCGTTCTGTGACATAAACAATATCGAATATTTTGTGTAGATTTGAAATGCAAGGTATATCCCAACTCAAAATTACTTTGTATCCTGCCACACGCGTGACAGTGAAAATCACTGCCTATTTTCAAATACTTATAATTGATATATTTTTCTTTAAATAATTCAGGTAATTACAAATTTTACTGATGGTATTAGAAAGTCTATATGTTAAATATCTATAAGTTAAATATTGTTATATCCGTGAATTATCTTAAATGAAAAATCCGAATCAAACTTCTTATATCAACACTGACTTGACTAACCATATCGACATGAATGAAGGGAACACCATTCTCTTCTATACACATTTCTACGCTCAACCTCTTGTGAAAAAAATTATTTTATTTATTTTCTCTATACAACAACTAAGTTAAAGGCGCGCCGGTTGTGTTGTTCTTCGAGCCGGCAAGACGACGATGAGAATTTGCTATTGATGTTGGTAGTAGTACATAGTTGTTGGTAGTAAATTCGTTGGAAATTTGCCACATGTATTGGCGCCAAATAGGGGATGTACACAGTGTGCGGTCATCAAAATATATTTTATTTTCACTCAGTTTAGTTTCTAAACTCGGTTAGAGCGTGCAGCTTTTTTTATCCAGTGCGGTGATCTGTGTATTTCGAAAACAGACGTTTTTAGTAGATAATTTTTATGGTTAAAAGAATTTGAAAAAAAAAGTTATCGAAAGAAACAAAAACAACAATTTGGCAAACATTTTTCACGGTCTTGGGTTGTGTTTTTTCTTTCTTCCTCGAATTTAAATAAAAAGTCTTTCGATATGATCTCAATAAACAATAAATTGTTGTTAGTGTAAAAATAAATTATGAGTCTTAGTTAAAGCTGTTTGGTAGGTAGAAACTAATGCAATTTTTTTTTTTTTTATTGTTAAAGTTTAATTGTTATTAATTTTTTATTGTGAAATTTATTTTAAATGCATTTATCAATGACGTGGGTTTTTAATATTTTTATATACACAACTGAAAGAGTAGACAGAAAATCAATTCCCTCGACAGAAAGTGGGTACATATCTTAAGTAAATAATAAAAAAAGACAACTTTCATGATATCATCGCACCCGATAGTGTGTCGACTGTCGGTCGCATGAAGTTAAAATCTCTGATAAACAAAGTTAACCTTGGGTTAGGGTGTTTTTTTTTTGCATGCATCGATGCAAAGTCACAATTTACAGACGATGCATTTTTTTTTTAATTAAAGGTCGAACAGTAACTTCATTCAGTGTTAAAATGAAGCGTTCATGATTTAGATAGGTATACAAAAAAGTTTTTATTAATCGATTTACTTTAAGTAATTAAATCGAGGATGAGTTGAAGACATGATAAAAAAAAAGTTGTGGGAAGGTAGGCATAATAACATAAGTAGGAAAAACAAATTAATTGGAGAATTAAATGTGTGTGTCTACGTCATTTGGCCATGGCCATATGCAGGAAAATAAAAATTGGAAAAATTGGTTTTAAATTGAAATTTAGAAATAAATGAATAGAAATTTGAAATTTCTTAGGTGGATAAAATATGTAGGTATAAAAAAAATTGGTGGATTTCTCAAAAACTATTTGACTTTGTTTTATTTTTAAATTATTTAAAAAAAAAAATATAACAAACATCTTCATTTTAAGTTTAAACTAATAGTGGAGTAACTAAAGCAAATTTTTAGGAAACGTCGGTAATTAAAAATACTTTAAAGTCTATAGGTTAAAATTTGCGGATGTTGCCGTGTTGTTTTTAAAAATAAAATTTTTTTTTTTTTATTAAAACCATTTTTTTTTCAAATTTCATAAAATAATTGATACCAAAAGATTCTCTAGATAATTTAAGGAAAAAAAATATATGGGAGTAAAAGACAATCTTTTATCGTTTAAGCGATAAATGCAATTTTTTCAGAAACTGCCTTAAAACACAACAAAAAAAAATACAACACAACGGCAACACCCACAATATTTACATACACGTTTTCAAAAAGCCAGACTCTCATTTCTATCTGTAAAATTTAAATCCACTAAATTTAATTAAGAGTTTTTTGAAAGAATGTTCATCAACTCCAAATTTTGGAAAAATAAAAAGTGTTTTTAAAAAATTTTAAATGACTTTTTTCAAACTTTTTCGTAGTAAAAATATGAATTTGTTTAAAAAAGTTTTCTGGTCATAAATATCATCAGTTGAATTCCGAAGAGGAAAAGGTAATATGTGTTACAGTTTAAAAAAAAAAATTAAAAATTACTTCAATTTCATGGGATTTTTTTGATAAAAACTGAATTTTTGCATTGAAATAATTGATTTACTCAAATAACTTTGGCAAATAAGAACTTTAAGCTTTTGCTATTTAACTTTCAACAATTAGGCGCTATTGAATAAAGAAAAAATAACTTTGTATTTAAATGTTGAATTAAAAAAAAAAAAATAAGTTCATTTTTTTTCAAAACCACTATTAAAAAAAGTTCTTCGAAAATGAAATAATTTTTAATTTTTTTCATAAACTGTAATGCATAGCTATTGTATTGACATTACCTTTTATAATTTAAAATCATAATAGATATGGCAAAAAAAAAAAAAAAAAATAGAAAAATAAATGCTTTTTATGTTTACGAAAAAGTTTTAAAAAGGATATGTTAAAATTTTTTCAATAATTTTTTTTTTCAAAAATCTGAGTTTAATTACCATTTTTCAAAAACCCTTTCTTCAATTTACTTAATTTAAATTTTACAAATATGAAGATATAGAAACATATAGTTTTCACTGTTCGATAAGGAATTAATTGAGGCAGTTTTCTGTGTGAGTAATTTATTTACTAAAATTCACAGTCTGGACAAAAATAGTATAAAATGAGTTTTAAAAAAATTTTTTTCGCCTATTTTTAACTTTGAAATCGATTATTTCAAAAACTATTGGTAATATTATATTGATTTAAAAATTAGAATCAAATACACAATTTTGCCTTTCGGAAATGGTATCATTTATTGCTGTAAGTGTTGCCCTCCCAAAGAAAAAAATGTTTGTATTGAGCTCCTCTACAAAAACACGTTATCAAATCCTGGCGCCCAACTTATTCTACTACGTGCCGAAGCAACATTTTTGTTCTATACCTAAAAGTTCGAATTTCTGTATCTGGGTTGAAATCGAAAAATTTTTTTTCTAAGCCAATTTTAAACTGATTTTCATAAAAAATACCTCATTTGATTTGGAAATAAATATTATTTTAGAATATATTTTTAAAACAGCATGTTGTTGTGAAAATATATTCTTTAATTTGATGTCAAAGTTGGGTAAATGACGAAAAAAATGGAATTTTTGAACTTTGACAGCTTATAAATTCTAGGTGGTTTAACCGAGTCACATGTTTTATACATTGTTGAAAAGGTATATTTATCTCCTATTAGAAACTGTAAGAAAATCGAAAATGGGTAAAAATTTGACGAAGCTAGATTTTTTTCAATGAGTGAAGGTCGAAAAAACCGTTTTTTGCCCCTAACTCTAGATTTTGGGGCTGTTAGGGACTTTTTAAATACCGTTTCGTAATCAGTGCGACTAGCTCTACAAAACATGATAGGTCTCCGCCCGCGTATATTTTAAAACCTCATTTTTGTAACACCGTGTAATTGCTGTCGCTTTCAATTTTGGAATTACTTCCTTTTTCTGGATCCTACGATATCTTTGAAATTTATTCGGTTGTATGGAAAAAATTATTACTATCTTAATACATAGTAGAATTCAAAGGGTATTTTATTTATCCTTGACAAAATCAATACCATACAAAATATGTACATTGTTAGCCAATCAACAGACAGAAAGTTGGGGTTTCTTGGATTTGAAATTATTTTTGACAGAACATTTCTTTCCATCATGGGTGAGTTTTCTTAAAGATTGTCAAGATATCGATTTTATTCGATTGTTAATATGACAAAGTTAATATGTTATTATTTGATTGATAAGTATTTCCAGGTCGCTATGGACTTCTAATCAAACTAATGTATAAGAGTAATGACAAACTTTAGTTAGTTAGTTCAATGGTTTTTATAGAAAGTAAGAAAAAGTTGAAGAAAAACTGAAATATAATGCAATATAATCATGTTTTTTTTTTCTTCAAATTACATTTCATTAGTTGTAACCTTTAGTTCCTATTGCTACAAAAACAAAGTGCAAGGATATTAACTTAATAACTTTTGAATTTTTTTTATCCAAAGCAATCAATTGTTGTCATGTTTAATATTAAACTATTGATTTTTACACGACATTAGTTTTTTTTTATAAATATTTTATCCTCTTGGGGGATCGGAAATGCAACTTGTTGCAGTTATTGCTGGAATGATTATTTCAACGAAGCCTTAAGCATTATAATTACTTGCACGTGTAAAAGGATTCGTGCCTCTTTCTCTGACAATTGTGTTTAGAAAATCAAACAGAAGTACAAAAATTCAGGCACACAAAGCGTCCAAAGTATATAGGTACGCAGTTAGAAAGAGGCTATAGTTTTATCGTTTTTCCCAAAAGATAAGACAAATCCTAAAAAGGCGAACGGGTCGTTATTCTGTATTCCTAAATTCTGTATGACCAAAATTCTGTAGGTATTTCAATAAAAAATTATTCTGCTTTTTCATTACCTATTCTGTATTTCAAAATTCTGTTTTCAAAATTCTAAAAATCCATTATTCTGCTTTTTGGAATTCTGTATATTCCAAACCTTTACCTTTTTGTCTTAACTATTAAACAATTTTTATTCAATTAAGAAATTAAGTATAACAGTGTATAAAAGCCGTTTGGTAAGCGAAACTTAAGGATTTATGTTCTACATAAAACCTCATGTGACAGTTTAGGGTTGGGGTCAAAATTCTGCCGGGGTCAAAATTCTTTTGTCAAAATTCTGCTTTCAAAATTCTGCTTTACAAAATTCTGCTTTCAAAATTCTGCTTTTCAAAATTCTGTTTTTCAAAATTCTGTTTTTCAAAATTCTGCTTTTCATAATTCTGCTTTTCAAAATTCTGCAAAAAATTAAAAAAGGGTTTGGAAAATGTTAAAAAGCGCGCGCTTTTTAACATTTTCCAAACCCTTTTTTAATTTTTTGCAGAATTCTGTAAAATCATCTTTTTGAAAAATTATCTGCTTATTTGATTACTTACCTACATAATTTGTCATTTTTTAAATGCGAATTAATTTTTGTTTTGTAAATGAATAAATTTGAAAATATTAAGAAAAGGTTTTTAATATTAAACATTTCGAAAATAACTAAAAATTTATTAATTTATCAAATAAAGATGAATATTCAAAAATTTGAATAAGAAAAGGAATACACAACATCGGTTCCAATTAGTATACATATTTTACTTGAAAGAAAGTCAGTATATGCATTTCAAAAAATATTTGCGACCAGGGGCGTACACTCCCTTGGGGCAAGCGGGGCGACGCCCCGGGGCCCCTGACCGACCTCAGGGCCCAGACTGAAGACAATGCAGAGAAGGAAACTGTTAGGATAAATTGAGTTACGAAGTAAATTAAAATGTATTTGAACCACTTCGGATACAAGGGAGACAAATTATATCATTCAGTGTAATGTATAATGCATTGGTAGCCACACAATATATATTGAATTGATAAAAAGGTTACCCCAGGGGCTCCAAAAGGAAATAAACTGCTTTTTTAAAAGAAAAATTATAATTTTATCTTAGGGCCCCAAAAAATATTACTTGAAAAATCTATGCAACCACAAATAATACATTATTGGCCCCAAAAAAGCAAAAAACAACTTCAAGACAGGGCCCTGCAGGGACCCCAAATGCCTTTACTTCAGTACTTAAACAAAAATTTAGTTAAAAAAAAATTGTTTTTTTTGCCCCAACATAATTACATCAGGGCACAAACTAAAAACATTACGTTATTGGTGGCATTCCGAATATTACATCAGAACAGAGGCTTCAATACCTATTAATTCTTGGCTCCAAAAAAATTATATTATATTTTAGGGGCCTCTAAGCACTTAATTTTGATAATTTTGAGGCCCCAAAAATTATTTTTCAGGGGCCCCAAAAGAAATAAACTATGTTTGATGATGGAAAATCAAATGTGTACACATTACTTCAGAACAGAGGCCCCAAGAACTATCAATTCTAAGCTTCAAAAATTTTTATTTTAGGGGCCGCTAAATATTTAATTTTGGGGGCCCTTAAATGAATTTTTCAGGGGCCCAACAATAAAAAAAAATTATGTTTGATGATGGAAAATCAAATATGTACAAGTACATGTACATATTACTTCAGAACAGAGGCCCCAAGAACTATCAATTCTAAGCTAAAAAAAATAAAATGCACGACTGGGTCGCACGAACTTGCTCTTGGAGTTAAAGTTGCTTAAATTTTTAAGACTTTTTATATAGAAATTTGGAAAAAAAAAAATAAAATTGGTTTTAAAAAAAAATAAAATCTGAAATTAAATTGCCCTCCAAAACAAGTATGCAATTTTGATTAATATATTAACGTGCATTTTTAGAAAAAAAAATTTCAAAATCGTTAGAGCCGTTTTTTAAAAAAACAATTTTTTATAAATAATTTTTTGGAAAAAAAGTTTTAAAATAAAATTGTAATGCCATTTTGTAGAAATCACTAATAAACATCTAAAAACAAAATTTCAAAAAAATTCAAAGTCCCGTTTTCGAAAATTTGATTTTTCAAAAAAAAAATTTCAAAATTTTTTTAAAAATCCAAAAATAATTTTTTTGGAAATTTTATTTTTGGTTTATATTTAAATTATATAAATGCTTCTTCACAAAAAGTTTCGTTGAAATCGAATAAGAAATTTCGGAGATATTCGAATTTGAAAAAAACGGTTCTATGGCAGGTACCGTTAATAATGATTTTCAAAAAAAAATTTTTTCATTGAAATATAGACCGTAGCTTAAAACTAACATTTGAATTTTTTAAACAAAATCGTTGGAGCCGTTTTCGAGATATTTCAATTTTACTAAAATCGGTATATGACAAGTACCGTTATTTTTGGTCCAAAAAAATTAATTCCAAAAACCCCTCTGGAGAGTCGCCAAATAACGCTACATACCAAGTTTGACATTAATCGGTCCATCCGTTTAGGCTGTAGCTCCTTATACAGACAGACAGACAGACAGACTGACAGACTGACAGACAGACAGACAGACAGACAGACGGACTTCCGGGACCCACTTTTTTGGCATTGTCTACCATCGTAATGTCATGGAAAAATGTTATCTCAACTTTTTTTTTTTGTACGAATGCATAACTTGATATATAGGACCTATATCGCAAGTAAAAATTATTTTAGGGGTCTCTTAATATTTAATTTTAGACAAAGTGCATTACGAACATATTAAAACATTAAAATACCCCTAAAAATAAATAAGCTATACAAAAAAAATGTATGGCGTATACGTACTTTTTTTGTATCTAAAGGGCCCCCAAATATCAAAGGGGCCCCAAAATTTAGTCTAGCCCCGGGGCCCCGACGACTCAACGTACGCCACTGTTTGCGACACTTAAATAAAAAATTTAGGAAAGTACCAATGTTGAATTACATTAATGAGGTGTATTTTCCTTTAGCCAGCGCATATGCTATAAAAAAAAACAGAATTAGCAGAATTTTTTTGTTCAAATAAAATGCTGGCAGAATTTTGAAAAGCAGAATTTTAAAAAGCAGAATTTTGAAAAACAGAATAGAAAAAAAGCAGAA
The DNA here is from genome assembly GCF_945859705.1 of Episyrphus balteatus. NCBI lineage: Eukaryota > Metazoa > Arthropoda > Insecta > Diptera > Syrphidae > Episyrphus > Episyrphus balteatus. The sequence continues at coordinate 125,481,257 of NC_079135.1, read as the reverse complement.
TTTTGAAAAACAGAATTTTCGCTGAAAAAGCAGAATTTTGAAAAGCAGAATTTTGAAGCCACAATTTTGACCCGATCCCGACAGTTTACGCAGAGGAAAAATTAGGGAATAAGAGATTATGTTCTACATAAATATTTAAGTTTCGTTTTAGACCTTAGAAAAAAAGACAAAAACAAATAAAAATAACAAAAAAACAAAATGGTGAAATATGTATGAAGATGCTTGAAAAAAAAAGTTCAATCCAATAGCTGTAAGTCATATGCAAATAAATTGGGGAGGTACTTCAACATTTTCTTCAAAGAAAATACCAAAATTCTGAAAAAAAAATTTTGATAATGAAAAAAGTGCGCACTTTTTCCAATTTTTCTTTTACCATTTACAGAATTTTGGAATACAGAATTTTGAAATCCAGAATTGTGTATTTACAGAATTTTAGAATACAGAATTTTGAATTTACAGAATTTTAAAATACAGAGTTTTGAATTTACAGCATTTTAAAATACAGAATTTTGGAATACAGAATTTTGGAATCCGAATTTTGGCACATACAGAATTTCGACCCCAACCCCCCTAAAAAGCAGTAAACTTAAAGTATTTTACTATTATAAAGTGAACCCCATCAATGGGGAGGCTCTAGTCAAGTGCCCAATGTATACGTAGTTTACTTACAATTCTTGACAAAGGTATGCAAGTTCGTAAGTGCAACACAAAGTGTTCAAAGTGTTCCTATTAATTTGATCCCATTATCACAAATTGCACAATTATTTTTCATACTTTTACTTATGCACCTCACTTCTTAAAAACTTAATAAAAAATAAAAGTAAGCTCTTTAAGTTTGTCATGAAAATTCAATATTCCATGGTAAATATAATTAATTTTTTTTTTATTTTTAAAATATATATGGAGTTAAAAAAAAAATGCATACAATTTCCATGTGATGCAATGGTACCATTTCACTAAAAAAAAACACCCTTTAATCCAAAATATTTTGATGAACATATTTTATTACTTTTTTCTATGGTATATGAAAAGTTCATACAAAATTTCATCAGCCCACCACTTATTTTCAAGGAGTACTTGTCAATATTTTGACTCTGCTCTTTAAGTAAAAGACTATTTATAAAAAGTGCAATCATTTTTTAAATGATGGTCAAGATATTTCGGTAGGTACTAATTTTGGGCGTTAAAAAAATACCTCGAAATTATGTATTATATTAATATAAAATTTTTCATTACCTGTACGATGATGTGCAACTAAGCGAGTGCAATGCAGAAAAACTCTTGTATCTACCCTTCCGGATGGAATACAAGGTGGCTCAATATCTTAAAATAAATCTGATATTGAATACTACCAACGATATAAATTTCATTCTTTTATCACAAAGTGCACAATGGAGCTCTTTTTTTAAAGCAGCCTGTGGTATGTAGGTGACCAACTTTTTTTTTTTTTAATATGCGCGTCTAAAGGGAATTTCAGAAATTTTTCACTTGCTTAATTTAGTGAGTCTGTTATTGTAAAAAAAAATTTCCAATTTTTATTAAAAAATCCAAACATTACTTTTTTTTTTAAATTTAACGAAAAATTTTGTTCAAATACAATTAGCAGTTTGGCAGAAAATCAGGGACCGAACTACGGCATGCGTACGTTAACGTATTGACGCTTTATGTCTCTATCATTTTCTTTTGATTAAATAGAGAGAGCAATAGTCAAAACTTTAACAACGAACGTATGCCGAAGTCCGACCACAGATTTGAAAAAAGCATTTCTATGATAGACCCTGTTCAAAAACTTACATTTAAATTTTTTTTAACAAAATAGTTTTAGCCGTTTTCTAGAAAATTAAACTTTTCCGAAATTAGTATATGACAGGTACCGTTATTTATCGATTGCATACTTGGCTTAGGGATCAAAGCTATTATTTTTTATAATCTTTTTGATAATTTAAAATTTATTTATTTAATTTATTTTATTAGATTTTGCTAAAATTTCTCATAAAATTAAATTTAAAAAATTCTTTCAAAACTTTTTACAAACAAAACTTCGATATTCAATATTCCATTTTACCATAAGAATATGTAAGTGTCACTGAATATCGCAGAATATAGTGCATCGATTGAACGCAATTAGGTAAATTGATTTTTAGGGAGTTTGTACTGGCTAAAAAAACACCCTTTAAAATTGAAATTCAAATATATTGTTAAGATAAGAAAACATTGGTAAGGAAAATATCAATGGGCACGTGAATACTTGAAACATAGTTCCCTGAAGGGTCTTACGTTCATTGAACTCTCCTATAACGCTGCCACTGCTGGCTAGTTTATTTGAATTACTAACTTTTCTATCTAATGTGAGTACAAGCTATTTACTTTTATTTTAAATTAAATTCACTGCTTGAAAATAATCGTATGTCTGCAATTGTCTTTGCGTCTGAAAAAAATTAATTCCACTGAATAATAATAAGCTGTCACATCACAACAACTATAGCTACACGGAAGCTTGCATTGCAATTTCACTGTATAAAGTAGGATATCTATAAGCACTTCTTTTATCGAGTATCAATCGACATATCGCTGGCTGAGAATTATAGGGTTGTATGTTTTATGGAAACCCCTGCAGACATACAACCCTATAATTCTCAGCAAGCGATATGGTAAGCAATATTGCACTTATGTCCAATCTATTTTAAAACCTTAGTCGCCTACATTTCATTAATTGATAGTCTAAAAGTAAGTTGGTAAAAGTTTGGAACTTCATTCAACTGTTTTTTTGTATTCTAAGAAACAATCAAACGATTTCGACTGAAAATTACTCATTCTTGCTGTAAGAACTTGAAAGTATTGTTGCTAACCAGTTTCATTTAATTTATTGAAATTATTTATGAAATTGTTTTAAGATATAATTATTAATATGTACATTTTGTGAAAATATTTTGAATTTAATGAACTTTGTCATATTCATCTGACACGAGTGATAGAAAAAATTTAATTTCTGTAGACTTTACTATATTTTTTAAGTTTTAATTAACATTTTTTCATGATTTTTTAATAAATTATTATTTTTCTTTCTTTCAGAATTTTTCAGTAACGGAAAATAAAAACAAAATCAAAATGTCTACAAATAATTTTGACAAATTACGTCTTCTACTATGGAAGGATTGGATTTTACAATGGAATCATAAATTTCAACTTATTGTTGAACTTGCATTACCTGCTGCTTTTTCACTTCTCTTGGTATTAATTCGATCACTTTCTGGTCTCTATATGCAAGATCTTCGAATTTACAATACAACTTTTCCCGTCAATTCTTTACATATGCTCGAGTAAGTTTTAATTTTGTAGATATTAACGAATGTATATTAATTTTAAAAATGTATAAAATCAAAGTTACAGTAAACTCAAATTTCTATGATCTCAGAAATTTCCTAAAGAGCTTCAAAGTTCAAAGTGGTTCATTTGCGATTGGCAACCAGAGAATTTGATAAGTCCCTAAATCCGCCATTTAACTTGTAAAACTTTAAATATGTTTGTTAGAAGCTAGTGTCAAATAAGAGGGTGTCAAATGTCAATCAGCTGAATATAATTCATGATATTATAATGTGATTAAGGTTTAAGTAGCTTATATTTCTTCTGTTAGCTTTTACCATATGAAATTATCTGAGGTCTCAGAAGACTATATTGGCTTATACAATATACATATTGCTAGGATAAATATAACCAGTTCAAGTTTCTTATGGATCTCAGAAAATGAATCTGTCATTCGGGGGATGATTGGCTGATTTCTCCGTTTAGCAGTTTAGAAAAGTACACCATCGTGTCTCATAGAATACACCCGTTCTAACTAACTAACTAACAAACTAACTAACTAACTAACTAACTAACTAACTAACTAACTAACTAACTAACTAACTAACTAACTAACTAACTAACTAACTAACTAACTAACTAACTAACTAACTAACTAACTAACTAACTAACTAACTAACTAACTAACTAACTAACTAACTAACTAACTAACTAACTAACTAACTAACTAACTAACTAACTAACTAACTAACTAACTAACTAACTAACTAACTAACTAACTAACTAACTAACTAACTAACTAACTAACTAACTAACTAACTAACTAACTAACTAACTAACTAACTAACTAACTAACTAACTAACTAACTAACTAACTAACTAACTAACTAACTAACTAACTAACTAACTAACTAACTAACTAACTAACTAACTAACTAACTAACTAACTAACTAACTAACTAACTAACTAACTAACTAATTCATGATATTATAATGTGATTAAGGTTTAAGTAGCTTATATTTCTTCTGTTAGCTTTTACCATATGAAATTATCTGAGGTCTCAGAAGACTATATTGGCTTATACAATATACATATTGCTAGGATAAATATAACCAGTTCAAGTTTCTTATGGATCTCAGAAAATGAATCTGTCATTCGGGGGATGATTGGCTGATTTCTCCGTTTAGCAGTTTAGAAAAGTACACCATCGTGTCTCATAGAATACACCCGTTCTAACTAACTAACTAACAAACTAACTAACTAACTAACTAACTAACTAACTAACTAACTAACTAACTAACTAACTAACTAACTAACTAACTAACTAACTAACTAACTAACTAACTAACTAACTAACTAACTAACTAACTAACTAACTAACTAACTAACTAACTAACTAACTAACTAACTAACTAACTAACTAACTAACTAACTAACTAACTAACTAACTAACTAACTAACTAACTAACTAACTAACTAACTAACTAACTTACTAACTAACTAACTAACTAACTAACTAACTAACTAACTAACTAACTAACTAACTAACTAACTAACTAACTAACTAACTAACTAACTAACTAACTAACTAACTAACTAACTAACTAACTAACTAACTAACTAACTAACTAACTAACTAACTAACTAACTAACTAACTAACTAACTAACTAACTAACTAACTAACTAACTAACTAACTAACTAACTAACTAACTAACTAACTAACTAACTAACTAACTAACTAACTAACTAACTAACTAACTAACTAACTAACTAACTAACTAACTAACTAACTAACTAACTAACTAACTAACTAAAATCTTGGAACGAAATTTTGACCCACTTCCAATTATCGTATTAAACTGAAGAAATCGGATGACAACACAATATAATGGTGGTCCAGACCCTGGGGACGGGCATTGGCGGGTCAAAACACCCCAAATCAGTTTAAGCCTACTTGCAGCTATCGTTTCGAAATGAAACTTTGTACATATAGGTACGTAGCTCAGATGACTACACAATATTTTAGTGGTCCGGAATCTGGGTAGGCTTTTTGGGGGCTAATACAACCCAAGTCAAATTGAACCTACTTTCAATCATGATAAGACGAAAAAGTAAAAAAATGTTTATCAAAATTTTCGGCCTTTCTGGTAGTTTTCTTTTAATTGCTTTCTCCATTTCTTTTATACAAGGAAGAGGGTTTTGCATCTCTGTACGTCTTCTCTGTATTTCTTCAATAGTTATATTTATAGGTGGCTTGTAGCCTTCGAGGATTTCAGTAATAGACTCTTCTAAAATGTATGACCTTAAGCTGCCAACATCGAACTTCTTCTTTTCCGTTGTCCAAAATCTTTAAACATTCTGATTGATCTGCTGCTCTTAGGTTGCTATGGTTTTTATGGCGTGTCTGGACCCGGCTTATATCATTTTGTTGGTCACTTAACTGTCGCAACTGAGAACTGGTTAGACTTGGTGGAAAAGAGTATTAGCCCTCGGTATACTCAAGTTGATCCCTATAAATACTGGCCTCTATAACTTTTTCGAGTATACATGTCTGTACGTGACGTTCCTTTATACATAAGCAAGCAGTTAATTTCTTATGTCAGTCAAAGTTATATTATGTCTTCAATAAATATCATACACAGGAACTATTTCAGATGGAAGAATTAAAACATAATAAAGAGTAACAAGATAAATTTGTCTGTACGTGACGGTGTTTCATTTTTTGAAATCTTATTGATCATAGAAATCTCAGTTAACTGACAGGGTCTTTCAACAAAATTTAAAAAAAAATAATAAAAACTTCTTTTTCCAGACAACATTTAGTGAATCACAACATAAGTTTCCACTTGGCCTATTCCCCAAACACAAATATCGTTTTCCAAAACATCGTTAAAGAAGCAGCACAAAGCTTAAATCTCACTTATAGCGGCTATGCCAACTCAAGTGTCCTACAAAATGTAATGCTTAGAGATAATTATTTAGCTGGTATCGAATTTGATGATTCATTGGCAAAAACAGCAAAACTTCCAGTACATTTAAACTATCGTTTACGCTTTCCAAGTGAATTACGAACTGCGTATTCCAGTTACTATTCCTGGTTTACAAATGATTTATATTTGCCTTCGGAATCAGGAGGATCAAGAAATTGGTATGAAGATGATGGAGGCATACCAGTTGGTTATTTGCGAGAAGGTTTCCTAGCCGTTCAGAATGCTATATCAATAGCTTTTCTTAAACTGTCAAATGCCAAATTAGCCAAAAATCTACCTGATGTAGTTTTGCGAAGATATCCATATTCGGAATATGCAATTGATCATTTATCTGAGGTACTTGGTATATTGTTGCCATTGGTAATATTTATAAGTTTTATGTATTCATCAACTTGGTTAATTAAGGTGAGTTCCAACTTAGGTGTGGTGAATAGAAATGACAGTTAATCATTTATTTTGACAGTTCATCACAGCTGAGAAGGAAAAACAACTTAAAGAAGTCATGAAAATGATGGGTCTGCAGAATTGGCTTCACTGGACAGCTTGGTTTCTACAAGGTTTCATTGCAATGGGAATTTCAACATTTCTAATCGTTATCATTTTAACGGTAAATCGAATTTCACCTCTCTGTAGAATCTAGTACATTTTCTTTTTATTTTCTAGAACAAATGGTCTAATGAATTACCGGTACTTATATACAGTTCATTTACAGCTGTTCTGTTTTTCTTCTGGGTTTATACAGCGGCAACTGTGACATTTTGTTTAATGGTTGCCACCTTTTTCTCCAAAGCCAATACAGCGGCTTCTGTTAGCAGCTTAATATGGTTTGTCACTTTCATCCCACATTTGTATTTCAACGCAAATGAGTACGCTTTTCCTGCTGGCATGAAACTAGGTTGGTCCCTGTTATGCAACACAGGTATGGGTCTTGGCGTTCACACGATTGTTGGACTTGAAGCCATTGGCCGTGGCTTCCAATGGTCCAATATGTTTAGTCGCATAAGACCCGATAATCCAGTAACAATGGCTCACATTATTGCAGTAATGTTGTTGTCATGTGTTTTGAATATGATAATTTGTTTGTACATCGAACAAATTCACCCCGGTGAATTTGGAGTACCGAAGAAATGGTATTTCCCATTTACCAAAACCTTTTGGTGTGGTGAACATGAGTATTTTGAAAATGAAGATTCATGCAGTGGCTCCTGGCGGCAAAACACTGAAGCATTTGAAGCTGAACCAGTTGGCAAGCGGATTGGTTTGGAAGTGAAACATTTGAGTAAGTCATTTGGTCAATCGAAAGCTGTCAAAGGGGTTTCGATGAATATGTTTGAAGATCAAATAACGGTTTTGTTGGGACACAATGGTGCTGGTAAGACAACAACAATTTCTATGCTGACAGGAATGTTTCCACCCACATCGGGGACGGCCATTTTGAATGGATGTGACATTCGAACGAATATTGATGGTGCTCGTGCGTCATTGGGTATTTGTCCGCAGCATAATATTTTGTTTGACGAATTAACGGTTAAGCAGCATTTGATCTTCTATGGTCGATTGAAAGGTATGAAGGGGGATGCCTTGGAGACCGAGGTGAATACTTACATAAGGAAAATCGAACTGGAGAGCAAGGCAAATGTAGCTTCATCGTCGTTGTCGGGTGGAATGAAGAGGAAACTGTCAGTTTGTGCGGCATTTTGTGGAGGCAGCAAGGTTGTTTTGTGTGATGAACCGAGTTCGGGTATGGATCCAGCTGCAAGAAGACAGTTATGGGATTTATTGCAAGCTGAAAAAACTGGTCGAACAGTTTTGCTGACAACTCATTTTATGGACGAAGCTGATGTATTGGGTGATCGGATTGCAATTATGTCAGCTGGAGAATTGAAGTGTATTGGAACACCATTTTTCTTGAAGAAAGTTTTTGGTAGTGGTTATTTGTTGGTAGGTGTAATTGTTTCTCTGACGTTTTAAACGTCAAATCTAGATTTTATTTAATAAAAATATGCTTTTTTTTAGGTTTGTGTTAAGAAAAACACTTGTATTACATCGAAAGTGACACAACTTTTGAGGAAATACATTCCTGATTTGAAACCTGAATCTGACATTGGTGCTGAATTGTCATATCAACTTCCTGACAGATATTCAGCACATTTTGAAGATATGTTCCTAGCGCTTGAAACAAAATCTGATGAACTGTCACTTAATGGCTATGGTATTTCGATAACATCCCTGGAAGAGGTTTTTATGAAAGTTGGTGCAGAAAAACACGCAGAAGTCAAAACGAATGAAAGCAACAATGGTTATCATGCGTTGAATGGAATAAGCGAATCGCTGAGTAAGTAGCAGTGTTTAAAACACAGGTCACAATAGCTTTTTGACAGCCGCTGTCAGATTATTAACTGACAGTGCTGAAACCAATGCAATGTGACCTGTGCCTTAAGTTTTCTATTCCTTGTAATTGTAATTTATTTAAAATATTCTTAGGTGACAAGCATCTTGTAAAAGGTTTAAGCCTGACAGCTAACCAATGGCGGGCTATGATGATGAAAAAGTTTCTATTCTTCGTGCGAAATAAATTACGGTTCTTGGTTCAAAATGGCTTACCAATTCTATTCATAGCCTCAATTTTGAGTAACGGATCGGTGCATTCCTTCTCTAACTTAAATCCAATGACATTTGGATTACAACAGTATCCAGAAACAGTGACAGTTCTGGAGACAACCTCAAATGTCAAAAAATCGTCATTAGAGTGGAGTATAAGCAAAAGTTACAAGGACTATGTGAACGCACAGGGAAGTGGTCATCATCTACAAGAAATTGCCAAAGACCCTTTTATAGATTACATTTTGAATCTCGCACAAACTGAACAATGGGAAATTAATTCCAAGTATATAGCTGCAGCAACAGTGGACGATAAAATGATTACGGCATGGCTAAATAATCAGCCGTTGCATTCAGCTCCGTTGACACTTAATATTATTCATAATGCTATGGCAAGGTACATTTTTTCAAACTGTTATAATTTAATAAACTGTTATAATTTGTATGTTTTTATAGAGCACTTATTGGACCAGATGCTTCTATAACTGTAACAAATTCTCCCCTACCAATTATATGGCATGATACATCACAAAGTAGTTCGGGACCTTCTCGTGAATCACTTGCTTTTGAAGTAGCCATTATTGTTGGATTTTGCATGTGTATTGTCAGTGCTTTTTATGTTATATTCATTATAAGAGAACGTGTTAGCCGAGCTAAATTGCTACAATTTGTTAGCGGAGTTAAAGTTACAACATTTTGGCTATCGCATTTTGTGTGGGACTTCTTGACGCTGATGATAACTTCAATTGTTATAATTTTGACACTGTTATATTTCCAAAAAGAGGGATTGACTACATTTGCGGAATTAGGTAAGTTAGTTTGAGTTAGGCGTCAGAATTTTTCACGCGTTTCGGACGCGTTTTTGACACGTTTAAGACGCGTTTTGGACGCGTTTTTGATGAGTTTTGGACGCGTTTTTGATGCGTTTTGGACGTGTTATGGGCGCGATTTGGTCGCGTTTTGGACGCTATTCTAGACTTTCTTATGTGATTTTTGTAAAGCTTTTTTTGGGGCAGTTTGATGATAAATTTATTTCGTTTTCAGGTCGATACTTTGCATTACTTTTACTCTTTGGCTGTTCAGCTTTACCAATGACTTACATTTTGGCATACTTATTCACCGAAACCTCAACTGGACTTTCAAGACTTTCTACTATCAATTTAATTCTTGGTAAGTCAAAGTCTCTCTTTATTTTGAAGTTCAATTTTATAACAATTTTCAAAACCATCTTTCAGGCGTACTTCTCTTCGCGGTCATCTTTATTTTACGTCAGATGAACAAAGAAGTCGTATACGAAGTATTCAGTCTAATGTGTCCACATTTTACCCTTACCCAAGGAATCTATAAACTTACAGAGAATTTCAATCAAAGAAAAAGATGTGAAATTCAAGATTATAATCCTTGTTCTGGTATGAAAAACGTTTTATATGGTTTTAATCTGAATTAAGGTCTAATTTTGAATTTTCAGAAATGGTTCCCTATTTCGCTTGGAAGTATCCTGGAGTACTTCGTGAAGTTGTTGGTTTCATTGTTTCAGGTGTTATCTATTTTGTTTTACTTCTTCTTAAAGATTATCGTTGTTTCGATAAAGTTTTATACAAATTCAATGAAATGATGAGGTGAGCTTTTTTTGAAAAACAACGTCAAAAACGGTTAAAACTGAAATATTTTTTCTTTTTTCCAAAGAAAACCACCGCCATTATTAAGAGGCAACAATATCGATGAAGATGTCGAAGAAGAGAAAAAACGAGTTGAAAATATGTCATTTTTAGAAATTTCCACACAAAATTTGGTCCTAGATAAGTTTTCGAAATTCTATGGTGGATTTCTAGCTGTCAATCAGATTTCTGTTGGAGTTAAACAGTGAGTCTGTCAACTTTTTTTGAAACGCTTGAATACAAAATTTTGACTTTTAGATCGGAATGTTTTGGACTTCTCGGAGTTAACGGTGCTGGCAAGACTACAACTTTCAAAATTCTAACAGGTGACGAGAGAATCTTTTTGGGTGGAGCTTATGTCAAGGGTATGAGCTTGAAAACAAAGATGCGTAAGGTAGACCAAGAAATCGGCTACTGTCCTCAATTCGACGCCCTATTCGATGATCTTACGGGACAGGAAACTCTTAAACTCTTTGGTTTGCTTCGAGGAATTCCAGTTGACAGAATCTCAGATGTTTCCCTGGAACTTGCCAAGTCTTTCGGATTCACCCAGCACTACGAGAAACCAGTGCGAGCTTACAGTGGTGGCAATAAAAGGAAACTTAGTACAGCAGTGGCAATCATGGGTGGGCCTTCGGTACTGTATCTTGACGAACCAACGACTGGAATGGATCCGGCTGCACGTCGTCAATTATGGAATGTTATTTGTCAATTCCGTGATTCCGGAAAGACAATCATACTCACCTCACATAGTATGGAAGAATGTGAGGCATTGTGTACTCGGTTGGCAATCATGGTCAATGGAGAGTTCAAGTGTATAGGCTCTACACAGCATTTGAAAAACCGCTTTAGCAAGGGTTTAGTTTTGAAGTTTAAAATGAGGAAGATTCCTGATAATATGCCAATGGATTTGATAGAAGAAGATATTCAGAATGTAACTGATTTTATTACCAAAGAATTTCCCGAAGCTCATTTACAGTGAGTCGCAGATTTTATGGTATCTTTAAAAACTGGTTAACAAATGTTTTCTTTTTCCAGGGAACGTTTCCAGAGAATTCTGACTTTTTATATTCCTTTGTCAAGTATTTCATGGTCAAGAGTATTCGGATTGATGGAGAAAAATAAAGAAGTTTTAAATATTGAAGACTATTCAATAAGCCAAACAACTTTGGAAGAAATTTTCTTACAATTTGCTGAAGCTCAGCGAAATGATACAAGAGATCATAAGAAAAAATGTTTAGGGTTTTGTTAAATGAATTTTATTTTTTGTATTTATTTATTTTTTAAAAGAAAACAAAAGTTAATTTTTTACCTCTCTCTCTCTTTTTTATATATTTCTTAAAAATGTTTACACACTATAAATTTAATGTGAAATATTGTAATTGCATTGCTGTGTTATATACTATAAAATGGTGATTTAATTAAGAATTAATATATTATGTATATCGCCAGCCTTAAATGTGCCTATGTGACAAGGTTATATCTTATAAGTATTACATTTATTATTTATGTTCAAAAAAAAAAAAAAAAAACACACAAAAACCAGAGGCTTTTAAATGCTTTAAATATATATATGTATGTGAATTTTTTTTTTAAAGTGTTTATGGAAATTGTGTTTGATTTTTTAATTCATTGATCTATCATTTAGCTGAACAGAAAGAGCGAAGAGGTGATTAAGTTAATTACTATAAAAAAAAAAGGAAATACATCAGCTAACTTATCGGTGCCCAAATAACAATTTTGCTTCTATAAAGCTTTACAGAAGCTATAGAAGCACCTGTAAAAAGGACCGATTTCTCATAATAATTGACTGCGGATTTTTGCGCCACCCGGTGTTCAACTTGAAATTAAATGATTGTCTGGGGTAGGTTTTTCTGCATTTCAATTTTAAAATCGCTTTATCTGAGATCGGGAGCCAAATGCAACGCCAATTTTCCCAGAGATAGTATGTTTCAATATTATATTTATATTTTCGAGCTGTAGGTCTCAAATCTCAATCCCCAAAATTAACCCTGGACTTTCGATAAAGTTGGTTATGTGGCAAAAAAAAATTGGAATGTTTTAATCAAAACCAACATAACGATCAGTGGCGTAACCAGCCCTTTGGGGGGCCAGTATCCACATTTTTTTGGAGGCCCACTTCATCTCCTAGACTTTTGACATGTCCGATGAGACATGTCCGATGAGACAGTTATCATGAGACGTTTCTCTCGAGACATTTCTCTCGAGTCATTTCCCGTGAGACATATCCCGTGAGACATTTCTCATGAGACATTTCTCATGAGACATTTATCTCGAGACATTTATCTCGAGACATTTATCTAGAGACATTTATCTCGAGACATTTATCGCGAAACATTTATCGCGAGACATTTATCGCGAGACATTTATCTCGAGACATTTATCGCGAGACATTTATCTCGAGACATTTATCTAGCGACATTTATGTAGAGACATTTATCTCGAGACATTTATCTCAAAACATTTATCTTAAGACATTTATCTCGAGACATTTATCTCGAGACATTTATCTCGAGACATTTATCTAGAGACATTTATCTCAAGACATTTCTCGCCAAAAATTATTCTAACGTTTAAGCTAGCTTTAGTTTCTATAATATTCTTGCAATTTTGTGTCATTCGCAGAGTATATTTGGTAGATTTTTTGCATTTTGTAAAAATTAATTTAATTAATTTGGTAGTTATAAAAATTAAAATTTAATACATAAAATGTATACCCACAAAAAAATTAAATCAAATTCGTAAGTTATTTTAGGGAAAAATCTTTTTTGTTTTGGTTCTATGAAAGTTTCCGTTAATTATGGTAATAAAAATAAAATTTTAATTTTCATAACTACCAACTTAATTAAATTAGTTTTAACAAAATGAAAAAAACTACCAAAAATACTCCACCGAACGACACTTACCGAAAAAATCGCAAGAATAAATATTATTGAAACTTAAGCTAGCCTAAACGTTAGGATTATTTTGTTCCGAGAAATATTATTTACTAGTCGATTATATCAATTTTCTTTATTATTTAATCGTTAATACGAAATTAATGTAATTAAGTTTTTAAATTTTAATACCTCTATTTATCTTTTTAGCTATTAAGTTCAGATTTCATATAAAAAGCACTGCGATATAATTGTTTCTGTAGAGAATTTAGTTGAGAGTGATTTATTGAAAATTATTTTGTTAAAATGGTTTCCTTAAGAAAAATTTGTACATTCTTAATTTTAACGATAGTTTTTTCAATATCTTTAACCACCATTGAAGCTCAACATTATGTTACACCTTGCGATGAAGTTTGCCCCCGTATTATTCGAGAGAGAGAAACATGTTGTCGAGATCACAAATATAAAGGCTACTATAGTTGCAGAGATAATCGAATGAGATGTTATAATTAGTTTTATGACAAATTGCTGGAAAAGTCTTCGACAACCTATACGAAAAGGAATAAATAAATGCTAGCTGAATAACAAAATTTGTTTTACTTTCAAGGGAAATCATTGTCTATTTCGGAAAATTCATTGAAAGGAGTGAAAGTGTGAAAGATAGTAGGTATTAGTTCTTACAGCAAAAGGGTAAATCAATAAGGACTTTCCATTAAAAGTCATCCATAAAAAGTGGAGTAAAAAGCTATAAAAAAAAAAACCATCAAAATTCTTTTAAATGTCGGCAATCAAAAGTACTTTAACTTTTTTATGAAAATTCTTGGCAGAAGGTAAATAAAAATTCGAATAAGAGCTTGCATTCAAGACTTTAATTGTTAAATAGTGTAATATTATTCAAAACCTTGTATTACATCTTATTTTCTACATTAATAAGTGAAATATCATAAAAATTGATTCAAGAACCTATTGTTACTCATGACATGACATAGTTTTTATCTAATATCTGATTAACACACATTTTTTTAAAGTATAATTTTTTTGTTCTTATGATCAAAACAACATTTCAAGAGTGTTAAAGTGCATGAGACAATATAAGAAAATAAGAAAAAAAATAAAAACTCTTTAAAACTTGGCGACAAACAAAACACTTCAGTTAGCAACTGTTTGCTCTTAATCTTCAAAGAACCATCCGAAGGGATGTTAGATGAGATAATGACTATACAATTCAACTAACTATTCAGTATAAAACTATAGAGCAATGGAATCTTAAGATTGACACTGCTCACTATTCTTGTTATTCAGTTTATGTTATTATAAGGGTGCATTGCACTGTACATTGTTAAAAAAATAGAAATCCTTGAAGTCGTTTCAAAAAGGTAGGTACCTAACCTTATGCTCTTCAGACAGTATTTTCAATTTCGAGTTAAAAAAATATAGAGATAGAGTACAATTGCGGGTTTTCATAAATAAAACTAGTTTTTGATGCATACCTACTCGAAATTGGTTGTCTGAGAAAAAAGAAAACTTTTTCTTCTAACAGCATTAAATCCATTTTTTTTGTATACATTTTATATCAATCAAAAAAAGCAAGAATATCAATTTTTTTTTTCTTCGATTGCCTTTTTTTTTTTGAAAACCAGAGGTCTTCCAAGCAGGGTCGTCTTTAACTTTCCCGGGGCCCCTGGGCACACAAGAATTTGGGGCCCTTTTGGAAAGTAAAATAAGTACAATGGCTGGCTAAAAGGCTATATGGTTGGTTAAAAAGGGGTGCCAATATATCGTTCCATATAAAGTACCTAGTGTCTTTATTATTGGCAGGGGGTGCCAATAGTACGTGCATTGAGACATCAATCGTTGCCACTGCCAATAATTGTACTTTTTATACTGCCAATAATTATTCCCTGTAGCCGTTATAAGTTTCAGTTTAAAGAATTGGAAAAAAGAGCTCAAACGGATTGAAAGATTTGCTAAAACTCGGTACAGACGATTTGTACGTGATTTCCAAGAGCCGTTTTTGTATTTTATTTTAATGTCTCCTTTTTTTAACGGATATCTCCAATATAAAGTTTTCGAGTTATTTCAATTTTCTCAAACACGTATAACGATTTTGCTTTGAAAAAAAAAAAAAAATCATGTAATGCTGCAAATAAGGCCACACTTTTGAAATAAGAAAAATATTTTTTTGGATCGTTATTAACGGTATCTACCTACTCTCCATAGAACCGATTTCTCAATGTTTTGAAAAACAATTTTTTTTTATAAAATATTTTTTTTAAAGTTATTGCTGTATTTTATGTGTCAATCATTAAATACGAGAGCAATTTGCAATTCAAATTAAAAAATGTTTGGGGGTGCCAACCATTGTACCATGGCGTTTTCCATTGAACCAAAACATTTTCACTTTCATCGCTTCTAACCTTAAAATGGGCTGCATGACAAAACTGCCAGACTTTCACCCGGAAGACCTCTGAATTTTGATAGCTGAGAATATCACCTTTAATTTGACACCAATATTGTCTTTTAACTCTATGAGATGCACAATGCAGTTTACCACGCCAATCGTGCCAGGATGCGAACGGGAAGACCTGTGGTTTTCGTAACTGCTTATAGCCCTCTTTCACTTCCCATTTGAAATTTTCTTTAGCTCGATTATTTGAGCGTTTCTGCAGTGGCCGCCCGGTCTATATAGGAAATGTTTGTATCTCCAACAGTTTATTTTTAATTTTTATTGAAAGTTTTGCCGCACTGCATTTTTTTCCACTGCAGTTTGAACGGGAGAAAATGGCGTCACTTTTTCGTAGATGCTGCCATGGTTTAACGATTTAAAAGACTTTATAACGTCAAAAATAGTACACGTCATCTTTCGATAACTAACCTAACTCCCATTCGGCATGACATCACAAACCAAACCAAACACTTATCCAGTCACAATAAATGTGCCCTTAATTATGAAAGTGGAATAAGTCACTCCTAAAAATGGCATCAAATCTAGCCTAAAAATAATTATTATTAAAGGGGTAAAGTTTATTTGAAAGCGAAATTGCAGTAAATAAACTTCTTTATTGCTCCTCTAGTGATTTCATAAAAAAAAAATATAATTAAATCGTTATAAGAAAATTATTATGTAAGTTTTTCTTTAAACAATGCAAAAAGTGACTTAGTCCACTTTCATAATCATGGGCACAAATATATGCTGCGAAATTAATGATATAAACCATACAATAGCTTTCATTCAAAAAAAAAAAAAAAACCGTTACTATTTTTTGAAAGTGAAATTGGGAAGAAATATGACGCAGAGCTGATTTTTTTGGGTAATAAGGGGAAATCCGCGATAAGTCCGATGAAATCAATGATATTAAAGGTACCCTTACGAAATTTATTAAAAATGTTGTTTTTTCCCATGGGAATTACGAATAAAATAAATGTACCTATACATTTTTTCATGTAAAAGGGCGTTTTTTTAGGTGTAGAGAAATATGGGTATATTTGAAAAAGTGAGTAATACTATTGGTACCCTATCGAAATTCAGCAATTATTTTACTTTTGTAATAGGAAACAAGAATCTAAAGTGTCTATAAGAATATCATGGCTAAAAGAGTTTTTTTTTTGTTAGTGAAAACTTAAATCTAATGAAATTTGATAAAAACGTTGAATTTGGGATAGAAAGCAAAAATAAAGAGTTTTTACAAAAGAAAATTAGGTGAAAGGGTGTTTTTTTTCGAAGAGACAATGAAATATGTAATTGGTCCTAAAAAGCCAATATTTCGTGAAAAACGACTGAGAACTTAAGTATAAGGGTTCAATTTGTCATAGACACGCACAAAAAATTAATCATTGGCTTTTTGGGAGCAATTACAGATTTTATTGTCTCTTCAAAAAAAAAACACCCTTTCACCTTTCATGTTCTGATATAAAAGTTGTTTTAAAATTTGTCAATAATATGGACGTTAAAGTTTTGAGCAGCACCTGAAAAAACATAAAGTATGTTTTTAATCTTTGAGTAAGAATTCTCGATTCCTTCATTTACACAGCGCAGCGTATCGAAGGCGAAGATAATCAATGTGCTCGATTCACCTTTAACAGCCTACCTTGTGAAACGACCTCTCACACTGTGAAGTACGTAATTGTTGTGTTTGTCACTGATTTATTGTGTTGTACTATTAGTTGTATCTCTATTTGAGTTGTACTAAAATATGAATTAACATTTTAATTTGGCTTTATTTTTTGTGACCTTATTTTACAACCATTGACAATAAACATATGAAATCTATAAACATAGGTATAATCTTGCAGTTATTGAAGTCATTATTATCGAAAACACAAAAACTTTTACTTTTGAAACATTCATTTTTATTTTTTTCCCTACAAAATTTGACCACATAAAAAAAAACTTTCATCTTCTATCCTCAAAATGCCACTTTACATATCAAACACTTTTTCTCGATCGACCTTTCAAATATTATTATCATCATCGTTATGTGTGTATGATTTATATATGTTCATATATGATATATGTCTGTTCGAACAAAACTTTTATGTTCTCAAAAAGTCATGATAAATCTTAACTCTATACGAGTAACGTTGTATAGGATTCTACGGATATAATATAAGTTCCAAATCGATCTCATTTACTTGTCTTGTGTGCTCATTCACTCGAAAATTTTTGTTTGAAGGCGAAACTCTTTAAAAAAACAAAAACTTTTCATCTGACTTTTAGCCTCTCTACTACTTGCATCCATCTATAACCAAGCATACTGGCTGGTATAAAGGAAACTTTTAACAAGGCACATCACTTCAGAAACACACTACTACGTGCCCCGCCGCCAAATTGGAAGGACATGCTAAAAACTTCGTTTGTCTTTACTAAAATATTTCTATCTCTTTCTCTCTCTCGTTTAAAAATAGAGAAAAAAATTGAAAATGCAGTGTTGGCAGAAAAAATGTGTGCCAAACTTTAAAAAAAAAAAATAATAGAAGTTCCACTCCAGATACATTTTACAAACTGAAGTGAAGTGGGGGCTTAGGTAACCTACGCTCTATGCCAGAAGCAAAATCACCTCTCTCCCTCACTCTCTCCCGATGCACCACCGCCAAACACAAAAGGACTACATCAAAGTGGAGAGCGCGGAGAGAACATCCCTGCAGCCGCAGCAACAATTCATTGATACACAACGACTGTCTGTCTGTGGGAATCCTGCTATAAAATCTGGAACAAGGTTATTCGCCACATTAAAGGAAAAACACAGCAAAAAAGGCAAAAAAACCGGCATAGTAGTCGCCGATTTTACACGAAGAAGGCCGGCGCAGGATGCAACTCTATTCGGCAGCCAATTTTATATTCACTCTACCTCGAAACTATCCGGATTTTAGATGCTTTATTTTGTTGGGCGAAGTTGCTGGCTGGGGTGCGGCGAAAAAAAGGTGGCAACGAGCACTGATAGAACTTTTAACATACGCCAAACTTGTTCTCGATGGAATTTTCTATTTCTATGCCCGAACATTGAAACCGTGTTAAACGCATCCGTCCAAAACGGATGCCATTCAATATGGAAGACAGATGAGGATGTGCCAGAGAGAACGAACGAACTGACACAACAAAAAGTATCTTCCTTTTTGTCAGGTTTCGTTTTTCCTATAAGCCCCAGCGAATATGGATGCACTGTGTCGTAAGTTGGAGCTACTCTATGCTGAGCTTGAAAGATACTGACTCTTATCTTTTGGGATCATCGTTTCGTTTGCACCTCTCTTTTTCTAACTATATTCTGGCCATATCTCGAATATTGTGTGTGCTTATGGAAGACCAGCAGGAGCAGGAAGAGAGAGATGATAAACCGGATGATATCGTTGGTTAGGTCGTTAGTTATATTTCGAAATATCTTCATATATGGAAGTTTCACATCTATCTCTACAAAAAGATAGAAAACGATGAAGAACCTTAATATTGTTTGTGCACAAATATTTTTCTTTTAGATGAATAGAAAATGGACGCCTTGAGGCGATATTATATGTGCAATGATATGATGAAGAAAAAGAAGGGGAGTGGGGGTAAGTTTATTATATTAGTTGCACATGTGTGAACTCTATAGAAGAAGGATGCATGAATAAAGTACATACACCTACATTATGCACAGTTTTTTTCTTTTTGAAAAGAACTTCCTTCCTTCCGGTGAAAGGAAGGATTTTATTAAACTGCCAGGCAGGCAACTGGGGTGTATGAGTAATTTTTTTTTTTTTTCATTTTTTGAAAACAATAATTTCTGAAGAAACAGAGATTATGGATGGTATAATATAATGTGAAGTAATATCTATGATAATATAATAAAATATTTGAAGCAAAAGTAAAGATGTTTGAGATTTTGTAAGAAAAGAAAAGGAAATATGGTTACAGATACCAAAAAGAGCTACAGGTAGAAGATTTCAAAAGAAATAAAGTTACAGCGAAATTTTATGTTGAAGTTTTTTGAACAAGAAAATAATAAAATGATTGGTTTTTCCTTTTTCCACAGAACTTATTTATATAGGTCACTTTGATATTGCATTCCTTCTGAAAAACTGCAGGCGGTATTTTAAAGTAACGTGAAAAAATACTTCGATTGAGTTTTAAGGTAACGCGATTATTGAACTTGTTTTTGGAAAAGATTGTTGAAAATTGTTTCAACTTATTTATATGATAAATCTTTTATTCTACTCGTATAAACTAACTAAAGAGCGTGATACCCTTCAAGCACTTTTGAGTTATAAGAACAAATAAAAATTAGCTAGCTTTAAAATTGGTATAAAAAAGGTATAATTGGTATAAAAGAAATTAAATGTCATGTATGTACTAAGTAACTTGGGGTCGGATACTAACTGTTAAGTGGCAGATTAAATCAGCTTTGAGGTTCAAAAGTATTAGGGATATTGTAAGCCTTGTATTTAGGTACCTACTAATGACCGATAGAGCAGAAAAAATGATAAAACTTAACAGAAACTGGCTAGATATGTAATTTTACTTCATGAGTTGAAAGCAAACTAAAGAAACCCTGGGTGGCAACTCCGATCATATATGTAGGTGGCCTATTTACTGAACAGCAATCCGGACCGGCAACTTCCAAAAATTCAATGATGATTCGACTTAAGCTGGAGTTCTTAGTTCGATTTCTATTTGTTTACTATGTGGTCCTACACTAAAGAAACTTTAATTCTATGTTCCGTTCTCAGACAGGAGCAGTTGTTAACAGTTTTCTAGAGTATCAGCTAAATGTGTAAAAAACGTGTCGCAAATTCTTCAATCTCTTATAGTGGACTTCCTGTCTGTCAATTAAATATACGGTAAGTACAGCAACGAATCTCAAAATTTGGAAATGAAATGTTTCAATCATGTTTCAACATCAAAAAGTTTAAACAAAATTAGAAAGAACACGATGAGCTGGTTGACAGTCATGCTAATAGGGAGTCTTTATAAACTTGAATTTTTTTAATCAATAGAAAAGGCTGACAAAGGTATTGAAAAAATTCTAGAAAATTTCAAAACCCAGTTATGAATGGTTTTTTAAAACTTAAACATGTGGTAGACTTTTGATTATATTTATGTAGGGGAATTTTTTGTTGACAATTTGAAAAATGCCATTTAAAAGATAAAAAAAAAAAAATTAGGCGTCTATTATGTCTGCGTTTCGAAATATGAATTTTTGAAAAAAAAACCTACTTTTAAAAGGGGTATTTTTGGGTGGTTTTTTATTTTTAACAATGCATTTTGCACGTACTTAATATTGTAGCCCAAAGCAAATATTTATATTAAAAAGCCGTTAAAAAAAATTAAATTTAAATCCTAAAAATTCTATACGGGAAGCACCAAATAGATGATAGCTTTTTTTTTTTAAGAAACGGAAGTGCCATATTTCCAATATTCTTTGTTCTCCAAAACTAAACGAAATCGTAAGGGACAATTTATAGAAAATTGCAATAGTTCTAAAATTTTACATGGAAGGAATTCGTTTTAGAGGAGATATTAGAAAAATATAAAACGGGCCTTGAAAAATGGTCTATGCATATCAAAGTTCAGGAAAATTCATCTATTCACCTAAGCCCCACAAGCAATGCCGTCTTTACCATAAGGGCACACGGGGCCAGTGCCCAATGCCCCCATTC
The DNA here is from genome assembly GCF_945859705.1 of Episyrphus balteatus. Classification (NCBI taxonomy): domain Eukaryota; kingdom Metazoa; phylum Arthropoda; class Insecta; order Diptera; family Syrphidae; genus Episyrphus; species Episyrphus balteatus. The sequence continues at coordinate 125,459,675 of NC_079135.1, read as the reverse complement.
TCAGGGGGGCCCCGAAGGCACGCAAATTTCTCTCACACTTTTATTATCAAAGCATTTTTGTCGGGCAGACCATCTACCAAAATATTTAGTTTTTATATGGCAACCAAACAATCAAATTAAGTTTTTTCTACACCAATACGGAAAATATATGTTTTCAAAAGAAAACAAATTATGTGGCGTTGTATGCGGGCAAAATTTTAAATCCAAACGACCAAAAACAAATTCAATTTTCAAAAAAAAATAAGACAATAATATTTTCAAAAAACAAGAAAAATATCTTTTTTTCCACTGTAGGTAAGATTATTTATTAATAAAAACAACGAATTCTCTTCCATTATCTTTTTTCTTAAATAATAATTTCGTTTGAAGTTTGCAAAACTGCAAATCAGTGTGTAGATTTGCATTAAAAGACGAAAAAAGAATCAATTCGTCGGCAAAAAAACATCAATACTTTTTCCGCTGGAAAACGTTTAAGAAAAAACTTTTGCCAGCTTGTCGAGGGAACATCAATGTTTTGGTTAAATGGAAAAGGCCATGGTACAATGGTTGGCACCATTTTTTAATTTGCATTGCGAATTGCTCTCGTATTTAAAGACTGACACATAAATCCAAAAATTGTTTTTTTTTTTTAAGTTTTCTTAATTTTAATATCAGTATAAACCTTTTTTATGTCAAAATTTTCATTAAAATCGGTTGTGTCTTTTACATTAAGAAATCGTTTCTATGGCAAGTAGGTACCGTTAATAACGGTCCAAAAAAAATATTTTTCTTCTTTCAAAAGTGCAGCCTTATTTGCAGCATTTGGGGAAAGGTGCGAACAGTGAGGCAGTGCAAACAGTGAGACAACCCAATTTTCTCTTTTATGAAAACAAGTACAGTATAACGCTTGTTTGGGTCAAAACGTTTATTTCCCATTCTGCGCGTTTTAATTTTGTTCCGATTAAATTAAAGTTGTCCATACCGAAAAATAACACACAAAATCAGGTAGAAGAAGTTTTTGGAGTGTTATGAAAAGAGTGTATAACATAAAAAAAACCAGGTTAATGGACAGAACTTTTTTACATTATGTATTATATTTATAATGTTCTTTCATAAAAAAATATCATGTACTTAGAATTCATTCTCGTTTTTTGTAGTTTTATATTTTTTCGAAAAATGACAAAAAGTAAACAATGAGACATTATTAAAAAGCAAACAGTGAGTTATAGATTTTTGAAAAGCAAACAGTGAGACATAGATTTAAAAAAAATTATTTTAACATGATTTCGTAGCGTTTTTTCTTTCGTTTTTTTTTGGCTTTTTTGTAATTTTTTTTGAAAAAAATGGATTAAAGTAACATAAATTAATTAATTATATACTAGTCAATTACCTTATTATTTGACGGTAATTAGGTAATTAGGTAACAGTCACATAAGACTGTCTCACTGATCGCACCCCTTTCAAACAGTGAGACGTTTTGACTTTTTCTACATTTTAGTCCAATGTGATGCTCTCATTCATTCTTTAACTACAACTTTTCTTGCAACATTAAGATAAAATATGTCTTAAACTGACTTCAAAGTTTGGTTAAACTATCTTGAAAACATTCTAAGATATACCAATTTAAATAAAGGGTGTCTCACTGTTCGCACCTTTCCCGTACATGTTTTTTTTTTTTTTTTCAAAGCAAAATCGTTATCCGTTTTTGAGAAAATTGCAATATCTCGAAAACTTTATATTGGAGATATCCGTTGAAAAGGAGACATTAAAATAAAAAGACAAAAAAATAAAAAAAAAAACCGCTCTTGGAAATTACGTACAAATCGTCTGTACCGAGTTTTTAGCAAATCTATCAATCCGTTTGAGCTCTTTTTTTTCCAATTCTTCAAAACTGAAACTTATAATGGATACAGGGTATAATTATTTGCAGTATAAAAAGTACAATTATTGGCAGTGGCAACGATTGATGTCTCAATGCACGTATTATTGGCAACCCCTGTTGATAATGAAGACACTAGGTACTTTGTATGGAACGATATATTGACAAAACCACTTTTTGGAGTTCTCCTAATTTTGGTTTTTATTAAAGTCTAGAATTTTATTTATTTTTAAAAGAAACTAAGTTAATAAGAAAAAGTATCTTTTCACATAATCATCTATTTCAAATTTCGGTAATTTTTTTTAACCGCTCGGGTTTATTGATGAAGAAAATTAATGCAATTTTTAACAAATTACTGCAATTTTAAAATGATTCATAGTGAATTATCTCCTTATGAATGAATTGCTTAAAATTTGGTCTTGCTTTGTTTTCAAAATAGAAATTGTTTCATCTTTTTTAATTTAATTATTTAAATTTAGAAATTGTTCCATCCTTTGTTACGAACTTTTTCATCAGAATTTTTTTCTTTGAAAGTTAATATCATAATTATGATTCTGTCAAAAACTACTGTAAATTAAAAATTCCAAAATTCTATTATCCAAAATTATGGATTTCAAAAATTTGTTAATGACAACAGACATTTTTTTTTTTTTATCTATATATGTAAATAGAAAAGGAGAATAATGGAATAAAGAATTTTATTACCTTCTTAAACATGTATTCTGTTAAAAATTTAAGATGATGGTCACCTCATATTAAACCATGAAATAAACTTTCAAAATGAACTCCATCGAGTCATTCTATTTTATAGAGCTTTTGCTCTCAAATTTTAATGTAGCTTCTCTTCATATTCGAATGAAAAGCTTTAGAAATTGACAAAAAAGTAGCATAACCATTGTTTTGTTGTGCCAGCTCAGTGAGAGAAAAATATATAATTCACCATACAATATTTCACCTCAAGTCACGTGTTCAACGAAATAGAGACAAGAAGAGTATAAAATGCACTATTTTTGTTGTTAATACGGCAAGTTAAGAAGAGTTAAGAAGAGTTAAAAAGAGTTAAGACTCAAAATTCTTGTAGTACGAGTTTTTTTCTGCGGAATGAACTTCGCTCCATTAAAGAAATTTGCTCTTTATCCATAAAGTTCATTTGATGCACTTGTTTACTAAGTTTACTTGATGCACTTGTGCTGCATTAGATTTTTGTGTTGAAGAGAAATATCATCAGTGATGTGATATGATGAATTCTGATGTTTTAATAAGTAGTTAGCTAACATTATATTGGGTAAGATTTCAATTACTTAAGGCTCTATTTATTCACTCTCCATTATAATTAACGTTCAAATCGCATATATATTTTAAAATTTCCATTTTTAAATGGCAACTTAAAATAATGTAATGGAGTGTGAATAAATTGAATTGAAATTGAATTGAAATTGAATTGAAATTGAATTGAAATTGAATTGAAATTGAATTGAAATTGAATTGAAATTGAATTGAAATAGAATTGAAATTGAATTGAAGTTGAATTGAAATTGAATTGAAATTGAATTGAAATTGAATTGAAATTGAATTGAAATTGAATTGAAATTGAATTGAAATTGAATTGAAATTGAATTGAAATTGAATTGAAATTGAATTGAAATTGAATTGAAATTGAATTGTAATTGAATTGAAATTGAATTGAAATTGAATTGAAATTGAATTGAAATTGAATTGAAATTGAATTGAAATTGAATTGAAATTGAATTGAAATTGAATTGAAATTTAATTGAAATTGAATTGAAATTGAATTGAAATTGAATTGAAATTGAATTGAAATTGAAATTGAATTGAAATTGAATTGAATTGAAATTGAATTGAAATTGAATTGAAATTGAATTGAAATTGAATTGAAATTGAATTGAAATTGAATTGAAATTGAATTGAAATTGAATTGAAATTGAATTGAAATTGAATTGAAATTGAATTGAAATTGAATTGAAATTGAATTGAAATTGAATTGAAATTGAATTGAAATTGAATTGAAATTGAATTGAAATTGAATTGAAATTGAATTGAAATTGAATTGAAATTGAATTGAAATTGAATTGAAATTGAATTGAAATTGAATTGAAATTGAATTGAAATTGAATTGAAATTGAAATGAAATTGAATTGAAATTGAATTGAAATGGAATATAACAAAAGTTACTAATAATTTATGCCAATGCTATCGTTTTTTCAGAGTCCTAAACTCGTATGATATGCAGAGAAGTGAAACTGCAGAAAAATGGATAACTTTCTATTTAACCAAGTACTGTTGTCAAAAAGTACTAAATCTACTACATTCGTATCAAATTTACAACCTATTCATAAAGATGCATCAAAGAGCTTTAAAAAAGAGAAACCACCTCATAGTGATGGTGAATATCTAAACTCTCTCTCTTATCCACGTACCATCCAATATATGATGATGAAAAAACTTTTTCACCCACCAAAAATTGATGCAAAAACAAAAAAAACCCAACACAAACTCGTACTTTGTTGTTGCCACTGTATTGCACGATGAACTTGAATGTTTTTATGATTTTGATATTTTTTTTTTTTGCATGAAAAACGTATGCGGTTTGTTTCAGTAGCAGCAGAAGAAATATTTCGTCGAGTTTAGTTTGTTACGGGCGACAGAGCAGAACAGTGCAGTGTATCGTATGTTCTCTTCCAAAATACATATAGTAGCCAAAAGTAGTGAGTAAAAACCAGCACAAAAGTGTTTCGTCGTAACTTCAAGACGAATTTAGTTCGTCGTTGATTTTAACGTCATCAATATTCTCAACAAAAAAAATTATAAATTTATTCAGAGAAGAAAAAAAATATTAAAGAGATTTTGGAAATTTTGAAATTTAGTACATTCCGTGATCTTGTTACGGTTTGATTGGCTCTTATTAAAAAAAGGTCGTCGTTGAATTTTTTAAATTTAAGTGCCATTTTGTGTCGGTCTTTTGTGACCAATTTGTTTTGTGACGTCCGTCGGTCGTTTTTTTGATGTGATTATTAGCAGAATAATAAAGAAGGATTAATAAGCCCAACAAGGATTAAGGACATCAATTAAGAAGGATTACTACAATTCCAGAAAAAGATACAAGGTTGGTACCGATACTCTCATATAGAGATGACCATCATCAATTTTTTTAAAAAGGATAGGGCGGGAAAGTGGATAATCGAGGGGGGAGGGGAGAAGAGAGGGGGTATAACCTTTAAATGGTTTTTTATATTTTGTTGAGTTATTTTTAGTTTGTTTTTTGGACTTGTTTGTCATGTGGTTGGATGAACTTTTGTTTTTAGCCAAATCAAGGCTAAATGAAAAAGTCATTTAGACCAAGTTTTTTTGTCCAATTTTTTTTCGAGGGGGGGTAAAAATTTTGTTGTGGTTTTGTTGCTTCACTGACAATGTCCTTGAAAACTAAATATATCCCAACAAAACCCGAAACCGAACTCTTATCCTTGGTTCGTGGTTCTGATATTTTTGGCTTCCAACTCTGATGAAGCCAAAGGATCCCTAGAGTGCAATTTACCATCGTCGTCGTCGTTGTCCACCAGAGCCAGCATCATCATCGTCATCATCTCACTTATATGACTGAGAGTTTCTACATTTTTACCATCCTTTTTTTTTCGTCCTCGTCGGTCGGTCGTTGTCGACTCTTTCTATATGACAACGTGAACTGTTACAACAGAGCATAGCCAAGCCAAGCATCAACAACAGTTATGTCGGGGGCTATATTGTTGTCCGGTAATTTAGCAGCGACATTTTCAGGACAATGCCGATGGAGCCAGAGTTTCAATTTTTTTTTTGTATCTTTTCTGTATAGGATTTTTTTATTTTTTTTTTTTATTATTACTTTGTTGCTCCATAGCTGGAAGCAAGCAGAGTGGATCCTGCTTTTCATTTGGCAACGGATTCAAACTGCTGCCATCTTTCAGTATTATGCGTCATTTTTCGGTTCTCTAGAAAATACAAAAAAATATTTACTTATTTTTTTCGTTGATGGAGGAACAATAAGAACAATCTTCTTATATTTTTTTTTGGTTCGTATAGTTTCGAGCGATTTGTATTCGCTCGTGTGTGTTCTGATTTTGATTATTCTCGTTTACTTAGACTGTATTTTATTATTATTTTTTGCTAGAATAGAGATTTTGTTGTCGTTTTAAATATTGACAATGATGACCTTTTTGGGAATAGGTTATCTTGCTTATTTCCCTAGTCTTCTATGAAGGTTATCAGTAATTTTGTAAATTTTGAAATTTTCTATTGATTTCTTCATTTATTTTTGTTCTATTTTTATTTCATAGATCGCCATTTGTATTTGATTAAGAAATGTAGAAAAATATTGAAAACAAAAATTGCAAATAAATATTATGAAACTTCTGTTTTCTTTTATTAATTAATCGCGAAAAAAGGTGGTATTTCCACGAGAATTATAATAAACACAATGAAAGCTTTAAAGTAGTGATCTCATCGTTATTAGACAGTGGATTTAGTACTGTTGATGGTGATGACAGTTGCAATTAAGAGAAAAACCTGAAGCTATTTTTTATCTCTGAGATTTTTTTTTATTTTTTCTAAGAAATCCAAAACTGGTAGTCGACCTTAGATTAAATTGGAAGTTTATTGTTATTTTTTTTTTGTTGCTAATTTTGTATCTTTGAGTGAATGAATATTTAAGTAAAAATGTTGTTATAACATAAAAGAGAAAACTTTTACTCTTTTGAAGATCACACCAGATTAAGAGTCTTGACAAAAAAAGAAAAAAAAATAAATAAACAACAGGTAAAGTGTGATGAATATCGAATGAGGTTTATAAATTTGAGAATAAGTTAGACAAGATCATCAAATTTTATTTGTAAAATAGGTCATAGAAATATGTAAAATAGAAAAGTTTTGATATTAGAATTTCTTGTGTGGGCTGAAGAGAAAGACCAGAGGTGTTATAAGTAGATAATAATGCGTTACACTTAGAAGGTGCAAAGTTAATTTTTGAAGAGGTGGTTAGTCGTCAAAAATGTGGGCAGTTTAAAGATTGAATACGTCACAACAAATGCTATTTTAAAGCCACTAAAATTTTCTATTTTGAGTCGTTGTTTTGACAAATAAAATTTATTACATTCAGATCCAGAACAATACTTAAATATCTATGTATTAATTTTTATTTTATCCAAGCCTATTATTTAAAATGATGATGATTTAAAATTTTCGTTTTTGAACCCATAAAAAATGATTTCTTAAACTACACCCAAGTAAGCATAAATAAGGGAAACCTACGAAAAGAAACTTTGATCTTAATCTTATTAAAATACTATTTTCATATGTGAAATTTGAAGTCTAATCAAATTTCGACTTTAGAAAACCTATTAAATTCTATGGAGGAGGTGGTGTTTGAAATTTGTTTTTTTATAGTCTCACTTTCTAAAAAATCATATTTCTTATGCATTTGGTTTCCATTACATTTATTGCAAATAAAAATATTTTGAAGATTACATTATTAAGGGCTTTTTGTAACACTACTTTTCGCCGATTTCTTTCCATTCCTCAAGGGATTTTATTTCAATTAAATGTTTGTTAGTTTTAAAAACACAAGGAACATTTATTTTAATTTTATATATATTTAAATATATATTTAATATTTATATTTTAATATTTTGATAAATAGCAATGAGTTTAATAAATTAACAAAAAGAAATTAGCAAAGCACAACAAAAACTTAGAGCCCTTCTTTTGTTTAAACTTTTTATTTAAATGTTTGGAAAATGTTTCGAAGAGAAAAACAAATACAACTGCATACTTTAATATTTTTTTTGCGTTTTATTTATATGCATTTTTCAAAAATAATAAAATTAATAATAGGACTTGATGTTTATTTTTTAATAATAATTATAATTTTGAAAAAAAAAAAAAAAATAGCAGGGGTGCCCAAGTAATCAATTACAAATGATCTAAATAAAAAAAACAAGGTTTCGTTTTTCGAATTAAAAAAAACTTTCTTTTGAAAAATAACCTTATTTTCAATGAAAAAAGTTTAGTTTTTAATTTTTTCATACATCAATTTTTGGGCTCTTGCAATATATGGTCTTTTGAAGGCCGCAAACAGAGAGAAACATAGCTGTTATATCTCAATTAGCAGCGAATGTATTGCATATTTTGTAAAACTAGTTAGCAATCGGATTTGTTGACATTTTTTCCAATTTCAAAAATTCAAGCGTCATCAATTTTCCATCAATTTTGTTTGATAACGAATTTTAAAATTACTTCTTTTTATAATTTTTTCCAGTTCGACATCGATTTTCGGCATAAACATGAACTAAAACATCTTATTTTTATCTAATAAATTTAAACAATATTATTTTTAAATCCAACTATACAGGGTGTCGCGGGATGAGATAAGAAGTCTTTGAGAGATGATTCTTGGGTATATTCTAAGAAAAAAATTGTTATACAGTAACTCTCTATCTGCAAAGTTGATACGCTTTAGCGATGATTTAAGAAAACGCTTACTTTGGTATTCCTTTACTCATGTTAATGTAAATAACTCCGTTAATACTTATGATAAAAACTTCATTAATGTCTTGATTTTTAGAAAAAAATGTTATTCTTTGTACCTGCATTTAAAAAATATTAAAATCTTTTTTAGTTGCTCAGATATTAATTTTTAAATGAAACTATTTTTTTCGTACCCATGATAATTTTTGACTTTGGGGCCGATTTTCTTCGATAAATGTGTTATAAACATACTGTTTTATAAATTTATTTTTATGAAGAAAACAATAATGAACAAAAATGTTGTTCACAAGTTTGCCAGAAAACTCATAGATTTTATGATATTTTGGAATACCTGCACCAAGTAAAATCTCTAAAAAAAATGTGTTTTTTTTTGCTTTAGTCAAAAATGGGTACGAATTAAAAATTTATTTTTGAAGTTTTTTTTTTGTATACACTTGTGATTAGTCGTAATATTGATATTTTTTTGATGATGAAAAATCATATTGTCGAAAATCTAAAATAAAAACTCTAAAAAAAACTTTTGCCATAGAGTATGTACCTGAGACTTATTTTTTATTAGTAATGTGTTATTGATAGTTTCGAATTGAATAGTTAACAAAAGTCAATTAATAAGTTCATTGTTTGAACTATAATAGAATTATTTAGTATCACATTTTGTCTATGACAAAAATGTTCCACATACACCTCAGTGACCCTCAATTTTTTTATGGTGCCGAATCGTTACGTTTAAAGATTAAATGAAGTTCTTCAGAAATTTCTGAAACTCCTACCCCAAACTAGAATTTTGCTTCTCCTTTTTAAATTATTTTTTTTTGCTTTTACAAGTTTTTAGGAAAAATTAATTTGATGAAATATTTAAATTACCCTTATTACCTAACTTAAAATTTGTTCTTAATTTATCTATTTATAAACTAGCACAAAATTAAATTCTCATCAAGCCAAAAATACCTCCCGAACTATTTTATCGCAAAAACCTAATAAATTAAACTTTGAATTTTTATAAACAAAACTTGAAGTTCCCCACTTAATCTCTTTCTCTCTTAAATTTTTTAAATTTTTATCCATCACATACATAATTTTAAAACAAAAGAAAACCGAAAAAAAAACGTGTGACAAATTCATGGGAAATTTCCTGCCTTCAGAGATTTTTTTTCCATTTTGATTTAATGCGAATTGTGTCATAAATCTGGGAAGGGTAATTTTTCGCCCTAGTGTGTGCGGGCCATTTAATAAATATATATTTTTATTTGTTCTTCAGAAATTATTGATACTGAAACTGACGTGATATTTTTATAGGAGAAAATACATATATATTTTTTTTTCTTCGTTGTTTTCATTGTAAATCTGATGAAATAAATCATCGGGAATGTGTTTACATTTCGGTATCATTACAATTCAGCTGCTGTTTTTGTTGTTTTTTTCGTTTCGTCTGAGGAATGAAAATCTTTTTAAAATCGATGAACTACGTCGACATGGTTTTGTCAATATCATGAATCTTCAAAGAAATAACACAAAATAAACGTTGCGTTGGAAAGGGCCCCTCTGTCTGAACCAACTCACAAAAATCCAATAAACTTTCAAAATTGTCGGTTGGCTAATAAAACGTTTAGATCAAATCTATGATCCCCGTCAGCACGAGGCGAAACACGCAGGGATAACCTTTTAATGCTACTTAATGTTTGAGTGGTGATAATCTCTCAGATACACCGCGCGCCGCATCACAGTCGTCTTCGGTGTGAGATACATTCATTTTAAAAAATATATAAAAAAAATAAAAAAATGTGTAAAATTCTCTCATTCAAAATTCATTGTGTGCTTTTTGAGTGTGAGGTTGTGTCTGTGTCTACAGCTTGAAATGGTTGATGGTAATGAAAATGGGAGGGGAGGAGGACTAAAAAGTTGGTTTTGCTAACATGTGGATTATGATGAGTTAAATAAAGTATCTCTCTAGAGTTGACGGATAGGATAGGCCGCTCTATCTCATTCAATTGTGACTTTTGGATTATACGAGACGACAGACAGCAGCAAGCTGCTGCTGTGGTGCCACTGTGGTTGTATATGCTTCATGTATTATTAGGTATATTCTTGTTGTTGTTGTTTTGTATTGTTGCGAGGTTTTATATGAGAATATTTGTAGTTTATATGAGTGTTTATTTTGAAGATAGACTTAACGATGATTGAATGATGCAGGCAATTTAGTTTTCTATTCAAAAACATCGCAGTTAATCTGGGATTTGAAGATTTGAAATGTTGTTTACAAGAAATTACAGAATCTTTTGGCACTAAAATAGCTCAAAATATGTTCAAATTTATGAATAGAATTGAATTTAATTTGAAATGAAACACAAGGTGAAATTACCTTTAAGACAAGTTATTACTATGTAGAACTTTAAATGGCTCTTATGATTTTGAATTTTTTTTTTTTTTCTAAAAATGCATATTAATAAACCAAATAAAATTGCATACTTGTTTTAAAGGGCAATTTGATTTCAGATGTTGTTATATTCCATTGAAAAGCGATTTTAATGAGCTTTAAAATGTACAATACCTAATTACATTTACTAAATTTCTATATAAAAATTCTAGCAACTTGAACCCTAAGAGCAAGTTAGTGCGACCCAGTCGTGCATTTTATTTCTATTAGTTCTTGTAAAAATAATTTAAAAGAAAATATTATTGGCTTTCCAAAAAGGTATAGCACGTCATTGTAAGTGCCACCGTTTATTTTTAATAATTTTTTTTTCCAAGCAAAGTCAAGATTTTTTAAAATTGCCCTCCAGGGTAAACGGAGGGGTAAAGACCCCCTCTCCTGGACGATTTTTTCTTGTCTCAACCCAACCTTAATGATCCAAATTTTTGGCACAACGCTGGCAAATCATTCTGTATATTTAATTTAAATGTTCACTGTGGCGTATACGTAACTTTTTTCTCTCAATTTTTCAAATCGTTTTATTTTAATTGCATTTGATGAGAGATTAAAAGTGTGCGATTAGAAAATATTCTTGATCAAATTTTGAATGTTCCATGCTAAAGGTTTGACGCTTTTTAATAAATGCTCCAGAAGATAGATGGCGCTTAAGTTAATAAAACTTTTACATGAAAAATGTTATCAAAGAATTTAGTGAAAATTTAATTCAAATTCACTTTATGCAATGCAACCATAACTCTCGGACTATAAACCAAAGAACACTAAATGCGTTTATCATGATATAATGTCATTAACATGCATTAAGAAATTGGGTAGATATATAATTAGAATCTGATAATGCATTATGGTGGGAGTCTGTTATAGCTCCTACTACTTCTACTTCGTGTTCATGTTCAATGTTCACACAGGGTTATTGAGTCACAAAACCAACGTAAATTTATGGGAAGGGTTAGAATTTGTCATGTTTAATTATTAAAACATGGAATCAGTAGTAAATTATTGTGATAATTTAGTTTTGGAAATGATGTTATTGTGTAAATTATTATAGTCAGTAAATTATACATTTGTACCTGTGTGTATTTTTTAAGAAAACAAAAAAATAAATCATGAATTATTTGTTCGAATATGTCATAGATTGATGAACGGCTGTCATTAAATTTGTGTCATCTGGAGAATTATTTCGATTGTGAAATTGAGTATTTCGAAATAATGTTCCTTATCTATCTTTTCTTAAGATAGTTTTTAATCAATTAAGCAGGAGAAAGATGTAATATTACACAAATTTATTTGTTTTTTTTTCAAATTTATTGGAATAAAAAATTTGTTTTCTACGAAATGTTTCTTAAATATTATTTAATAATCCAACTAGTTTTCGAGTTAAATGCAAATGTAATGGAAACGAACTAATACATACATTGTTTTGATAACCCCAGGGTGAATTTTATTGTAATTTATCATTTTAAACAAGCTTAGCTTTTATATTTTGCAAACATCAATATAGGAACTTTTAAACGCAATTAGTTCCTCGTTTTTTGTTAAAAGTTATACTCTTCAGTCTTTAGTAATAGGCTATTATTAACTAGAAACTTGTTTAAGCATTACAAATTGAAAAATAATTGTCATGAATCAAATTGACCATTCTCGTATTCAGTCGTATTCCTTCAATGGATATGTATGTAATTAAAGAACAGCAGTTAGGTTAGATGTCTCAATAGAAACTTTTGTATTGAATAAATCTAATACACTGATAGAAAAGTAAAATGTTTGTGGCAAAAGCAGTATTTGTTTGTTTGTTTAGATTTTCAAAACCGGAAACTTGAGAATTTGCAAAAAATAAGAGATTTTGTTAAATTATTTTGATGAATTGAATTAAATTGCAACCACTTGTATACGATTGAAGTCTGTCATGTCATTTCTAAATGCACTTCGATTAACAATTGTGCAAAATACTTGTTTTTTTGAAAACATTTCAAATCAACTCATTGAAAATAAACAAAGATGTTTTATAAGTTAATGCAGTGAAATGTGTTTATATTTTGCACTTTGGATTGAACAGTATAATCGAAAAATAATGAAAGTAATGAACTTACTCAAGAACTATATTATACCGAAGGTTTGAAAATTGATATATAAATGTAAAAATTGAATTGTGTTTTCACTTTACGAAAGCGTAATAACGCCGAATTCAGTCTTACAATTGAGAAATAGGGCCGAATGTTAGGAAACAAAGAAAACTAAAAATGAAAGCAAACGCAAGGACCTAACGTCCAGAGAAATTAGACTCCTTTTTAACTTGCTCTATATGGCAAGTAGGTAGGTACATATGTATATATTGGTTTCGTGTCCAAAAAGATTCGAGGATTTAATCAAAACTAACATTTCGATGATGCAGATTTTTCATTAAATATTTTTTTTTAATATTCATTGCATTTCTTATAATTTTGGCTATTTGACGATATATTACGTATTTTAACAAGAATATTGAACCTAATGTAAGGCCAAATAATCCAAACTGTAAGTAACTCGACGAATATTTAAAAAAAATATTTAATGTACACATTTTGCATTGAATTTTTTATATTTTTTTTAATGCAAATATTTTTATTTCCAATAACTTTTTTACTTGCGATATATAGTACCTACTATATATCAAGTTATGCATTCGTACAAAAACAATTTTTATATGACATTACTATGGTAGAGAATAAGGACCTACAGCGGATGGACCGATTAATGTCAAACTTGGTATGTAGCGTTATTTGGCGAATCTTCAGATGGGTTTTTGGAATTAATTTTCTTGGACCAAAAACAACGGTACTTGTCATATACCGATCTTAGTAAAATTGAAATATCTCGCAAACGGCTCCAACGATTTTGTTTAAAAAATTCAAATGTTAGTTTTAAGCTAAGATGTATCTTTTAATGAAAACATTTTTTTTGCGATTATCTCCGAAATTGCTTATTCGATTTCAACGAAACTTTTTGTGAATAAACATTTCTATAATTTAAATATAAACCAAAAATAAAATTTTCATAAAAATAATTTTTGGATTTTTAAAAAAAATTTGAACATTTTTTTTGAAAAATCAAATTTTCGAAAACGGGACATTGAATGTTTTTGAAATTTTGTTTTAAGATGCTGATTAGTGATTTCTACAAAATGACATACCAATTTTATTTTAAAACTTTTTTCCAAAAAATTATTAATAAAAAATTAGTTTTTTAAAAAACGGCTCTATCGATTTTGAAAATTTTGTTTCTAAAAATGCATCTTAATATATCAAATAAAACTGCATACTTGTTTTGGAGGGCAATTTGATTTCAGTTTTTCTATTTATTTTATTTTTAAAACGAATGTTATTTTTTTCCCAAATTTCTATATAAAAAGTCTTATAAATTTAAGCAACTTTAACTCTAAGAGCAAGTTCGTGCGACCCAGTCATGCATTTTATTTTTAATGCAATAAAAAAATGTATTTAATGCAAATTTTTTTAGTTCCAATAAATATTTGTTTTTAAATGCAATTCTTTTTTTATTTGCAATAAATATTTTTTTCTTAATTTGAAATGCATTTTTTTTTTCCAATTGATATTTTTACAACCCTGATGTACAGTACCGAGCAAAAAAATGCAAACGGAAGAGGTTAAAAGAGTTTTAAACAAGAACTTAGTTATTTTACATCGTAATATAACCAAATTTGGCATAAAATATTGAAACTGCTATATTTTCATTAAACAAAGTCGATTTGTGGAATATCTTACTCCAAGACAATTAATGAATCAAAAGTTTATCAAAATATTCGTTTTTAGCCGAGCAAAAAAAATGCAAATATGTAAAAAACAATTAAATATAATGATTTATTCATATTTTTTGTATAGGTACATATATTTTACGTGTTTTTGGTTCATATTTTGTTAATTAAAACTAATATTTTGTTGGGAGAGCTTTTTTAGTAGCAATGGAGCGTTATTTTTTTAGTATTGAGTCTTTTAAAAACTATCATAGATCTGATGGTATTTGTTTCTATTCTCATCGAATTTGCTCCATCAGATCTGTGCAGTTTGAATGCTTTCGCTTTCTTATCTCCCGATCTACAAGATCCTTTGATTTTTCTGTGGTATTGAAGTCGGGAGATTGCGGTAGCCACTCCAGAACATCGACATCGGCCATTTCAAAAAAGCTTTCAAATCTGGTTCTACCGATTTTGGGTCAAAAAAATATTTGGGCTTTGCCAAATAAGATTCTACTTTTTAAATAAACAAAAAGATATTTTTCGTACAATTACTTACTTTACAACTCATAGAACCTTTTTCTTAATTTCTGACTCTCTACTAAACGACTTTACAAAAATTTCAATGAAATTTTTTACCAACATTTTCAGAAAAATAAAATTTTAGTTTTTTTTAAATGTTTGATTTTGTTTGAAAAATCACTTTTTTGAAAACGAGTATTTTTTTTTTTTTTTTTTTTTTTTTGTAAATGTTTGAAAATTTTTACTAGTATAAAACTATTTAAAAAAAACGCTTACATGAATTTAAAAAAAAAAAATAATAGAAAAGTATTTTTTTACAAGAATTTCAATGGCATATACTTTGTTTGCAGGTCAAAACCGTTCAAAAGTAGTAGTAGTTTTAAAAACAATTTTTTTTATTTAAAATATTCCTTTTTGAATATTAAGTTTTAATGTATTCAGCAATTTTTACTTTAAGAGCAGTCACGTCCGACTTACTCGTAGATTTTTTCTTCTTCTTGATTGGAATATGTTAAATCTAAAAGCTTTGAATTAGGTACTACTAACTGAAGAAGTCCTTATTGGATATCACATAAATTAAAAACTTATAACAACGATTCCCCAAAAAACTTTTGTTCCTAGGGTTGCTTAAATTCTTCAAAAAATTATTTTCATTTGACTTTGTTTTCAAAAGATTGCATCAAAATCTCAATGTTTTCCATAAGTCAATTTGTCAAGGCTAACCAAATAACTTTTGTAAATTAAAAAAATGACAACATCCCACTGTTCGCAGATCCAATCCAGAACTGAGTACAGAATGTAAAGTAAAAGAAGTCATTTATCAAACTTCTCTCTAAAATCTTTAACTGCAATATTAAAATTGCCCATAACTTTTTTCTCTCTGCATCGAACCCCTACTTGACCAAAGCATATTTTTACAAAAACCATTAAAGACTACCCATCACTGAGGGTCAAAACATTTGTTTTGCTTTTACAATAAAATCATTTATATACCCTCTCTGACTACAACACAAAACATATATCGATCGATTTATATCGATTGCAATTCGATGTCATTAATAAAGAATTTCATGCTCAATGCATCGTTATTTGCATGAATGCAGTTCAATTCACCTATTCATATTAAAATTGTTGTTGTAGCAGCCAACTATTTCCTGTAGTTATAGAATAGAATAGTAGTTTGCAGAGTAAACGAGCACACACATGGACTAGGACTTGCATATGAATGATGTAAAATATTCTATTGTTATACAAGAACACTTCTTCCCTCTCACCAAACTCACCCTCTCTTTGAACTCACAAGGAAGTTAATTTTATAATCGTTCCAGGACATTGATATAGATATAATGGGTTCTCCATGATTTCTGATCTCTTTCAATAGCCATTATACCAACCAATACAGGACTCGTTTATATGGAGTGAGAGAAGCTATATATCGGAGATGTTAATCCATATGATTAAATCGGAATTAGGTTATCCGCACATTTAATGGAAGTCCTTATAGTCTCATTGTTTTGTCTTCATTTAAAATTTAAGGACACAAAATTTAACACCCCCTTCGTAACCCCAATTCTCTCCAATCTTCTTCCAACTCTGTGTGTCAATGTTAAAGCCAGAGTATAGTTTGTGCTGGACTCGATTAAATGCCAGTCACGTTAGCTTTGAACTCGTTTTTTTTTTATATAGATATAAAATGGAGTATACGTTCAAAGGGCACAATGAGACTTCCCCCAAAATCCACCCCAAAAAAGTAGACAGACAGAAAGACAGACAAATAGACAGACAAGAGTGGCATTGGCATCGGACACATATCCAATTACTTATCTTCAATTGTTTGGATCGGATTGAAAGGGATTATGGTCAGATTGGTGACGGGCCAGTTTGCTGGATCCTGGACACTCGAACTCGGACCTGGGCAAGCATCCGCATGGATTGTTGTGTGGATAAAATGCGAACTATGGGCAAGAGTATTGTGTGATATTATCACACCCAGTCGAGGAGATATCCTTTTTTTTTTAGTTTTTGGGGGAGAGAATTTGGGAGGGGGTAAAAAGTGAGGGTTAAAGAATGCGTGCTTAAGCTGATGATTGGTATAAATGGGATTTGAATTTGTTTTGTGTGTTTTGTTGGGGGTAAAATCTATTAGGCGTTGATATGCTTTTGAATTCATTGAGGAAATCAACGATAAATTTTGTGCTCACTAGAGTATTTAAATAGAGAAATTATTGAATTCGTATATGAATATCAAATTAAATGCTATGCTGAAATGAATCCTTTTCAGAGTGCAGCAAATCCGCAATCCTCAATAGGGTTCGTTGGGAATAATTGTTGGTTATTATATGATTTTGTTGATTTAATTGAGAGTTTTTTTTTTATTATTTTGGGGGAATGTGGGGGAATTCAAACTGAATTAATTGCGTGTTTGAGGTTTAGATATTAGATTTTTAATTACTTCAAAACTTTTTTTTTGAATTGAAGCTTATAATTACATCGTGTCGGTCGATATTATTGAACAAAATTAATTTATCTCGTGTAAACAAATAAATTCTATAGTGAAAAAAAATTATATCATATTCGTACTTTGTGGTTTTGTTTTGTTTGTTTTTTTTTTTTATATTTGTTGATGGTTTTATTATCGAGAGTAATTAAAAATTGCGTCATTTTTTAAATATTTGCTATATACCTACTCGTTAGCTAATTACCCATCAACAATTGCATATACACAGTTATAGGAATTTCATTCATAGGTATATACAATTAGCGTGGGGAAAAATATGGATAGATGCATTTAATTATACTTCGTGCTTAAAGTCAAGGTCAAGTAAATTTATTTTTCTGTTTGTTTATATTTTCATCTTTTATGATTCATAAATATTTGATGTTTCTTTCTGAAATGTTGCAAAGGTATATGCATTTTTATTGAAGAATTTAAATCGGATGTTAGTCTTAAATCTTAAGCATTGAACAAAATTTCCAAAACTGATTGTGATTGCAAAGTGTTGCAAGAAATTAAAAATTTTGTCGACTTTTTGGAATATTTTGGAATAAATACTAAATTTCGGAAAATAAATTTCAATGATTTTTGGTTTTAAAAAATGCTATTTATTTGTTCAGTGTTGTTCTTTTCTTCTTTACTTTTGATATTTTAATCGATTTAAAAAATATACCACAATTTCAGATAAAGTTTAAAAAAAAAAAATATTTAAATATTAAAAAAAAAAAGGAATTATCAACAAATTACAAAAATCCAAAATCATGAAACCCTTACCATAAAAATCCTAGACCGAATGAATCGGGAATTCCAAAATAAAAAAAAAATAAAAATAAATCCAGGAGGAAAGATTGGATGCAGGATTTAAAAAACCAAGAAATCCAAAGTTTTTAATATTTATGCTTTTTTCGGAATTTCGGTTTTCCACAAATTTAAACAAAAGAATTTCATAATTTTGGCCTCCAAAAAAATTTGTTTATTTTAGAAAAAAGGTATTTCTTAATCTAACTTTCAGATCAAGACATTACAGCGGCTTCGATTTTATTAGGTTTTTGTGCTTTTGAAAACTTTGCATGCAGTAGCCTTCAGTTTAGATTTGTCTCCAATCTAATGGCTGTACGCCCTAGTCCCATATTATTTTGTCGTAACTATTGTAACTATGTATTTTGTAAGAGAAAAATTAATTTTTTTTGAATGATTTGCTTCAAAAAGCTTTGGACCTAATTAGCTTTAAATCTGCTGAACTTATAGCAAATCTAACCTATTTTTTTTTGGAAATTTCTCACTTATGTGTAGTTATTTATCTTCTGAAAAAAAATTAGGTATGTCTGACCCCCCAAAATACGAAAACTGTAAAGGGTTCAAAATATATGGAAAGATTTCACGCGGTAGCAACATTTTTGACTGTTAAATACATAACTTTTTACCAGTTTTAAATTATTTTGGCAGCAATCTTGACACGCAACAAAAGGGCGTTTGTTATACATCTATAAAGAATTACTTTATCTATATCTATTAAATTCATTAAAATTGAACTAAGGGTAAAGTTATAGCCAGATTTCTCACGGTGACAGCATTTTTAACTCTTGAATTATATGACATTTTACCTGTTTTAAATTATTTTGGCAAATATCATGACACCCAAGCCTTTAAGTTATTAATTTATAAAAAGGTAAAGATTTACTCTATCTACCGCTAATTTATTTATTAAAATCGAAAGCAGGTTTCAAAAGCTATAGCTAAATAAAAACAAAAGTTTTATCAAAAAAATTTCGTTTTGATCAGAAACGACATAAGTCCAGCCACTTTAAAAGGTTAAAAACACGCTAAGACCTAAAAAAGTTTATATTTTAAAGGTTTCTAAATGCATCTTAGGCTAGATTATAACTCAGCATACCTACTCTAAATTTGAAGTGTTGTGGAATTTTAAGTAAAAACAGTTTTTTGCTGCTCCTGAAAAGTTTATGCTCTTGCTCATGGAGTTGTGTAAGTACTTATAAAATTAATTACCACTTTTAAGTACCATTTTTAAGTACCATTTTTATAAATTTTTCCCAAAAATACATTCCTGAAACAAAATCTTCGCTTTTTTGTTTTCTTATGAGCTCCTTCAGTACGACTTATTTTATATCAAGTAATAAATTGTTTCATTACCTCTATATTCTCTTAAAAATTCAAAAAAAAAAAAAAAAAAAAAATTGGAGAAATTGATTTTATTGTCAGTTTGAAGAAGAAAAAAATGCGGTGGCGTTGCTGGATAAACATTGCTATAAATAAAAATTTAAATTTAAATACTAAAGAAAAATTTGGAGGTCAGACAATAATGAAGAGTGGTGCATGAAATTAATGTGTCTACTGGACGGGAAGTATGGTATATTTATTTTTAAAATCTGAAATCAAAATGTGACAACGTCAGATGGGTATCACTCACTTTATTTAATATTAACAATAAACTGAGTTAAATAAATACGCAAAATGATATGCAACAAACAAAAAAAAAAAAAAAAAACAAAATTAAAAGCTATTTCAAGAGTTTTGATTTTTGTGGAAATTTGTGAAGAGAATAAGTTTTTACTTTGCATACATTAAATTTGCATGGTTGGCAGAGCTCAACATAGAATTAATTTTGAGGTAATGTGTCATCTTCTGGCAACAGAAGACTACGTGTTGTCTGATATAATTTTTCAACTAGATGTAGACAACACCAAAACCTTTAAAATTGTCAAATATTGCCTCGGAAATCAGAAATTTTAGGCAATGTCGTAGTCAGCATAAGACCCTGACCCAATCTGGCTGAAAATCTGTTGAAATTTTGAAGAAATTGTAAGGGCAGTAAAAAAAAATACATAAGTCTACCAATGATGAGCTTTGAGCTTTCCTTTAAGCTGAAATACGATCGAATTTTCAAATTATTTGATTGTTAAATCGTATCTCGAGGCAATTTTAAAAGTGGTAAAAATTAGTTTTAGTACACTAAATATATTGAAACAAAAACATTTTTCCAAAAACGAGAAGAATTGGTCAAGTCCAAACACCAATTTGATACTCTCCATTTTTGTACAATGAGGCATTTTTTTTTAAATTTTAATTAGGAAAACTAATGGTGGCATAATATAGAAAAATAATAAAATTAAAACTATAAGACATCCATTTACTAGTTATTCATATAATTCTCATTTCAATGTTCAATATTCTGAATTAATACTTGTTGTTTAATCAC
Source organism: Episyrphus balteatus (assembly GCF_945859705.1). Taxonomy (NCBI): domain Eukaryota; kingdom Metazoa; phylum Arthropoda; class Insecta; order Diptera; family Syrphidae; genus Episyrphus; species Episyrphus balteatus. The sequence continues at coordinate 125,438,892 of NC_079135.1, read as the reverse complement.
TTTAAAATAATTTATGTTTGTAATCATATATTTCATTGATTTAAAATTATTTCAAAAAATCATATAAAAGGCAGAGCTTGATTCAAAACAAATCACTCTTGTTTGATATTTCATTGAGCAAAGGTTGCCTAGCGCTAACGTTCTCAAAAAAGTATCACACCAGGGGGAGGGGCTTTAATTATAAGCCAACCTTGAATCGTTTAATTATTTTTTTTATTATTTACGACGTTTTCTTCAAAGCGCCTAAATATTTTACAAAAAGTAGTTCAACGCAGTTTATGGTTGCCAACTCATTTCATTTAACGTAATTTAAATTTCTCAATTATTTTATTAATAAAATTGTTTATATTTATATTTGAAAATACAACAAAACGCTTTTCATTCATCTTTGTTGGTGATTCAATTTTCTTTTGTTTAATACCTTTGTTCGTTTATCTGTTCAACGTTTACTACGGTCTTCGGACAGTATAAGCGCCTCAGAATAAATAAACAAAGCTGCGATTTCTAGATTTGTGACAGATAATTTGAGAACTGATACTACACAATAGTGTGTAGTCACACCCACAAACATCAAGGACGAAAACCTGGTCCTACAAAACGAATTAATTTATGTTTAAACAACACTAAGTTTTAATAAACTTTTTCAAAAAAGGCAAAACATTTGACCATTTTTGCTCGTCACTGCATGTATAAAATTTCGGGTGCCAAAGTACTGATCAATTACCTGAAATTACTAATCAAGTACTTCAGCACTTAAGTACCTAGTAGTACTTTCATTAACATATGCTTCAAAAGTATTGGTATTAAACTTATTGCAAGTTCCACCTCCAGTAATCGGGTACTGAAGTACCTGTACCAATTTTGAATTTTAATAGGTACTTAAGAGTTGGGAGTACTTAAATCCTTAAAAAAAAAATAAATACTTACTTTGTAGATCAGAATTTTTAACAATAGGCTTTTTTATTTTATTTCTTCTCCAAGTTGAAACTATAAAAAAACACTCATGCCGCACAACTTCCGTTCTCCCCCAGTTGTGAATCAATATAATTGGATTCAATGATTCAGATCAGAGAAAAATGCTCTGGACGAAATTTTTTCTGGAATAAAACCCATAAGCGATATTGCAGTCAATTTTTATAAATCATTTTTTTTCTTTGATTTTCAAAGCTCTGTACTACAAAGAGCTGTTCATAAAACCCAGTGGCATATTCTATAACTTTGATAAAAAAAAAAACACCTTTGAAGATAAAAGTTGTTCAAGACACTTCTCGCCGCCTTACTGAAAGCAAACACTACACCATGATTACAACTTCACACCATTTTAAAGTGCCAAAGAAGCAAAAAACTCTCCTGTCTGACAGATAAAATCACACATTTACATATGTACACAGACATTTGGTGTGTGACACCCTAACCTAACTTTCACTTTCACCTTTTGAATAAATCATGATATGATCCCATTTTTTCAATGGGAAACCATAACACAGATTCCTTGTTCCATATTATAGAACGCGAACTATATCACCAAAACAAAACTTTCTTATGCTAAAATCCTTTGTCCTAGTTTATGTTTCTATTTTTATGTATTTTTTTTTTTTTTTTTTGTAAACTCTATCAAAGTTGAAATACAAAAATAAAAAAAAAAAAATTCAAAAAAGGGCATAATTAAGAACAAAATATTCCCACAAAAACCTTATAAGCATAACTCCTGCTCCATTTATTTCTTTCTTTTTTTTTTTCTGTCACTTTTTTGTTGTTGTTGTTTTTTTTTTTTTTTAGTTGAAAAAAAACTTTTCAGCATCCCATTAATTAACGACATCGTTATGCCATTTTCAAGTTGAGGTTTTTTGATGTTGTTGTTGGTGATAAAGTTTTCACAAGTGAAACTTCTCTCGCTCGCGGGAGAAAGGCTGTTTTTTTTTTAAGGAAGGTACCACTTTCCTCTACCATCAATTTTCTCAATGTCAAAGAAACGATATAGATTATGCTTCCTTTTTCAAATCGTATAAATAAATGAAGCTAGAATGAAAATGTGGGCAGGAGATGAAGTGAAGAGCTATAGAAGAGAGTTCTTGGAATAATTTATGGATAAGCTAGCGTAACCGTACCGTTCCATCGTTGTCGTTCGTCGAGCAATAATTATTCTCCTCTCTATATGCGGGACAGTAAATGTGCAATGATGTAGACACTATGGGGCGTGTTGGGAATAGAATGCATCAGCCAGGCATTAGGGTGGCCTATAATATTTGTATACTTCGGTACATCTATAGAATACACTATAACACCTGGCCCACAAAACAATCTCCCGTGTGTCACCACACCATTGCTGCAGTTGCACACTGGCACAGCTGCAGAGCACAAAACCCCCAAACGTGCATTCATGAATTTTAAATTAATTTCGAGGATTTGTGTAGTTAACAAAACATAAATTTTGCATGCCAAGAGGAGCGTTGGAGGTGGAGGTTAAGTGATGAAGGGGGGTTCTCTTCCACCCACTTTAAAATTCATCCCAAATAGGAGAGGTGGGGGCAACATGATGATGTTTTATTTGCACTCTCCATTCGAGTGTGCCATGTTAAAAGGGCACTACACGCCACTACAACTACATAACCACTCTATTTATGCAGAAGATATTCATTCTAATAGGCCAGGACATTTGTACAACAATTACCATCATCTCCAGGTCCCACCTGAGTGACCTCATTTGTTTGTTGGCCATATTATTATTATTGCCTGAGCTCCTGTTTATATTCGAAAGAGAGAGAGAGCTGTACTATTGTAATGCAAAAGTCCTAGTCTACATCTCTCTACGCCAATATACCACTGATGCACATCATCTTTGTCAAGGACAGGCCGGTAATAACAATAAACCTTAATTATTATGGCCGAGGTAGCCAATTATACGTACTAGATGCAGTTCGAGAGTGTGTGTCTGTGTTTGTGTTGAAGTGCCTTGTTATTGTGTACAAGCAGTATTTTCATTCTCGTCCTCGTGCTCGTAGATCCACCAGTTGGTTGGGTATTCGTTATGGTTTCGTCCTTATTGCTGTCGTTGAAGTCGTGTTTCCCTGTGGTGGGCCCAGTGGAATGGAATGGAATGCATTATTATTGGGAAACCATTAATTTTGCACCCGAGAACACACAGACTCAACTCGATTTGGTACGAGTATAGTGGCAGATATTTTCGGGACAGCACATGGGACCCAAGAGGACTCTGGTGTGATAGTGTGATGCCCCAATTACCTATAGCACTTTCAGGCACACAGATTTTATAGTTTTTTTTTTTTTTTTTACTGATGCCGATTTTGCTGTTGGTTCTAGTCGTCCTGGTGGCCAAGCGCAGTTTCAATTAATAACACAACAAATGTTTTTATTTTTGAAAATCCTTATAAAGATAAATATACCAACATTTATATTTTTTTAGTTTTTTTCTTTTTTTTTAAGTTGACCATTGCGGACAAGAGTTTTTTGGCCGCGGTGTGAAAAACAACGTTTGTGGTTATTGTTATGGGGACGTATACAAGAGAGTACCAACTCTATCTAAGTGGGTCAGGTCATTCCCGTGGCATTTTCGGCTTTAAACACAAAAAACTAAATAACAATTCGATATCACCAAGAGGAGTTGAAAAACGAGGGAGTACCTACTTTTGTATCTCGTTTTGTGAAAATGCTTTCAATAGGACACAAAACTAGAAAAATAGATATGAATAGGAAATTTATTTTTTTGTGTATGGTTTTTTATATTTTTTTGGTTTATTTGAATTTGTTTTTATTTCAAAGGAAAATTAAAAAAAAAAATACATATAAATGGAAGCATGACTGTGAAATTGGTCGTTAGACTAATGGAATAAAAGGTGAAAATGTATCTATACGTGGCAAAAAGTTTTTATATTTTGAAGATATACACACGGATACGGATGTATACATTCATAATATTGCTCTTTCCTCTCTCTGATGTCATCTCGATGAAAGGATTTTAACTTTAACGTGTATGTGGTGTGTACTATTTTTCGGCAGCAATTATTTATTGTTTGAGTTATTGGGGATATTTCCTGCGATCCGGATCGAAGGACCAATATTATTTTGTAATTTATATTTTTTTAGAAATATTGCAATTAAGCTTAGGTTGGAAATTTATGAGTTATAATAAATATAAGTGCACAATTAAATTCGTGTATTTTTATGGTTAAACCGAATGGTGTGAGAGCTTGTGCTTGTGGGTGTTTTTTAATGGTAGGGGTTGGTTGTTAATTACAGTTTTTTTTTAAATGCACTCAATTTTAAACGAATTTAGTTTTTGTTTGGTACATATTTAGATGATTCATATGGTGAAAAAATTGTCTGAAAATTGTCTTGAAAAGTGTCAGCAATATGATTTCAATCAGAGATGAAAATTTTGATCATGATTAAATACTTGACTGTCACATCTATAATTACACATTTTAAGAACTTTTGTTTTTAAATTTTGTTTATAATGATAAATTATTTTTTTTTTTGTTTTTGAAAATTTAATCTCCCACCTAAACGGGTAAAAACATTTCAAAGGACCGCACAAGTTTTGAACAAATTCTTTTCTTCTTCTTTTATTCGGAGCTTTTATGAGCTCGATGAAAGAATTTGAATGACCTAGGCCCTAGGGGATCATAACTCCCTTATATATCTGCTTCACACCAGCAAACCTCCTGGTTTTGTATTGTTCCATTTCTGAGGCCAACTAAATGCTTTTTGGGACCAATTGCAGATTTTACTGTCTTTTCGAAAAAAACACCCTTTCACCAAAATTTTTTTTATAAAACTCTTTATTCTTGCTTTCTATCCCAAAATCAATGTTTTTATCAAATTTCATTAGGGTGACCCATCATTTTTGTTTTCACTCAAAAAAACACCCTTTCAACCATGATATTTTTATAGACACTTAAGATTCTTGTTTCTTATCAAAAAAGTAACATGATTGTTAAATTTCAATAGGGTACCACTAATATTACGCTAGTATTACACACTTTTTCAAATATATACCCATATTTTCTGACTTCTAAAAAAAAAACACCCTTTCACTTAAAAAAATATTTATAGACTTACATAATTCGCAATTCCAATGGGAAAGAGAACATATTTAATGAATTTTGTAAGGGTACCATTTATACCATTGATTTTATCGGACTTATCGCGGATTTTTCCCTATTTCCAAAAAAAAAAAAAACACCCTTTAACCTAAAATATTTGTATAGACTTTTTGGGATCTTGCTTTTTGTTATAAATGAAACATTTTTACCAATTTTCATTGGTGTAACAATTTTTTCCCAGTTTTTGTGGTACTAATTCCGAATTTCATCATTTTTTGAAAAACAAACACCCTTTCACTCAAATTATCTTTTTACTTTTTATAGATTCTTAATTCTTATAGCAACCAAAACTATTTCACAAAGTTTTAAAAATTAATAAAATATAAGTTATGATACCTTTCTCACACACAACTTAACCTATCAAAAAAACACCCTTTCAGCCAAAATATTTTTAAAAACTTTATGAATCCTTTGTCCCTGTTTTATCTTAAACCTTCATCCCGAATTTTGTTAGTGTAGCATGTTTTTCACATGGGTTTCGGTTATATTTTACCTGTTGAGGTCAAAAAACAAGCACCCTTGTTTTTAATCGGCAATAACTTTTCTTAGAGCAATTGTATTGACTTTATTTTTATGTCATTAGCTTCAGCATCAAAAAATACCTTGAAAACATGTGTCATATGAAGATATTCGACAAACAATTTTTTTCAGTATATTTTTGACCTTCACCCCCTCCCTCTTGTCCGCGAAAAAACACCTTTCCACCCAATTTTTTTTTTATAGACTTTTTTTGTACTTGGTTCTTATCTTAAAAGCAAACTTTTTGCCAAGTTTTATGAGTGTAACAATTTTTTTTCTTTTAAATGCCTATTTTACCTGTACTAATAGTACCAGGGACTTTTATGGCTCTCTATCTTCTTATTGCTTTTAGGGTAAAGTCGGGTGATATGGCACCACGGGTGATATGGCACTCTTTCAATATCTCCCACTTAATGACTTCTTTTCAAAGCAAAAAGAGCAAAATAAAATTCAGTCTGACGTAAGCTTTCAGTGGATGCATTCGGATCCGCAGTAGCCATTGCCACTTAAATTTAAAAAATGGACAAACAAAAAAATGAGTTCAATTTGAGCGAAAAGTTTTTTTGTGTAAAATTGTTGTACGTGTGGTTCCAAAAGTATTTGACACCGAGGGTTCATTTTAACACAAAAACAACGGTAACGGTTGTATTTTTGTGTTTGCTCATTGCCATAACTAAGCAAACGTGATTATTCGTGTCATTTGAAGAAAACAGAAGTGTAGTCAAATGGGGGATATGGCACCCAAGAACTTCGGGATATATGGCACCGGTGCCATTTCCCCCGCATCTTCTTTTGAACCTATTTATTTTTCAACTGACAATTGCATTTACAAAAAACTTCAGCAAACCAGGCCAAGTGGACTCAAACCCAGATCACAGCAGCCGTTGGAGCTGCTGAATGTCAAAAAAAGCGATTTTGCGATTCCCTTCACACGTCACTACATTAAGAAGGCTTCTTAAATGACCAGTACCTTAAAGTTTGCCAAATAGCTTTCAGATTGACTGAAAAGTGCGGAATAAGGCAGTAATCATAATTTCACTTTTGGTCTCATGATTCGTGTACGTCTTTCAACAACACATGCAACAAATTTAACAAAAAAAAGAGTGTGTGTACACATGTACACGCGACTGAAGTTATACTTCTCATTCAGTATAATGTAAATGATTTTCATTTAATATTTTTAATTTCTATTATGAAGTAATTAATCCACGCTTCGTTTTTTTACATTTTTATCAAGTGAACAATAAATTAATTCTTTCATCCTCCTTGCGTCCATCAAAAAATTTATTCTGTGAAATTTACTCATGTTGTGCGGTTCAGAACGTACGGTATATGGTTAACGAAAGTAAATGAATTGCGCATAAAATGTGCGATATGGTATTTTTATGAGAATTGTGTGTGCTTCAGCACTAGTAGTAGCAATATGGAACTTGCAGGGTTGCTACAAAGCTCAAAAGTTAGCTGAGCTCAGCTCACAGCTCAGCTCAAATTTTGAGCTAGCTCACTTTTGAGCTATGTACCATAGCTCAGCTCATTTGAGCTGAGCTGAAAGTGAGCTGAGCTGATGGTTGAGCTGAGCTGTTGGGTGAGCTAAAGTAAAGTGAGCTGAGCTGAGCTGTGATGGGTGAGAGGATATATTGATTTTTATTTGGAAAGTATAATGAAATATGAAGATACTTTAAACTTTTATAAAACACCATAGCTCAAGATGTTTGGTTCTAGTTATTAATGGAATTATTTTAACACATGGATATTTTTATAAATAAAACAGATAATTTTTCGTGATCTTTCTCTTGGTTTTTTTTACCCTAGAAAGATAATCATAATTAATATACGTCTCAGAGAAAAAAGATTTTTGGTCTTATGTTAACACTTTTTGTCATATTTATATTTATTCAACTCATTACTTAGATTATTTTAAAGAAGTGATATAATAAATCAAATCAATTTAACAAAAACCCAGAAATTTGAATTGAATTAGATAAAACAGTTCTTTACACGCCATACGTCTTACAGACGTAGATTATCTTTCTAGGGTTAATACTAAATATATTTCTATTTTTTTAGTAAAATATTTCTTTTTTTATCATAAAAAAAAATCAGGTACAATCCGGTTTTACGACTTTTTTCAAAATTCCGAGAAAATCGCGTTTGAAAGTTGGGGTAAATTTTTTTTCGAAAAATTCCCGAATCTTTGAACGCTCCTGGAAGCTAAACCGCTTGAGAGCAATTTTTGGGAGCGGTGCCAAATGATAGCTTGTGTCATGGGCCTACGCTTTGCACATTATCAGATTTTTAAAAAAATCGCCTTCCATGTTAAACCGCCACATCATGCCTTTTTTTTCAGAATCGTGTCTATTTTTTTTTTCTTTTAAGTTCTCCCGGTTTGAGAACGCGTGGACCTACAGGGATGGGAGTTGTACCCAAATGTAGGTTAGAGTCCCCGCTACCTTTTGGCATCAAAAATTTTATTTTCATTTTCTTCAAAATTCCGCGATATAGGCATTGGAAGTTGGGGGCGCGAAAAAACTTCTGGGAGCTGAACGCTTTGATCTAGAGACAGGGGAGTGGTGCCATATGAAAGCTTATATTCTCAGCTACCCGATAGTGGTATAATCCGGTTTTTCGATTTTTTTTTTCAAAAACCCGAGAAAATCGACTTTGAAAGTTGTGGTAAAATTTTTTTTCGAAAAATCCCCGAATCTTTGAACGCTCCTAGAAGCTAAACCGCTTGAGAGCAATTTTTGGGAGTGATGCCAAATGATAGCTTGTGTCATGGGCCTACGCTTTGCACATTGTCAGATTTTTTAAAAATCGCCTTCCATGTTAAACCGCCACATCATGACTATTTTTTCAGAATCGTGCCTATTTTTTTTTTTACTTTTAAGTTCTCCCGGTTTGAGAACGCGTGGACCTACAGGGATGAGAGTTGTACCCAAATGTAGGTTAGAGTCCCCGCTACCTTTTGGCATCAAAAATTTTATTTTCATTTTCTTCAAAATTCCGCGATATAGTCGTTGGAACGCTTTGATCTAGAGACAGGGGAGTGGTGCCATATGAAAGCTTATATTCTCAGCTACCCGAAAGTGGTATAATCCGGTTTTTCGATTTTTTTCAAAATTCCGAGAAAATAGTGTTTGAAAGTTGGAGTAAATTTTTTTTTCGAAATATCCCCGAATCTTTGAACGCTCCTGGAAGCTAAACCGCTTGAGAGCAATTTTTGGGAGCGATGCCAAATGATAGCTTGTGTCATGGGCCTACGCTTTGCACATTGTCAGATTTTTAAAAAATCGCCTTGCATGTTAAACCGCCACATCATGCCTATTTTTTCAGAATCGGGCTTAACTTTTTTTTTACCTTTAAGTTCTCCTGGTTTGAGAACGCGTGTACCAACAGGGATGGAAGTTGTACCCAAATGTAGGTTAGAGTCCCCGCTACCTTTTGGCATCAAAAATTTTTTTTTCATTTTTTTCAAAATTCCGAGATATAGGCGTTGGAAGTTGGGGCGCTCACTTTCAGCTCAGCTCAAATGAGCTAAGCTATGATACCTAGCTGAAATTTGAGCTGAGCTGAAATGTTAGCTTTTTGCAACCCTGGCAACTTGCCACATGTAACTTGCCACATGCAACTTGCCACACGCAACTTTCCACATGCAACTTGCCACACGCAACTTGCCACATACAACTTGCCACATGCAACTTGCCACATACAACTTGCCACATGCAACTTGCCACATGAAACATGTAACTTGCTACGTGTTGTGTGTTTTATGTTTGCCGTACTGCGGCGTACTGCATTTTTAAATACTAAAGTACTGCGTACTCTAAAGGTGAAACGACAGCCCTGCTACCCAGGGTGATCGCGTCATAATCCCTTTGACATTCTTGTCAAAAAGTAAATTTTCATACCCACCCTCCCATAAGAAGTATAACTTCAAAAATATCAAGAAGAAATAGGGTGCCATATCACCCTCGATAAGGTGCCATATCACCCTCCATTTTTTCAATCATGTTTTTACTTTACCTAATGGAATGTATGCGAAAACCCAAAATATTAAGTCAATTTAAGCCACAGACGGCAACGACATTTTTCCATGATTAAATTAATAAGAAAAACGGAAAATAGAATTTTATTGCAATTGCTTATTGCTTAAGTACGTGTGACAGGTCTAAAAAAAAGTTGAAATCGTTTTCTAGAAAATTAAAATATCTTACAAATTTTTATGTGAGGTACATTTTCGAGCGAGATATTCAAAAACAAAAAAAAACAACTTTCAGAATTCTATTAAAACCATCTGAACCAAGTACATGAAAAAAGGAATTCTTTAAATAAATAAGGTAAATGATTTATTGTCCAGAAAACCTTCGTCTGAAAAAAATTGGCCAAATACTCAGAAACAAAATTAAAAAAACAGGCTCCTTTGAAATGTTCAATATAATCATTTTAATAAGATTTTTTTTAAATTTCTTATTTTTTTTTAGCCAGAAAATATAAAATTATGTTACGCATACACCATAGTGACCCACTTTTAACAAAAGTTAAAGTTTTGACTATTAAATCGAATAAATATTTTTGTTTGAGAGCCCCTCTTTAAAGCTCATTACTTTTCTCCACTTTTTTTCTTCAAGATAATCTGAGTAAAAATTAAAAAAAAAAAAAAAAATTTGTATTAATTTAAAAGTTGGTGTGTTTGCGTCAAAAATCTGTAAAAAGTGGAACAAGATTATAGCTAGAACTACATAGAAACACAAAAGCAAAAAAAGTATAAAAAATGGGACAGTTGAAAATTATTAGGAAACTTGCAAACTTTTTAGTATCTTTTTCACTTTGTTAAAGAGTCAAATATGTGGGAGATATGGATGGTCGAAGACAAATATAAAGGATCTCAATAAAAAAATTAAAAAATTTCTAACACTTTGATACCATATTTTTTCACAAAAATTCACCCATTTGAATCCTTGAAAATTCGGAATTTTGTTCGGTGGTTGAGTATTTATTGATTAATTCGTTGAAATTCATCATTATTATACTCCTATTAAAAAAAAATATTTTCGAATGCTTCTTTTTCAAATGGAAACTTTTAGTAATGAATTGTTAAATAATTTGCAGAATATTTTTTTTTGAATTTTCAACCTTGACATTTAAGACATAGAGCGGTGATAAAATCACTAACATTTTGGGGTTTCGAAGGGTAAACAATTTTTAAATTTGTAATACTACATACAAAGGTATTTCAATCTTTTAAAATCACTGTTCTTGATAATTAAAGTCTTTAAATTAATATATACATATCTACTCTACAATATTTGACATAATTAATTGACGTGTTAATTTAACTCATTTATTTTAATGCTTTTATTAAGTTAAGTGAACCAAAACTTTTGATACTCATCAACTCATCATGCATTGTTACATTTTTGATTTCCGATTAAAAAAATTTCCCATCCAGCAGACACATTAATCGATTTAATTTCCGTTGGCCTATACGACCCACCTCTATACTCACATGATTATAAATCGAAAATTTCTCTTTATTCATTATAATTTTTTTTTTTTTGTTATTTTAATTTATTTCAATCCCACTCACACTGTGCTAAAATTAGTTCGGCAATGTGTCTGATGTCTTTCCAGGCACATCACCACCGCACCGCACTCCTCTTTTCTACCAAACTGACAATAAAATAAATTTCACTAAAAATTTGTTTGTAAAATTTTTGTAATGAAGATCTTAAAATAACACATCAATGATTCTTCAAAGTGTTGTCAATTTTTAGTTAATAATAGAATAATTGAAGGTTTTATTTGTTGAAATTATTTTTAGAGAGATTTTTAGATTCTTCAAATACAATTTGTCAGCCATTTACAACATTGAAATTAAACATATCAAAACCATATTTCGTTATCAATACAAAAATCCGTATCATTTGACGACCTCAGATTAACACTACGAGAGATGAACTGCCAACAACGAAACAACAAAAAAAAAACATCAACTTTTGCTATAAAAATAGTCACTAAAACTACCAATTTAAACCCATAAATTTGTTTGCTTCGGCAAACAAACTACAACGATGCCGGCAACGCCTTTAAAATCCGGCAAACACACCCTGAGCCAGCCACCAAGCAAGCAAACCAGCAGTAAATCGTTAACCCAAGCAAAGCAGCAGTCCCATGAATTTTCGACTAAGCGCAATTGTTTCCAAATGTGCACATCACATATATTTTATGCGCCCCATAAACAGCGCCCCGGATTTTCAACCCGAACCCGGCGATGTCAGGCTAACCGCTGCCTGTCCCATTTATGGTAGCCGCATAAATCAAACGAGCTGACAATTTTATTGTGGGAAATGTTTCCGTTTCCCGGAGTATGTTTGTTTAAAATTTTTATGTGCAACACGAAGAGAATGTTGAAAACTCTTAAAATCAACCCTCCTCCTTCTTCCGGAGGCATCGCGCTCCACCTTTCGATATAGCCTTGCTTTTGTAGTGTTTGTATGCCTGTCATTCCATCAATGAAACTACACATTCAAAAAAAAACTTTATCTTTTCTTTTATTTTTTGAAAAAGAAAATAATAAAAAACAAAAGAAGCGCAAACTTTCGAATTAACCCGAAAACGAGTTCTCCTCTCCTGAATGGAACGTCAATAAACACAAATTCCTGATACCATCTGGCCTGAACTCAGCCTAGGCTATAGTTCTTCTTCTTCTTCTATAAACTTTAAAGAACAAGAAGAAAAGTTTTTTTAGCTGATGTGCTTGCTTCTTTGGAAAAGTTTATACAAGAACTTTGCGGGATTGTTTTGAAAGGATCATTGAAGGATATATACTTTTTCGGGTAACTTGTTGGGGGGATTGAAATTGTGGGAGTAGATTGCATTCCTCTCTCTCAAATGAATGCAACGTTAAATTATACTTACATAGCCTAGCTTTTGTGCACAAACCTTAAGACACATGTGAGAGTATATAGAGTATTTAATTAAAGAGCTTAAAATACGGTTAGCCGCATTTTTGGCCTCACAATTGCATTCAAAACGAAACCGATTTGCACCATTGCATTGCAGCAGCATCCTGCCTGTATCATGTAATGTGGTAATGTTGACTGGAGACGAAGAAAAGGGAGGCAGGAAACCCAGCAATGTAATTGCATTATACAAATGAAAATATATACAATACACACTCAGCTCTCTTAGCACACATTGTGGAATCCTTTTTGGGGAATAAAAAACAAAATCAAGAATAAGGTAGGAAAAAAAAAAGGTTGAATAAGGTAAAGTAGGATAAAATGGATTACTATATAAAAGGTCGAACATTATACATTTTTGTTTAGTCAAATAGAAATTGTAGGTAAACCAGGTGAAGTTTGTGTAATTTTACTTTTCTTGATCTGGAAGAAATTAGGTTTAAGTTTCAATTAGTTGTTTGATTTGGTCTTGTTTTACATTTTACTTAATTAGGTTATAAGTTGGGAAAAGAGGCTTTGAGTTTTGTTTGTCGTTTTTTTGATGTTGTGAATGGTTTTTGATGAATTAAAATAGTATTGGGTACAAGACAACAGGTTTACAAACAATAAACTGTCTATCTTGTTCTTATTTAGTATATTAGCTTTTTTGTTTTTCTTTCTGCCAAATGTAACAAGTTCTAAAAGTTGTAGATTTGTTCAAAAGTATTTAAAGATGATGTGCAGATAGGAAAACAAATGCAATAAATTAATTTAAATGCATATTTCAAAATTTTGTGATATACGAGGAAAAGTTGAGCTTTATTTACGACTTACTCTAATGACTGACAATAATATTTTATAGTTCATAGTTTGCAATAACTGAATAAAGATAGATCATTGTAATTTTATTTTATTGTTCCCAGACTTTATCGACGGAAAAATCTTGATTTTTATGCATTTAAGTAGAATTTATATTTTAAAACGCAAAAGTGTTTAATAACGTCTTGAAAATCTTGCAGAGAAAGCTCGCAAATAAGTTTTTTTCACTATCTGCTGTATAGAAAAAATGTCAAATGAAATAAAATAAACTACTGGGTTGCACGAACTTGTTCAAGTTACTTAAATTAAAAAAAAAAAAGTACAAAATTGGTAACTAAAATAAAAAAAAATAAAAAATATTTTTTCTGCAAAAAGCGTCTTAAAAAAACTTTTTTTTTGATAAAAATTTTCCTGAGTAACTACCGCCGCAGCCCCGCCTACCGCACATAGGAGTATTTTCATCAAAAACCAGGCCATAATTATTTTTCGTGGTTTTTGTTATTGATTCTGTTTTAAATGAATATTCCTACAAGAAAATACAATATAAACCTAGTTTTTGTTATTTTTATTTTTCCATCAAAAACTCATAAATTTGATTAATGCCCTATATTATTATTTGTCTCAATTTTTTTTCCTCATCCCTAATACGCAATTCTCATTTTCTTTTCTCTCTTCCCCAACCTTAATTAAGATCACCCAAAATAAAATACACTAATATCATCAGTATATTTAATTTTAAAATAAAAAAAAACATTGCATAAAATAAGGGGCATTTTCTATCAGAAAGTGAAAAACTAATTGGCCCTTAATTATCAAATTTTTTTCGACTGTTTTTAACTTTGATTTAAACTGATTTTCATAAAAAAATACCTCGTTTGATTTGGAAATAAATATTATTTTAAAATATATTTTTTTAACAGCATGTTGTTGTGAAAATATATTCTTTAATTTGATGTCGAAGTTGGGCAAATGACGAAAAAAAATAGAATTTTTGAACTTTGACAGCTTATTAATTCTAGGTGGTTTAACCGAGTAACATGTTTTATTAATTGTTGAAAAGGTTTATTTATCTCCTATCAGAAACTGTAAAAAATCGAAAATGGGTAAAAGTTCGACGAATCTAGATTTTTTTCAATGGGTGAAGGTAAAAAAAACCGTTTTTTTCCTAACTCCAGATTTTGTGGGTGTTAGGGACTTTTTAAATACCGATTCGTAATCAGCGACTAGCTCTATAAAACGTGATAGGTCTCCGCCCGCGTATATTTTGAAACCCTCTTTTTGTAACACAGTGTACCTAATCCTTTTTGTTGAAGGGTCAAAAATGTAGAAAGTTTAGAAAACAATTTTCTCTGTAAACCAACAAATATCTTTAGCAATCATTTGTTGTTGTTTCGCGTGCAAACAAGCAACAAAACACGGCTATTATCTTTTGTAAATCCAGCAGCCCAGATAACTATTTTGTGAGAGTCTTAGCATGACAAAAGTTATTGTTTAGCTCGGTAATTATTGCCGCATAGTTGCCGTGTTGTCAAAACAATTTTCGCGTCCTTAGTTTGGTAAAAATTGCCTTAACTATGCCGTGAAATCAAAAAATGTTCTTCTTGTGGTTTTCCAAAAAAAAAAAAGAAATATAAACTTGTTTTTGGGGTATCTCAAATCGCTGGTCGAAACTTAATTTATATATATATACCAAATGCAGCAATTAATAGGCCAACAAATTTAATTTCGACCATCAGAAAAACAGTATGTGTCATGCAAAAATAAAAAAAGTTTCTATTTTTTTTTTCTTTGAGAAACCCAAAATTGGATTATTTTTTTTTATTTTACGTCATAATCGCGGACCAAACTAAGAACGCGGGAATTTTTTTGTTATGACGGCATAAACAATAATGTTCCAATTACTGAGCCAAAAAAACTCTTTCAAAAATTTCATGCTAAGTTTTTACGGGTAAGCATTTATGTAATGGCACCTCAAGTAAACCAATACCTAATTAATACAATTATTTTTCTTCCAATTTTTTTTATTTTACAATAATTTCTGTTTTTAAATTTGGATGAACAAAATTAAGGAGGAAAAATTACATCTCTTTACTCTCTTCTTTCACATTTTTTTTTGTTATCATAGAAGACAATTTTCCAAAGTCTGTTTTCTCATGAGAGAATTTGTAGTTTTTTGTCGTAATAAAAACTTTATAAGTGACCATAAAATAAATGAAAATAGGAAAAAGGGAGCGATGTAATTTTATAGCTTCAAACGGAACATAAAAATGTCGTTTTTGAGGGAAACTTTAGAAGGGGGTGAAAAACAAAACACCCAACAACAACTCAAAATAAAAAATAAAACATATTTCGAATCATTATTCAAGAAAGCACTTTCTGCTTGAAGGCAACAAAGGGAAAGGGGAAAAAAATGTCCCAAAACAAATCAAAAACAGATTCATTCGAGTCTCACTAATTACTTAGTGTTGTTGCTATTCTGTTTTTATTTGTATTTTTTTTTTTTTTAATTTTTTTGTTTAAAGTGTAATGAGAACGCAAACACTAAGGTTACAAAAAAACATTGCAAAAAATGAAATAAAATAGAATAAAATGAGGCCGAGACAACTGAACCGACCAACAGACAAACGTGACGGTATGGCAAATGACGATGACTATAACGACGACGGAGACGGAAACAGAGTCGAAAAAAAAAATAATAATATTTTTTTTTTTCTTCGCTTTGTTGCACGTTGTTGACTGATTGTTTGATTATGTACTTTTTATTTTGTTTTTATTCGTTTGTTTTATTTTAGTTTTGTTTATGGGTATAAGTTCTCTTTTAATTTGTTGTTTTTTTTTGTTTTTTTTTTTGTTTTTGTGTATATTTAAGCTGTAATTCAGTCAAAGTCAGTAGTAAGATTGTTTAAAAAAAAATAAACACAAATTCTGTTTTACTTTTAGTATTTTTCTTTAAGCAAATGACCGTAAATATAAAAAAAAACATTCATACTGTACACAAAAGTACCTGCTGATATAAAATAAATAGAACCAGTTTTACTTGATCTATAGGTAAACTAGAAATAGCTATCAAACAAAAAACAACAGGCAGTACAAGTTAATTAAACGAGATGAACTTAGGTACTCAGGTACGAGAATGTAGGCGAGTCATGTAAATGAACAAAAATAAATTGATTGAATTGGGTTACAAATTTCAAATGAAGGCAATACTTTAGCGTCCATAATAATTTATTTCTGATTTGTATGTTTCAAAACCATAACCTGTGTTATCAGCAATGGTATGAAGGACTTATGGTAAAATAAAGAATTACAATGGGTGGTTACGAACTTTTTCCTCCTATCACACTACAAGATTTTTGTTGCCAAACCAAATTAGATAAACTTTTACAAAAGTTTTCTATGTATTTAATCAATCAGCACCCGGTTTTGAAAAATTAGCGTTAGAAAACTTATACATATAAATTAAACACACTTACTTAAACCAAGGATATCGCGGACAATAAAAAGGATATTGGAAAGAGAAGGAAAACAGTTTTTATACCGTTTATGTTTAAACAAATTTCTTCACATTATCATAAAATCTAAAGTAGTCAAAATGGTTTTTTTTATGCACTTTCTAACGGAAAAATTTCAAAAACGGAAGCTGATCAAATATTTCTGATTTGAGTTCAGTACACTAAAAACCTGTTCAAAAGTATTATTTGGTTTCAACAACAAATTGCTTGTGACCCCGAAAGCAGCCAAAAAACATTTTTTTTGTATTTTTCTGACTTTGGATTTGAGAACACCAAAAATCTTTGGAAAAGTATAGTTTAGTCTTAGCAACAACAAAAAAAAAAGTAGTAATTCATTTAATTTTCTGTATCTATTTGTTTCTTTTTCGGCGTAGTACACAGTGAACATTTAAATTTTGACAAGAATGTGAAAGAGATTAACTAGTGATATTAACACCGTCTAGTTCTCATCCAATGCCGTCTTTACCATAAGGGCACACGGGGCCCCGAAGGAACGAAAATTTCTCTCACACATTTATTCTCAAAACATTTTTGTCGGGTAGACCATCTACCATTTTATATGGCAACCAAACAATCAAATAAAGTTTTTTCTACTATACGGGAAATATATGTTTTCAAAATGAAAACAAATTATGTGGCGTTGTATGCGGACAAAATTCTAAATCCAAACGACCAAACCAAAATTCAATTTTCCAAAAAATAAGACAATAATATTTTCAAAAAAAACAAGAAAAATATCTTTTTTTCCACTGTAGCTAGGATTATTTATTAATAAAAACAACGAATTCTCTTCCATTATCTTTTTCCTTAAATAATAATTTCGTTTGAAGTTTGCAAAACTGTCAAATTTTTAGTGCTTGTGTAAAAATATGTGAAGATTCGTATTAAAAGACGAAAAAAGAATCAATTCGTCGGCAAAAAAACATCAATACTTTTTCCGTTGGAAAACGTTTAAGAAAAAACTATTGCCGGCTCGTCGACGGTACATCAATGTTTTGGTTCAATGGAAAACGCCATGGTACAATGGTTGGCAACCCCAAACATTTTTTAATTTGAATTGCTAATTGCTCTAGTATTTAAAGATTGACACATAAAATTCATTAAATAACTTAAAAAAATTGTTTTTCAAAAAAAATATTTTTTTGTTAAATCCAAAAATAATTTTTTTAAAAAGTTTTCTTAATTTTAATATCAGTATAAACCTTTCTTATGTCAAAATTTTCATTAAAATCGATTGTGTCGTTTACATTAAAAAATCGGTTCTATGGCAAGTAGGTATCGTTAATAACGGTCCAAAAAAATATTTTTCTTATTTCAAAAGTGCGGCTTATTTGCAGCATTACATGTTTTTTTTTTTTCCAACTAAAATCGTTATCCGATTTTGAGAAAATTGCAATATCTCGAAAACTTTATATTGGAGATCCGTTAAATCCGTACAAATCGTCTGTACCGAGTTTTTAGCAAATCTATCAATCCGTTTGAGCTCTTTTTTCCAATTCTTCAAACTGAAACTTTTAACGGATACAGGGTTATTATTGGCAGTGGCAACGATTGATGTCTCAATGCACGTACCATTGCTTTGAAGCCAACCATTGCACTTATTTTACTTTCCAAAAGGGCCCCAAATTCTCGTGTGCCCAAGGGCCCTAGGATAGTTAAAGACGGCCCTGTTCTCATCATTGATTCATTTATTATGGTGTGAAACTACTAAGTGAATTCTGTGAGGTAAAAATATAACTTCAATCGCCTGTACATGTGTACGTAGGGTGTCCGTTATTTCCCAAAGTGATGTCTTCGGGGGAGACACCCCCTAGATCGAAAGCTTAGGGCCTAAATAAGGGGAATTTAGCAACAAAAATTTGTTTGGGGGTCATTAACCCGTGCCTCTAGGGTCATACTTTCCCCATACAAATTTGTATGGGAAATTTTTAACTCATACATAAAATTTTTTTTCTCTCGCGTTAAATCATATATTTTTTTAATGTTTGATAATTCTGGTTGGAAAACAGTTACTTTAAAAGATCACATTCAAAATTTCCCGTTAAAAATTTTGTTTATATTTTATTTCGGTTTTTGAAATTATTAGCTGTTTTCGTGGTTTTTGCTTTCACCTATCACACAATTTTAAATGCAGTTTTATTGTTTTTTAATTCTTTTCAAATATTGCATTCACAAATTTGTGAATAAATAAAAAATTTCAATTTTTTGAATTTTTTTTTTTTTAGTTTTTGCAGTTTTTATAATAAATAAATATTATTAAATACTTTACCCTTCCTTGTTTGCAACTTTTTTGATGCAATTTTTTAGGTGAATAATTTTTAAATAAAATTCAATAAAAATATTGTAAACATATCTTTTGTAGTTCGAGAAAAATAAATTTAAACGTATAAAAACGGCAAAAATTTCAAAAAAAAATTTCAAAAATTGAAATTTTTGATTTATTCACAAATTTTTGAATGAAATATTTGAAAAGAATTAAAAAACAATAAAACTGCATTTAAAATTATGTGATAGGTGAAAGCAAAAACCACGAAAACAGCTAATAATTTCAAAAACCGAAATGAAATATAAACAAAATTTTTAACGGGAAATTTTGAATGTGATCTTTTAAAGTAACTGTTTTCCAACCAGAATTATCAAACATTAAAAAAATATATGATTTAACGCGAGAGAAAAAAAATTTTATGTATGAGTTAAAAATTTCCCATACAAATTTGTATGGGGAAAGTATGACCCTAGAGGCACGGGTTAATGACCCCCAAACAAATTTTTGTTGCTAAATTCCCCTTATTTAGGCCCTAAGCTTTCAATCTAGGGGGTGTCATCCCCGAAAACATCACTTTGGGAAATAACGGACACCCTAATGTGTAGGTACACACTTCAGACACTCTTTATTTTTATTTGATTACCTAACAAACAGTAACTCTAAGATCAGCCCCTAAATTTTACACATTTTGAGAAGAATATTATCTAGAAAACCGCTTTGAAATGAATAAAGGTTATTTGGAAAGAGAATTGATTATCTCAAAAATTAACGAATTTTTTAACAATTAATGATTTTGATTGAACAGTTTTAATTTAATTTTTTTTATTTATTTTATTCACTCTCCATTATATTTAAAATCGTCATTAAAAATGAAGAAATATGTCAAATCGCATACAAATTTTAAAATTTCGCATTTTTAATTGTGAGTTTACATGTGAATAAATTGGCCCTTAGTGTTAGTATATTTTTTAATGAACACAATGTTAAGAATATAAATAACTTGAATATTTTGGAACAGAAAAGGCCTTGTTTATTTTTATGCATTGTATTTTTAAGTAAATTTAAATTGTCGATCTGTTGGCAATTTCGTCTCAGGTTGTTTAAGTCGGACTGTAATTATGATGACGCTGTGTTATGTGGAGTGGATGCTTTCTTAGTTAATATAGGTATCGAGTGTCGGGATGTCTTTGGCTAATGATTATACTTCCTATGAGTGGATTATGATGGTTTTATAGATTCTAGAGACATTTTTTCTGGATTGGAGGAAATATCTATCAATTTGTAGAGTTTTTTCTTCGTCGTAGAGGCTCTTGTTACTAGGTTTTAATTCGCGTTCTGTAGTATTCCATCCCAATTCCCAACGCAAAATCGCGAGATATTTCTTTCAAAGATTGTCATTTTTTTACCGACTTCCAAAAAGGAGGAGGTATTCAATTCGTCTGTATTTTTTTTATGTTTGTTACCGCATAACTTTGGACTAAGTGAACCAATCTCGATAATTCTTTTTGTATTGGAAAGCTGATGCCTGCAGTGTGGTCCCATTTCAGTCCAGTTATTGCAATAGAAATTATTAGAAAAACCATAAAACCCAGTTTTGATCCATGGAAGTCGGTGTTGTTTTTTTGATAAAAATGATTATTATGAATTTCCTCGATACTGTGTACCAAATTGGAAAGCTGCAACTGATGATAAACCTTTTAATTTGTTTTAAAAGTAAAATGTTAATTCTCTGGCTGAGTCCGTTCCGTTTCCGCATAAGTGGATGCATTTGTGTTGTGTAGTACTTTTTCAAGAACAAAACCAGAAAGGGTTCCTTTGTCAAAAAATAGCTACCTTGCAGTCTTTTCGAATACTTACTGTAAAATTCGTTCCATTGTTGAAGAGCCTTCTGTGACCGACCATAGTACATTTACAAAAGGTAATATATTGCGCATCTTGTCCTCACATATGTACAAGCAAATAAGATCAAAAGTGAGGAGCTGTCAAATTGCATATAAGAGAAAAAATTGTAAACAAGAGAGTTGACCAGTAAGAATCACAGAAAAGTGACAGTTCCTCTCCTTTGAGCTCCAATTTTGACAACTTGCGCGAACTTGAAAAAAAAAAATGAAAACTCGGAATATATTACCTTCTCTGTCTTTTGGGACAGCTTTAGAAAATTAATATTGTCAAACGAATTTTGGATTTCTATGTGGAACGTGTGTCGGAAGTTAGTAAAGAAGCCAAAGAAGGTGGAGGCAGAAGATTTCTTGAAAATGTCAAGGCGAATTTAATAGGAAGATCGAAAAAAACATATTTGGTTAGCAAACTCTCACGATATCATTTCGGGAAACTCATCAATAAAATGTCGATTCTATCAAATATGGATTGACAGGGTGATTTGGAGGTTTCTGGATCAAAAAGTTGTCCGCAAAAATAAAAAGGTATACTTTAAGCACCTTGTAGTTTCGAATGTTTCATAGACATGGAATTCTGCACGAAATACCGAGGATTTTTTCAAAAGACCTTGATTGAACTCGATACCTTCTTCGTACTGTAATGGACAAAAAGAGTCTTCAAGTGATGTTGGGTCGAACGTCGAAAAAGAGATTCGAAAACGGATTTAAGGACGAGTTTCAACAGGCCTAAAGCCGCCGCATTGATTTCGTTAAAAAGCTGAAAATACAGCACCTGAGGTGAAAAGGCCACGGAGATGCAACAACCTGGTGAGTCTCTGAATGACGTGACAAAGTAGAGAATGACCAGGACGAACTTGAAAATAAGAATTGGAGGAATCTAGTTAGTGACTTGGTAATTTAAAAGACAATAGTCTGTTGAGATTACCTTAAATAGCATCAGCTTTTTGGGTTTACGGGTTTCGAGCTATTTTTCAACTCTCGGTTCATTCCATAGTGATGTGGACTATTAAATCAAGCCTTAAACTAGCAAAACCATAAGCGATCTATATTTTATGCGTGTCAACTGCAGCATATCCACGTTAATTTGAAGACAGAAATAAACGCAGTGAAAAAACCTTGTAGTTGAAATGTCAATGAATATTAAGTGAAAAGCTATTTAATATTGCAACAATAAAACAATGCACTCGCCAGAAATGACTGTTGATTTAATGCATTAAACAATCGACAATACTTTAAGTTTTATTACCTATCTTATATACGATGCACCTTATTTTCCCCTACTTCACACTTATTCTATAGGGAGGTTGTATTCATTATGAATATCGATCGACGTGTCGTTGGACGACTGCAAGAGAATAAAGGTAGGTCTATGACTACACAATGTAAATACAATGGGCCCACTAAAATGATGCTCTCTCTCTTCAGAGTCATCTTTTCCCCAAAGCCACTATCCTTCTCATTCTCTTTCATTCACCAAAAAAAAAAAAAATGTAATCCTGCATGTAGGCCGTCAGAATCAGAATCAGTTGGCAAAAGGTGTAATGGATTTATTGTGCAAGGACGAAGGCAAATTACACTATATAGAATGTGATGTAGTTAGTCCTTGGAGCAAAAAAAAAAAAAAAAAAACATACAAAAGAGCACATACACTCTGACAGGTAAGGTAGAGATGAGATATAGAAGGGGAATGGAGCAAGGTTACCTCGCTTTGCAGGAAGTATGACTTTTTGCGAAGAAGAATAAACAAAAAAATGAACAAACGCCAAAAATTTGACATTTTCAAGTTTAATTTAAAAAGCGAATTCCACAAACAAAAAAGCCGCCAAAGAAAAATTCCAAAAAGAACTCGACTTGTTCAGAAAATTTGAAAAAAAGAAGACAACGCCTAAAATTAGGCAAAACTTCATTTACCTGGTCGATTGGATGGATTGTGTCTTGGGAAGAGCTCTAAGGATTGATCCCATTTCTTCTCGTTCATATAAGCATCATTTTTTTTCGTTCTTGTCGACATCGTCGTTGTCGTAATCGCCGGAACGATGCGATGAAGAGGTCCTCATTTATGATTTGTTTCGTCGCCGTTCGTCGTCATCTTCTAGGTTGTCGAGAAAACGGCGGCGGCGTCGACGACGACGACGTTGTCATTGTAGCTTTTTAGGCTTTCATATAAATTTTTTTCCTCATCGTTGGAAGTGGATTTCTAGGTCTAGGAGAACGACAAAAGTGACTGCCAGCGTTTTTTTTTTGCCTATGAGAGTGCACTGGGAGTGATTATAAATAATGTTGTTCTGCTCTTCTATATACTATTTTTTTTTTCTAGGATAACGAAGGGGGGAGGAGTTGGTTTTGGTCATGAATCAGAATAATAATAATATTTTTTTTTCTTGCTGCAAGGTGACTTTGTAAAAGTTTTGCTTGTGTTGACGCAATTTGGTGCAGTCATATATCAATGCCTAGATAGCTGAAGGCAGATGACAGGATTCTTCGGGAAGAAAAAAAGGGATTCTAGTGGAAGGATTTAGAGAAATTGAGAAGAATATTGTCGGTAATTGTGTAAGGAATGATCTTAGCATTTTTGACTTGTAGTAGGTAGGTGTTGGGAGTGCTTCAATGATGACACAATTAGTGGAAGAAGAGTACTTGTTGTTGTTGTTAGTTTTTCAAGTTGAGAGTATATGACCTGCATTTTAGAAAAAAATGGTGTCAAAATGATGAATTTGCTTAGGAAAAGTAGAAGAACAAAAGAAAAACGAGAGAACTAAATGCACTTAGGTTCTTGTTATTCTTGTTATTTAATCATTTTTCTTTGTAGTAGTTGTTGTTGTTGGTTTTAGTTTGTAACATTTTAAATATTGGCAGTGGGTTACATTTATTTAGGACGTTTAGGGGTAGAATTTACTCATAGAACTAAATCTAATATGGAAAGAGATTATATTTTGGTAACAAAATATTGGATGTCTTCCAGTATTTTCTTTACTCTGAAGGATGTTACTTTACTAAATTGGGTTTCTTTGAGAAAGGATTTTTATCTTTTGGCTTTCTTAAGTAAACAAATTGGAGATTTTTTATTTATTATGGTTTATTTTTGAATTTTTCAAATTTTTTTTATGCTTTTTGAATTATTAAAAAATATATTTTATTGGAATACTTTTTCATATATTTTTCTTTTGTTTTTTTTTTTTAGATACTGATCTTTGAACAAAAAAAGGTAAGTTCAAGCTCAACTCTTTGGTCTTAAAAACATAAATATTTCAAGAAAACGAGACGAATGCAAAATTTTGAGAAGAGGATATTGTTCGTTTTAGTAATGTAAGAGCTCACGTACAAAAAGTGCGTATAAGTGCAAAATTTTTTGATTAGAAAATATTTAAGTACCTACTTATTATTACACTATTTTGAACAGTAAATCATTTTGCATAATAGAACTATCACTTTTCATTATCAATTTTCTGACGAAATAGTCGCATCATTGTGAAAAAAGCATAAATGTACCTAATGTATCATAACCTTTAAGCAAATAAAATTTTCTAACACATTTGAGTCTAAAACCGTCGTTGGTGGTACTTAATGGTTTCAAAAATATTGGAATTGAATGATATTGAAAAAATTGTTGTAAAATTAAACATTTCAAAACTAAATTTAGAACAATTTATTGGATTTGGTATTTTGAATTCTTATCTAGCTCTCATCACAACTTGTTAACAATTTCTCTGATAAGTTTTTTTTTTTTAATGTATCCTAAGAGATTTTTGACGTGATAACGTCTTATAAATCGATGAACCATTCCAGCCATCACAAAAAAGTGACGCCATTTTCTCGCGTTCCACTCTCGCACCTTCGCAGTGCGGCAAAAAACTTCAATTAAAAATTAAAAATAAACTATTAGAGATACAAAAATCTTCTATAGCTTATTTGAAAGATAATAACCTAAAGCTTAATCCAAATGAAGGATTTTTAAAAATTCCGTCATTTAATAGGGTAAACAGGGGTAAAACGGAAAGATGAAATTTGGGCTAAAATCTAAACGCGAAGTCGTAGAGAATTGATTTTTTTTGCCATAGATGAATGAGATTAATTTAAGAATAACTACATATAAGAAAAAAATTTTGATACTAAGCTATAACGTTTTGTTTGAACGTTGTACACGTGTTGGGGCTATGACAAAATGATGATTTTGAGTAAAGGAATTTTTTTTTGACAATTCTAAAGATGCCAGGTGAAAGATGAGGGAAAAAAAATTAGGCGCATGATACGGATTTTTTTCCAACACTCTGCGTGAATGAATTTTTGAAAAACACCTTGTTTTTTAGGGGTATTTTTGGGTAATTTTTGATTTTAAGCTTTTTTTTGGAGCGTTAAAAATTCTCAAACTTATAGGACATGTAGGTTTTGCCCTTATGCATACATGTGCAAAAACTTGGAATCGTTTAGTGAGTTTTGACTGAAAAACGGAAGAAACAAGTTTTTAAAAAACACGTTTTTTGACAGTTTTTAACCGATTTTCATGGTTTTTTATTTTTATCTTTTTTTCTTTAATAGATACAAGAATAAAGTATATGGAGTAATGATAAACCATGACTACGACTATATGTGTGAGAAGTTTCAATCATTTTCGTAAACATAATTTGGAGATAACTGTAAAATAAAATTTTAGAATTCAACAGGTTATAACTTTTGACCAAGAGCAGATAGATATTTTATTAAACTTTTATGAGCATCCTGATACAATTACCTTTCATTTAGTACATCACATATAACGGTAGACTAACTACAAGCTACACAATGTTAAAACAAGGATCTTGCGAAAAATCTCAAAACACCAGTGGAGATCTGTTGCCCCCAAACAGCCACCAGTGTGGGAAGTATCGTAATCTCAGTCTGGAAATTCAACAAGGTTGACTTTAAAAAATTTTAACTTCTCTTGTAGGCATCTTTGAAATGAGATTGATCCGTCATATGAAAGGTTTTTTATAGGTTATCAAACAAAAAAATTGATTTCATAGCGTGAGAACATAAAAATAAATGTTTTTTTTTGCTTTTTTTAATGAGATTGATCCGTCATATGAAAGGTTTTTTATAGGTTATCAAACAAAAAAATTGATTTCATAGCGTGAGAACATAAAAATAAATGTTTTTTTTTGCTTTTTTTAATGAAATTTGATCGAGTTCAAAAAATTCTAGCTCTTTTTGTAGATGTCTCATAGACTTGATCGATATAAATATTTTGAGCTACGACAATAAGCTTTCAGATTGTATAAAATTTTTTATAGGTTGTTAGGGAAAAAAATGGAATTAATGACGTGAGAAGATAAAAATTCATGTTTTTTTTTGCTTTTTTTGATGAAAATGATTGTTTTCAATAAATTATTTTTATATTTTTTGCGCATTGTAAAAATTTAAAAATGTTTTAATTCTTAAGAAGAAATACTTTGCTTTTAAATTGCATAATTTTTTTTGTAAGCTTTTAGAATAAAAAAATTAATATGATGAGAAAATAAAAAAGGTATTTTTTTTTAGCTTTTTCTTGTAAATTATGATTGTTTGAAAAAAGTAAACGCTTCAATTGACTCATTTTAAACAAAAGCACACAACCTGTTTTCTGACGACGTTATCACGTAAGATCATCGTCCGTAAACCGGCTTTACAGACAACCTCTTTTTTTTTTACGCAGATTTAAAGACTTTGAGACTTTAAACCTGAATAAAAAACTGTGTACTAACTAAATACCTACATACAACATCAAAGTTCACAAACTTATTTGATCTTTTATAATCCCTTTTTTTGTGTTTTATGACTTTGTGAAAGCCAAGTCATGAACCCCATAAGTGCATGTACATATTTATCTTAATTAAACAGAAATAAACCTTGAAGTATCATTAATATCTCTTCAAGACTTGTTTGTTACAATGGAGCCTTTTTTATTCAATGCCTTTTATATACATTTATATCCTCTTTGCTAATGTGCAATAATCTCTTTAAAATTCTACACATTAAATAGGAAATGTAAGCTGATAAGGAAGCATTAAGGTTTAGATAGCTTTTCGTTTTGTGAATACGACTTATGCTCTCTAATTCCTATTGTTTTGAATATGAATACCTTAATCAGAATCTTAACATTAAGCTTTAGTACTCAGACATAATAGAGGTAACAAATAATTCAATTCAATTGAAATTTCCTATTCAATTTATTCACTGAAGAAAAAAAAAGGTTACGTATACGCCCTACACATCTTTTCAACAAATCAAACATACATATAACAAAATACCTCTTTTATCTGTTTTAAAAAATTCAAGTCTACTCTAAATGCTTACAATGTATTGACAGATAAATAAGAAAAAATCAATAACTGCCCTCTGCAACAAGCTTCTATCAGAATAAATCACCAAAGAAGAAGACACAAAGTTGGCAAAGATAAAAAAATAAAATTGCACACCAATGTCATGTTAGTATTCTTTTCATGCAAAAAAATAACCATTCTCCTTCCTCTCTTTCTCCATAACATAAACACAAAACAAAATGCATGAAAACATCTTAAGCATATGTACATTGCAGATAAATAAAATATTGCTGCACGTAGCACGATTTTCAGTTCTTTGAGTCAACATTTCCTCCTTCCAATATAACCTAAAACCATCCCACCACTACCATCATTTTTACCACCCACTTAATGTTCATATAGCTTATGTGTAATAATTCAAAATGTAAATGAACTCGTTGGCAAAAATTATAGAAGAAAAAAAAAGAAATAAGAAAAACTACCATACCGACTTCATGAATGTGTATGAATAGAATAGAATATAGGCGACAATTTGGAGTAAAAAGAAAAACTAAAATTGGCTTCCCTTTTTTGTATATGCATATAACGACCACCATCACCGGAAGGAAAAAAGAAAATCAGATGCCGGTTAGAAGTAGATTCGAACAAAAGCCTTCATTTTATCAACTAACTCACAGATTTGTCTCCGACTCTTCTTTTCTTTTTTTGTTCCTTATTGGAGGCCTCTGTGTATTTTGTATCTTCCCTTTTTGCTGTCACTCTGTGATGGGTCTCTCAACCTGATGTTGCATTTTTTTAGCTTTTTTTTTACTTGTTATAGACTCTTTACCATCATAAGGGACCTGTAATCAATGTCTGCATGGATGATAGTGGATTGGAAGATGGAAAAAAATGTTAACAACCTGACTTAAAAAAAAAACAGTGCTGCCATCTTTACTTTTTTTTATAAAAGAAACTTGATTAAAAAGACTTTTTTTTTTAAGTTAAAGCTTCCTTGACAGAACAATATGTTTTTGCCATAGATTCAATAGTTTATAAAATGTTTTTTTTTTTAAGAATTAAAATTTTAGTCAGATTATACTTGGACACAGTGTTGCCAGAACATTTTCGAGGAAAGGAGCCGATTTTGAAAAATCTTCGAGCCAAAATAGCCGCTTTCAAAAATGGTTCAAAAAAACGCAAAAAATATTTGTGGCATGAAATTTGACTTTTTTTTTAAATTTTCAAATAACTTTTGCTTATCAGACTTCAAGTATAATTATTTTCTTTTTTTTTCATTTTGTTGATATTCTGGTTTTCATGCTGATTTACGGGCGTAAAATTAAATTTTAAATGAAAATCAAATGAGAAATATATGCAAATTGGTTGTCTGTTCACTTTTTTTTGTGGATTTTTGCTGTAAAATGCTTTGATTTTAAAGGAGTCTTAAATCGCCAAGTTCAAAATTCAAAGAGCCAAAATCCGATAAATAGAAAATCAAAATTTTAAGGAGCGAATTAAAAGTTCAAGGAGCCTGTATGGCGATAAATAGCCGGCTCTGGCAACACTGCTAGGACAGATTTTTCATCATTTGTTCGTTCACAATTGCCTTTTTGTTATAAGAAATACATTTTTGGGACCAAGTAGAGTTTCAGGGTTAATAGTTTTTAATCAAAATTTTTTAAGTGGGCCACCTAAAATCGACATCTTGATTTTTTATACTTTTTTTTTCATAAATATGAAGATTTATGGGTTAAATACAATATTCCAAAATATTTTTGAAAAATTTTAATTTTAATAAAAGTCATAAAAAAGTTGTTTCTCTGTATCTCAGAAATAAGTTGATGAAAAATTAATAAAATGTGGTATATATGTACATTCCTTGGTTTTAACACAAAAATTTGATAATTTTTGATTTTTAATAAACAATTGAATTTTTAACTAACTTCTCGGCTATGTAAGACAAAAACAATGTAGGTATAAAATATTTGGTTTGGTTGCACGAAAAAAATGAACTGTAAAATAATGTTTATTTCAAAACCAAACGAGATATATTTTAGTTTTGCTTTGTTTGAATCAACCAAACTAACATATTTTAAACATCCTTGAAAAGGTCTAAATTTCTTTTTTCTAAAACATTCAAGAAATCTAAAACTATTGGTTTATAGTCAATGTAGCTAAATTTTTTTTTGTAGGTGCAGGTATAAAAAATCGTTTTTTGGCCAAAGTCCAAATTTTGGGGGTGTTACGGAATTTATAAATCCCGTTTTGAATTCAGTGAAACAAGCTCCACGAAACGTGATTTTTAGTGTCACACAATTTAACGGAGGTCCAAAGTCCCAAAAAAATACGTCAAAAAAATCAGTTTTGATTAAAACGATGATAGAGATATGAAAAAGTAGTATGTATTTGTCATTCCGACCTTTAATCTGCACTTTTATCTTAACATATTTTCACTGCCGAAACAGGTGGATGGCCTTTCTCAAAATTTTGGTATAGGTTATTCTGAAATTTATATTTTTAATATTATATTTTGAACATATTCTTCCCATACCTATACAATTTTAAATAATGCCTTAAAAAGTTTTCAAAAATATTTTTCTTTTTGTTGAAAAATCAATTTTTTGAAGACTTTGACTTTTTTGAGAGTTTGCCTAAAAGTTATTATTATAAGTTTCTAAAAAATGGCATATCATTTTTGTTTTTTTTTTTTTGCTTACACAAATTATTGAAATAAAAGCTTTAAAGATTTTCGATTTTTTTTTTCTTAACCAACAAATCATAAGTTGTATTCTGGTTTTTCGAACTGAGTTTATTTTCAAAGTTGTTTTTTTCCTTTGAACCCTTAGTTATTGCTTTTTAACAAGGAAATTATATAATATGTACTTGTGTAAACTACAAAAATATATTCTGTAGCTCCCACTAAAAAACACCCTTTTACATTAGATATTTGTATGAAAGTTAGTTCTTGAAATCTTCGATTTTTCTGGCTCCAATAACTCCAACCTTCTTCTTAGCAAAACTTTCGCTTATCCCGTTGCACTACGTAAACTTAAGAACTAAAGAAGCTAATTCCTTCCACAAAACATTTAAATCTTCATAGTTACATTATAAAAATTGAACCCATTGGTTTTTCAAAGCAGGTACTTCAAAAACTACCATTTTCAAGATTAACAATAAAGAATATCAAAACTGTCTTAATTTCTCCAGTCGTCATTAGGCAAATTCTGTTAAATAAATAATAGTTGTTAACCAAAAGCCATCAATCATCTTGAAGTAATTAACTAACCATCAATTTTGCTCAGTTTTATGTTCTCCCCGTAAAAGTTTCAAATGGCAACCCTACAAACTTAGTGACTTTTTGCTAACAAACAAAATCTTCAATGAATATTTTGTGTCGAATTCAAAAACAGAAAGAAGCGGGGAGTAGAAAATAAGAAACTAATAATGACAATCCTGTTCTGCATATTCTACCACTCTTATACCTTCATATGTGTCACGAAGGATAAAAGTAATGACATGCTCATTCTTCTTCCTTCAAGGAACAAATATAACGATGCCATGCACTTTATGAGATCCTCCATGGTGCAAAAGTTCATCTTCACTATTATATATGCCATCAACTTTATACCAATCCTTCTGTGTATATATAGAAAGAGACAGATATAGGGTAACGAAATGGTATAGAAATCCCTTCTCCCCAATCAGCCACTCAAGGGTCTCATTTCAGAAAATACAATATGCCCTGAGAAAAGGCTAATATTTGTCATATATCGTATCAAGTCAAGACGTAGCGAAGAGCGAGGACATTTCTGTTCGTTTACTCTTGTTCTCGCGTCAAGACGACAAAAATAAGGTCGGCATTTCCAATTTCCCAAGCACAATACCCTATCAGTGAAGAACACAAGCACACATTTATACATGTCAACTTCAAGCTTCCATCAAAGAGATAAGACTACGTATATAGAGGATGACGTTGCACAAAAGACACAAAAAAAAGCACACATTTAGGAAATGGAACAGAGAGAAACTATTTAAAATACGCTTCATCGCAGCCTTTTCCCGATTCCCCAGACCTCCCTTCCCAAAAAAACATCAACGGGTTCGTTTTCTTATATGATGCTCACGGGAAAAAAAACAGGGATTCACACGCTGAGCTTGCAAGGCAATAATGGGAACAAGTGACAAGTGATTGTCGGAAGAAGGAACAAAACCCTGGGATATGTATCATCAAGCCCTGTCGCGCGGTGTCATCCGCCCGTTCAATTCCTATTTTCGACGAAATATGCAAATGTTTTAACGTTAAAAGACGACAGATCGCGGAAGTTGCTGATATAAGGATTCTGGTATAACATACTAAAAAACACACACACACACACTTGGAATTAAGAAGAAGGAAGAATAGAGTACGCTCTAGATTTATTGATTGTATAATGTAAGTAGAACAAATGCCAGGGAGAATATATTCTTCCATTAAATGAATGTGTAGTCGGTTTTTGTGAATTAATTAGTAATATAGAGAAAGAACAGGATGCCATTTACATTTTCTTCTTCTTGTTCTACCATCATCTTGTCGAAATCAAGGCAAAATGAGGTTAAAGATTTAAAATAAAATGACAGAAGCATTTGAATTTTCATTGGATACAAAATAGCTAGCTAATTTTGAAATAGAAACTCATTAAACACTGACAAGTCTAAAAACAAGAAAATGTTCAGAATTCGATTGCTGAAATTATTCAAATACGTGCTTTGTTCTGTTTCAAGCTCGGAATTTCAAATTAGTTTCCTAATACACAAGCAATTGAATAAAACAAGTTCTAAAATAAAAATTAAAGCAAATGCTTTGTTTACCAAATAATATAAATATACTAGCTGACCCGGCGGACTTCGTTCCGCCATTTCTTGTATTTATTTCTAATTTTCGACTCTGTAATTAGTTAATTTTCAAATGAAAAAGAGGATCAAAACTTGGAAAGTTCATAAAATGAATTTAAAAATATTAACTTTTAAACTTTATGCAAAATACTCATGCATGCGCATGATTAAAACCTATATTTCCTATAAGTTTGAGATTTTTTGCAGACTTTTAAAAATTCAAAAAAAAAAAAAAAATCATGTGTGCAATTTACACGTGGTAGAAGTGAAACCTTAAATAATCATTTTTCTTGAAAAAAAATAGAAAAAATCTACCTATTTTTATTCTATCACCTTCAAATATGTACATGTTTTTTATATGACAACCTATATAAATTTTATATCATCTGAAAGCTTTTTGTCTTAGCTCAAAATATATATATCGATCAGGTCTATGGTCTATCTACAAAAAGAG
The DNA here is from genome assembly GCF_945859705.1 of Episyrphus balteatus. Lineage (NCBI taxonomy): Eukaryota > Metazoa > Arthropoda > Insecta > Diptera > Syrphidae > Episyrphus > Episyrphus balteatus. Next base: position 125,406,231 of record NC_079135.1, on the reverse strand, counting down.
CTAGAATTTTTTGAACTCGATCAATTTCCATAAAAAAAAGCGAAAAAAAACACGGATTTTTATCTTCTCACGCTATTAAATGCATTTTTTCCCTAACAAGCTATAGAAAATTTAATACCATCTGAAAGCTTATTGTCTTAGCTCAAAATATATATATCGATCAGACCTATGAGACATCTACAAAAGAGCATTTCTTTTTATGTTCTCATGCTATTAAATCAATTTTTTTGTTTGGCATAGTATACAAAATTTTATACCATGTGAAAGCTTATTGTTTCACCTTGTATAGTGATGTATAAATCTTATTTTAAAGATGTCTACAAGAGAAGTTAGAATTTTTGAAGTTATACTTCTTATGGGAGGGTGGGTATGAAAATTTACTTTTTGACAAGAATGTCAAAGGGATTATGACGCGATCACCCTGGGTAGCAGGGCTGTCGTTTCACCTTTAGAGTACGCAGTACTTTAGTATTTAAAAATGCAGTACGCCACAGTACGGCAAACATAAAACACACAACACGTAGCAAGTTACATGTTTCATGTGGCAAGTTGCATGTGGCAAGTTGTATGTGGCAAGTTGCATGTGGCAAGTTGCATGTGGCAAGTTGTATGTGGCAAGTTGCGTGTGGCAAGTTGCCAGGGTTGCAAAAAGCTAACATTTCAGCTCAGCTCACAGCTCAGCTCAAATTTGAGCTAGGTACCATAGCTTAGCTCATTTGAGCTGAGCTGAAAGTGAGCGCCCCAACTTCCAACGCCTATATCTCGGAATTTTGAAAAAAAATGAAAAAAATTTTTTTGATGCCAAAAGGTAGCGGGGACTCTAACCTACATTTGGGTACAACTTCCATCCCTGTAGGTACACGCGTTCTCAAACCAGGAGAACTTAAAGGTAAAAAAAAAGTTAAGCCCGATTCTGAAAAAATAGGCATGATGTGGCGGTTTAACATGCAAAGCGATTTTTTAAAAATCTGACAATGTGCAAAGCGTAGGCCCATGACACAAGCTATCATTTGGCATCACTCCCAAAAATTGCTCTCAAGCGGCTTAGCTTCCAGGAGCGTTCAAAGATTCGGGGATTTTTCGAAAAAAAAATTTACCCCAACTTTCAAACACGATTTTCTCGGAATTTTGAAAAAAATCGAAAAACCGGATTATACCACTTTCGGGTAGCTGAGAATATAAGCTTTCATATGGCACCACTCCCCTGTCTCTAGATCAAAGCCTTCCAACGCCTATATCTCGGAATTTTGAAAAAAATGAAAAAAATTTTTTTGATGCCAAAAGGTAGCGGGGACTCTAACCTACATTTGGGTACAACTTCCATCCCTGTAGGTACACGCGTTCTCAAACCAGGAGAACTTAAAGGTAAAAAAAAAAGTTAAGCCCGATTCTGAAAAAAAAAGGCATGATGTGGCGGTTTAACATGGAAGGCGATTTTTTAAAAATCTGATAATGTGCAAAGCGTAGGCCCATGACACAAGCTATCATTTGGCACCACTCCCAAAAATTGCTCTCAAGCGGTTTAGCTTCCAGGAGCGTTCAAAGATTCGGGGATTTTTCGAAAAAAAAATTTACCCCAACTTTCAAACGCGATTTTCTCGGAATTTTGAAAAAAGTCGTAAAACCGGATTATACCTGATTTTTTTTATGATTAAAAAAGAAATATTTTACTAAAAAAATAGAAATATATTTACTATTAACCCTAGAAAGATAATCTACGTCTGTAAGACGTATGGCGTGTAAAGAACTGTTTTATCTAATTCAATTCAAATTTCTGGGTTTTTGTTAAATTGATTTCATTTATTATATCACTTCTTTAAAATAATCTAAGTAATGAGTTAAATAAATATGACAAAAAGTGTTAACATAAGACCAAAAATCTTTTTTAGAATCATACGTCTCTGAGACGTATATTATGATTATCTTTCTAGGGTTAAAAAAACCAAGAGAAAGATCACGAAAAATTATCTGTTTTATTTATAAAAATATCCATGTGTTAAAATAATTCCATTAATAACTAGAACCAAACATCTTGAGCTATGGTGTTTTATAAAAGTTTAAAATATCTTCATATTTCATTATACTTTCCAAATAAAAATCAATGTATCCTCTCACCCATCACAGCTCAGCTCAGCTCACTTTACTTTAGCTCACCCAACAGCTCAGCTCAACCATCAGCTCAGCTGACTTTCAGCTCAGCTCAAATGAGCTGAGCTATGGTACATAGCTCAAAAGTCAGCTAGCTCAAAATTTGAGCTGAGCTGTGAGCTGAGCTCAGCTCACTTTTGAGCTTTGTAGCAACTCTGCAAGTTCCATATTGCTACTACTAGTGCTGAAGCACACACAATTCTCATAAAATAACCATATCGCACATTTTATGCTCAATTCATTTAGTTTCGTTAAGCGTATACCGTACGTTCTGAACCGCACAACATGTGTAAATTTCACAGAATAAATTGAAAACTACATGGACGCAAGGAGGATGAAAGAATTAATTTATTGTTCACTTGATAAAAATGTAAAAAAACGATGTGTGGATTAATTAATTTAATAATAGAAATTAAAAATATCAAATGAAATTCATTTACATATACTGAATGAGAAGTATAACTTCAGTCGCGTGTACATGTGTACACACACTCTTTTTTTTTTAAAGTCAACCATGTCGAATTTCCAGACTGAGACTACGGTACTTCCTACACTGGTAGCTGGCAGCGCTGCCACCCCAAAGATAATTGAGCGCAGTATATTTCAAGAAAAAGCGCAGTAGATTGCAATATACCGCAGTAGATTTTTAAATATACAAACAACATTCAAATCACAGAAATATATTTTACTACAACACATATTAAACAATTAGCTCAACAGTAAAAAAAAAAAAACAGCTCTATCTTCGGTTCCACGTCATTTCACATCATTTTGTTCGCCCGAAATCTTAACAGGTATTGCGAGTTTCACTTTTCACCAGTAGCCAAAATAAAACTGAGCTAAAAGATGTCGGTAACTTCTCGAATTACCTGAAAAAGAGTTAAAAATAAGGCTAGTTTCCCGAACATAAACAACTTTTCGCCCGCAACTCAGAAGTAACAAGTGAAATTCAATTTTTCGTTTGGAATTTTGTTCACGTCAAACTCACTATAGGGCTGCATTTGAATTTTTCAGTGAATATATTTAGAGTGAGTTAACGTGGCTCAGTTTTTAAAATTTTGAAAAAAAAAATTTTTAAAAGGGGAGTAGATTCGTTTTGCTGCGGAGTAGATTTTCATTTGGGCTAAAACGCAGTAGATCTACTGCTAAAGGAGTAAGGTGGCAGCCCTGGTAGCTGGTCATCGCCTACAGATCTCCACAGGTGTTTTGAGGTATTTTAAAATTTTTTTCAATTTAAGATTGTGTAACTTGTATAGCACGTAACGTTATGTGTGATATATCAAATAAAAGGTTATGTGATCAGCATGCGTATTAAAGTTAAACCAAATTTTTATGTGCACTAGATCAAAAGATATAACGTGTGTTGGAAAAGAACATCTTTTTACCGTTATCTCCGAATTTTGAATATGAAATTAATTGAAATTTTGTACAATTATAATTTATTTAATTAGCTATCTACAGTACAAATTTCATTCATCAATCTATTAAAACAAAAAAGTTATAACAAGTTGAAGTCGTGTCGCGTTTTCGTTTCATCTTGTTTCAAATCACTACGATACTAAAGAAGTTTTCACTTCAATAAAAGAATACTCAAATTGTATCTAAAAATTAGGTTGTTTTTCAAAAATTTTTATTTCAAAATACAGGGCCTATGAAAAAAATCCGTTTTAGACCCCTAATTTTTTTTTAAATATCTTTCTCATGGTGTAACTCAAATTTCTGTGCAAAATTTTGAGTACCTGTAATTAGTCTTTTGCCGAAGGTCTATGACTGCAAAAAAACCTTCACAACTTGGTTTTGAAATTTTTTTGAGTTTTTTCAATACCTTTTTTAACTATTGAATAAATTTGTCTATCATTAAAAAAAAAAGTCAACTCTTTACGACTTACCGTTTAGAATATAGCCTCTTTTTGAAGTGAAAACTTCTTTAGTATCGTAGTGATTTGAAACAAGATGAAACGAAAACGCGACACGACTTCAACTTGTTATAACTTTTTTGTTTTAATAGATAGATGAATGAAATTTGTACTGTAGATAGGTAAATAAATAAATTATAATTGTACAAAATATCAATAAATTTCATATTAAAAATTCAGAGATAACGGTAAAAAGATGTTCTTTTCCAACACACGTTATATCTTTTGATCTAGTGCACATACAAATTTGATTTAACTTTAATACGCATGCTGATAACATAACCTTTTATTTGATATATCACACATAACGGTACGTGCTCTACAAATTACACAATCTTAAATTGAAAAAATTGAAACATACCCCAAAACACCTGTGGAGATCTACTGGCGATGACCAGCTACCAGTGTAGGAAGTACCGTAATCTCAGTCTGGAAATTCGACATGGTTGACTTTAAAAAATTCTAACTTCTCTTGTAGACATCTTTGAAATAAGATTAATACATCATTATACAAGGTGAAACAATAAGCTTTCACATGGTCTAAAATTTTTTATATGTTGTCAAACAAAAAAATTGAATTAAGAGCATGAGAACATAAAAATAAATGTTTTTTTTGCTTTTTTTGATGAAATTTCATCGAGTTTAAAAAATTCTAGCTCTTTTTGTAGATGTCTCATAGACTTGATACATATATTTTGAGCTAAGACAGTAACCCGAATAGCACAAAATACGATTTGCAACAAGATTTTTGTTGCATTTGTATCATACTGAAGTTATCTGAAACGAATGCCGTTGTAACTCAGTTTTATTTTTGTACCCAAAAAATTGTTTGAAACTTTTTTATTCGAAATGCTGTTTATAGGTTTTAATTAAGTTCAAACTTTTTACTTTAAAAAATCAGATGTTGTTTAGATATTATAAACAAGTCTCCAAGTTAAAAGTTGGTAAAAAGTTATATTTACTCTTATTCAATTTCGATTTTTATTTCTTTCAACTAAAATGTTGATAAAACCTTTATGCAGCATTCTCTTATAACAAGTGAGTAACTCAATTAAAATCTTTAGTTTTGAATAATTTTAAATACATAAAAAACGATTTAACAACATCACTCAAACTATGATACTAATTAGAATATTTAAGGATGGAACAAAATATTTGAATAACATTGGAATGGTTCAAGTAGTTGGTAAAAGACAAATTAAAATCATTTTTTGTACCAACAATACAATTTTTAAGAAAGCACTAACTTTTTTATTTCCCTTTACAATCTACATTTTATTCGATGTCTTTATTATACAAATATACTTGAACTTCCTTATTGAGCGTTAGGGTGGGTCGATTTAACTTAAGTTTTTTTTTGACTTCGGTCATTTATAAAAAGTTGTCACTGAGTGTAAAATATGAAAGAAAAGTTATATTTGACTTTTAATTCTCACTCTAGGAAAAATCTGAACAAATGCGTTATGAATTAAAAAACATGAATTGTTTAGCTCTCCATTTCCATAATTAGTTAAGGTATTTGTTAACAAAAAAGTATTTAAAAGTTGATTGTTTTTTTTTTTTTTATTTTTCACTCAGTTAGACATACCTTTTTGATAACATTCTATCAATGGTTTATATCAAAATATTAAAAACAAAATCGATCCACCCTAGTATACAGGCATATCCCTTCTTAAGTGGTGTTTTTGTTTTATTTTAGTTATTGTTCCACAGTTTAATGAAACAAAACAACCAACATACAACAAAAAAAAAACGGTCATAGAATTAAGCACTTAATCGTTGTTATAACATAATATGTAGTGTATACATTTCATGTTTAAATGTATTTATTTTGTTTTTGTTTACCAATAGTTTGATTAAACATATGCCAAATCAAGAACTGATTCAAATATAACATTCAAACATCAATGTAACTTAATAGTAAATATGATTTTGTATCTTTGTCATTCAGGGATGTTTCTTTTTTATGCTGGTTTTTCAATAGTTTTGCTTAGCAAATGTCAAACTAAGAAAAGTTTTCAGATACAAGAATCAAACATCAATGTAACTCAGTCCATTCTACATATGTTTTGTTGTCTTCTTCTTTACCCAGTGTTTTTTGTTTTATTCTGGTTTATTAACAGTTTGGTGAAACCAAACTGTCAAGGAACCATTTTTTTTTCATCTACAACATTAAGATATACAGTCAGCGTCTAATGAAAGTTTCACATTACCTAATTAGTTTTCAAAGAAAAAAAAAAACCTTCCTAGCTATTTCAATTATTATTGGTACGTATATGAATTTATTTTATCATATTTGTTCAAAACATACAAAAAAAAACATATTGCAGAGCAATTCCTCTCAAATCTAAGACTATTATAATAATAGTAATTATTATCATGCGAAATTATTTAGCACGTTTTCATACAAATATTTAACCGGTTTAATGTTAAAAAAATCATTAAGTAGGAACACATGAATAAAACTTCCAAACTATTAAAATAAAATTAATGGACAAATCTAGACAAAAAAGAATTTTAAATGTAAACTGTTAACTTTTTACTGACACTGACTGTAGCTCAACTGTTTTGTTTTTCGTTCAAGAGTTTTTATTACACTTAAGTTTTTGAAAGTTTGGTTTAACAAATAAAGAACTAGAATTACAACATTTTTTTATGTATTGAAGTTGAAACAACAACGACTTCCAAATGATATTATAGTTATGTTTCTGGAGCTCCGAATTATAGTTTTTGTTAATTCCATTTTGACAGATGATGCTAGTTGTAGTACTTAGTTGTAAATCCATGGAAGCAAAACGAAGTGTTATTATATGCCAGAGTTGCCTAAGACAATAAAACAAATTTACAGGCCAGAAAACAAAAATTGTAGATTTCTGGATGGAAAAACAAAAATATTTTAATATTATTACAAATACCAACATAATAAAAAATTAAATTTTCACATATAAAAGTCATATCTAATTTTGATATTTTTTTAACAATTCGTTCCATATTTCAATAGATGTCTAGAAAGTCAGATGTTTTTTTAATCGAAAGTGATTGCAGCCATTTTTATTTTTATTAATTTCATATTTATTGTGTTTTTAAAAAAGATGGCAATTAGCATTTGAAGGTTTAATGTGACTTAAAATAAAAACACACTTAAAATGGAAAATAGGAAAAATGTAAACAAAAAATACCCATGGCAAGCCTGACAAAGTATAAACTATAAACTAGCATATTTCTCTGTTGCACCAAAATTGTTATATGGTTGAAAGGGATTGTCTTACAACATTAAGTTTCTATTTTGTTCAAGTTATATGTTTAATAACATGAAAGTTTTAATTTGAAATTCTCTTGTTTTAGTTTGGTTTCTTGCAACAAGCGCCATTTTGACTTCCACCAAAATTCGAAATGATTTAACGTGATGAATTTTAAAATGATTTTTCATATTCTTGTTGCTGTTTCATATTAAATTTCAGTGGAAAGGGATGTTTATTCCATTTTCTAACATTACCCAGTGTTTTTCCAACTTTTATACCTAAATACAAAAAATTATTATTTGTTAATTTTCAATTTATTTCTCTAATTTCAATAATTTATGTGACGCGTGAATTTTATAGAGGCAAAACATTAATCTTTATGATAAAAATAGTAATCGCATTACAATTTCCGTTCATAAACGACTAAAACTTTCATTTTCAATCATAATTATTATACGTATTATATTGATTTAGTACTTTAGACTTTTATCTTTTTTATAACATCATAAGACATAAACATTTTATGAGAATTAGAATAATAACTTTTGGGAAACTTTTTAGATGTTTTCGAAAACAAACACTTCATTTAATTATAACAAATCCTAACAAAAATAATAAAAGTCACTACTTTCTTTAACATTTCTACAACATAAGTAAAGCTGATGTTAGACTTCATTCTTAGTTGCACACTTATTAGGTTAACTTTCATGAAACAGTTTTTAGTTCAGAAAACACAAATAAGACCAAGAAATAACAAAATTTAACCTTTATAAAACAGAATTGCCACAAATTTGTTGCAAATCAAGAGGGGAAATGCGGCTGTTCGGGTTACAATATTGTATAAGAATATGTTTCTGAAATTAATGGAAAACAATTAGATTGTTTAACTGGAGTTACATCTGCTAAATTAAAACCCATCTGTGCTATTCGGGAAGCTTTCAGATGGTGAAGGTTGTTGTAGGTTGTTAGTTAAGAAAATGGATTTAATAGCGTGAGAAGATAAAAATACGTGTTTTTTCGCTTTTCTTGATGGAAATTGATCGAGTTCAAAAAATTCTAGCTATTTTTGTAGATGTCTCATAGACCTGATCGATATTTATATTTTGAGCTTTTTAGGGAAAAAATGCATTTAATATCGTGAGAAGACAAAAATACGTGTTTTTTGTCGCTTTTTTTGATGGAAATTGATCGAGTTCAAAAAATTCTATCTCTTTTTGTAGATGTCTCATAGACCTGATCGATATATATATTTTGAGCTTAGACAATAAGCTTTCAGATGATATAAAATTTATATAGGTTGTCATATAAAAAACATGGATTTGAAGGTGATAGAATAAAAATAGGTAGATTTTTTCTATTTTTTTTTTTGCAAGAAAAATGATTTTTTAAGGTTTCACTTCTACCACGTGTGAATTGCACACATGATTTTTTTTTCAATGTCTTGTTACCCCTATTTACCCTATAAAATCTTAAATTTTTTTTGCATTAAACCTTCTCCTCTTATGACTCTTTGATTTAAAAAAAAAAATTAAGAAAATAAGTCAGTCGGTGTGGCCGGTTAGCGAACGTACACAAAACCAAACTTTAATATATATAATAGATTTATAGTAAAAAATAAAAGAGGACCTCCATAGGATTCCTACAAAAATCCTAAAGCTTTAACGAAACAAAAAAATAGTTTTACGCAATTTTTTATGTTGTCACATCCAAGATTGGCCATACAGTAACAAAAAGCTGATTGATAAGTTATGAATTAATTTAAAATTACCATGAAAAGATCATTAATTGTTTTGATTAATTGGTCAGAGATACAATAAGTTTTAAATTATCAGTTAAAGTTTTTCAATAGAAAAAAAAGTTACGTATACACCATAGTGTACCAGTCTATACATAATAAGATTTAATTAAAACTTTTCGATTTTCCAAAATCGCCTTTGCATATAGACAAAGATATAAGAAGAATTATAAGTCGAAACTTTTAAAAATCTTAAACTAAATAATTTTTGTTACTTTTTATTAGTTCAATTTATCTTTATAATTGTCAATCTAGCAGACGGCAAAAGCCAAGCCTATATGGTTTTGTTAAATTGTATACATAAAAAGCAACTAAACTAATTAAAAATTATTTTTTTGATATTTGAGATCTTGAACAACCATCGTGTCTAAAAAATTAATAATGAATTCTACAAGAATAAAAAAGCTAGTAAATGTTACTGTAAACGGGATGTAACTCTATCTTATTTTTTCATATCTGAAAAATTATTGTTTGTGTCTTAAATAAAGTGTTATAAAAAGGACATGGGTTGTTCGTGCATGTGCATTCATCAGTAGGTATAAAGTTATTCTTTCAATAATGTAAATGTTTATTATAGTTTAAAAGATCTCTTCATAAGCGACCCAGGATATATAGGAAATAAAATGCACGACTGGTTCGCACGTAGTTTCTCTTTTGTTAAAAATAGTTTTAATGTAAAGCTTTTCATGGAAAAAAAAAAAAATTAAGGAAAAATTATAATTTGATTTTTTTAAATAGTTACTTGTAAAAATATAAGTGAACACGATCTCCTAGGTCGTCACCGGGCGCGACGATCGCACATGTCGTCGGTCGTCGTCATCACGTCGTAAATATCATCGTCGACACATAGCATGATATGCTGACACGACGACTTCTATAAACGAAGTCGTTCACACCGTCGTCAGCTACAAGCAACAGGTAGGCAATGAAATATCTTGCACACGCTGCAAAATATTATCATTGCAATAGCAGGGTAGAATAGCATTAAGTTAGAATGTAAGTCTTTAGTCTTTAAAGAGATTCGAATAAAATATCATATACCAAATACAAACGTATTATTATTACTGGCGCCCAACTTATAAAGAAGCTGAACCCACCAAGAAGCTGAACCAAGATTATTTGGAAATAATTAAATATTTTATTGAAGCTGCATCATATTTTATTAAATAAATTCGGAAATGTAAGAAAAAATTATTATTTTATCAAATTAAGTATTACATCATCAAATTAATTTATTATCTTAACATAACAGTGTAAGCAAGTGTTATTTTGTGCTTATGAAATTTCATGGGAGATTCTAGTAAAAGCTTAGATGAAGCTTTAGAAAGACTAGGATATTTAAGAATTAGTGGTCATATAGTAACTAAAGAACAGAAAGAAGCAATGAACGCGGCAGAATTAAAAATTGTGATTGAGGCTGCCGTTCGTGGTGCTTTAACTACACAAAAGGAGGAGTTCGAAAAAAAACTTAATGAAACTATTGAGTTTTTAAGTGTTAGTAATAATAGTGAAAATAAAATAGAAGTTTTTAAGGATATTGAAATTAGAGAGGGTGTTAAATGTGAGGAAACCCTAGACATAGTCAAATCGTTGCCCGAATTCGAGGGAAAACAGGGCACTTATGTTTCTTGGCGTCAAGCCGTACACGCCGCCTATAAAGTATTTGAGAAATACGATGGTAGTTCCAGGCACTATCAAGCGGTTGGGATAATTAGAAACAAAATAAGAGGTCCGGCCGATGCCGCTCTAGCTTCATTCAATACAGTTTTAAATTTTAAAGCTATTATAGCTAGGCTAGATTTTACGTACGCCGATGTTCGTCCGATTTATTTAATTGAGCAAGAACTCAGTACATTGCGGCAAGGGAACTTTACCGTTCTAGAATATTATGACGAGATTGAAAAAAAGCTTACCCTCCTTACAAACAAAACTAATATGTCATATGACAGTGCATTAGCCACTGCTTTCAACGAAAAATATAGATCTGACGCTCTGCGAGTGTTTATATCAGGTTTGAGGAAACCATTGAGTGACGTTTTATTTTCGGCTCGTCCAACTGACTTGCCCAAAGCACTAGCATTGGCTCAAGAAATAGAGTCGAACAACGAAAGGTACTTATTTGCAACAAATTTTGCACGTAATTTTGAAGAAAAACGCTCACAGAATAAATATCAAAATAAAAATTACTACGGTAATAACTTTGACAATCAGGCTAATAACTCTAAAAAGAATCCTTATTTCAGTCAAGATAGATCGAAGAACAGTCAATTTCTTTCAAATAATAATAATAATAATCATCAATATAAAATTAGTAATGAGCCTGTTGAGGAAATGGATGTTGACCCAACATCTTCGCGATTTAGACAGCCTACAAGCTTTGAACAAAACAAAAGTGGTATCAATTCATACAACAAAAGCCAAGTGTTCAAAAGACCAAATAGTGTTCAGAGACAATCTGGACAAAGACGTCAGAGGTTAAATCACATCTGGCAGGATAATCCTTCTCAGAGGGAAGAGTTTGACTATCAGTCCTTGGCAGAATCACAATCAAATGAATTTGAAAGTGAAATACCAAATTCTGACTACGTCCATTTTTTAGGGGAAGATCCCTCCTTCCATTCATCCAGCGAAAAGTAGGAGGGATATTAATGAAGTTTTTAATTGACACTGGAGCTTCGAAAAACTATATTAAGCCGCTACGCCAAATAAAAAATGTTGTTCCAGTAGATACTCCGTTCCTAGTTAAGTCCATACATGGATTCAATAGTGTTGAATCCAAATGTTTTTTTGAAATTTTCGGGGTAACAAGTACTTTCTTTATACTACCACACCTCGAAAAATTTGATGGGATAATTGGCTTCGATCTGCTAACGCAAATCAATGCCACAATTTCTTTAAAGGAAAGCTTAATCATTTTCGATTCTGGTTCTGAAAAAATTAGTTTTCATAGTTGTCAGAATGTTAACTTTACAAGAGTAGAGGATATAGATGTGCCAAAATCTATAGAAAACGACTTTAAAAAAATGATTAACAATAGAATTAAAACATTTGCAGATCCAAATGAGGCATTGCCTTACAACACAAATATAGTTGCCACAATTCGTACTGAATGTGAAGATCCTATTTACTCCAAATTTTACCCCTATCCTATGGGTGTAACAGATTTTGTTAACAATGAAATAAAAGATCTTCTACGGAATGGCATAATTAGACCATCAAGGTCACCTTACAACAATCCTATTTGGGTTGTTGATAAAAAGGGCACTGACGAAATAGGAAATAAAAAGAAACGTCTAGTAATAGACTTTCGAAAGCTAAATCAGAGAACCATAGATGATAAGTATCCCATCCCAAATGTCACAACAATTCTGTCAAATTTAGGCAAGGCACGATTTTTTACAACCTTGGACTTAAAATCAGGGTTTCATCAAATCGAATTAGCCGAGCGAGATCGGGAAAAGACAGCCTTTTCCGTTAATGGAGGGAAATATGAATTTTGTCGCCTCCCGTTCGGGTTAAAAAATGGCCCCAGCATGTTCCAAAGGGCCATAGATGATGTTCTACGTGAACATATTGGGAAAATTTGCTATGTTTACGTCGATGACGTAATAGTTTTTTCTGAAACTGAAGAAGAACATGTAGAGGATATCAGTATTGTTTTAAAAAAATTGTATGATGCAAATATGAGGGTTTCACGTGAAAAATCAAATTTTTTCAAAACAAACGTTGAATACTTAGGATTTATGGTATCTAAAGATGGTATAAAAACATGTCCCAATAAAGTGGAAGCAATAAAAAATTTCACTCAACCTTCAACACTTTTTGGACTCAGATCTTTTTTGGGACTAGCGAGTTATTATAGATGTTTTATAAAAGACTTTTCCTCAATAGCTAGACCACTGACTGATATATTAGGAGGTGAAAATGGTAAAATAAGTGCTAATCAGTCAAAAAAAGTTAAGATAGAATTGAGTCCCAAACAATTTGATGCATTTAATAAACTAAGAGACATTTTGGCGTCAGAAGACGTAACATTATTATACCCAGACTTCACGAAGCCTTTCGATCTAACGACGGATGCTTCATCGTACGGTCTCGGAGCGGTTTTGTCGCAAAACGGGAAACCGATAACAATGATTTCAAGAACTCTCAAGGGCAAAGAGTTAGAATTTGCAACCAACGAGAGAGAGCTTTTGGCCATAGTATGGTCATTAAAAAACCTACGTAATTATCTTTACGGAGTAAAGAGTCTAAATATCTTTACAGATCATCAGCCTCTTTCATTTTCAGTTTCAGACAAAAACACAAACGCAAAAATTAAGCGCTGGAAAGCTTTTGTAGACGAGCATAATCCTCGAATATTTTACAAACCAGGAAAAGAGAATTATGTCGCGGATGCGCTTTCAAGACAAAACATTCATGCATTGGATAATGAATCATCTTCTAATGCCGCTACAATGCATAGTGAAATATCTCTAACTTATACAATCGAAACAACAGATAAGCCATTAAACTGCTTCAGAAATCAAATTATTATAGAGGAAGCTCCAAGCGCTTCAACTCGTACATTTATAATATTTGGTAAGAAAACTAGACATTTCATAAACTTTTCCGATAGAAATACTTTAATTGACACTTTAAAAAACGTAATTAAAACAGATGTAGTCAACGTTATTCATTGTGAGTTACCAATTCTGGCTTTTATTCAAAACAATTTAGTCGAGTTATTTCCATCAACTAAGTTTTGGCATACTAATAAATTTGTATTAGATATATTTGACCCCAATGAGCAAAAAGAAATTGTAATTACGGAACATAACCGAGCTCATAGAGCAGCTCAAGAGAACGTTAAGCAAATTCTATGTGACTACTTCTTTCCAAAAATGACCAAACAAGCAAATGAGGTTGTGACAAATTGTAAAATATGCTCAAAGTCAAAGTACGATAGACATCCTAAAAAACAGTTGATTGGTGAAACACCGGTACCCTCGTATGCTGGAGAAATGCTTCATGTTGACATATTCTCCACGGATAAAAAATATTTTTTAACATGTATCGACAAGTTTTCTAAATTTGCGGTTGTAAAACCAATACAATCACGTACAATTACAGACGTAAAAATTCCAATTATAGAGATAATAAATATATTTCCCAATACAAAACAAATTTTCTGTGACAACGAAGCTTCTTTAAAATCAGAGACAATAAGGTCAATGTTGCTCAATCATTTCAATGCTGATATTGTAAATGCTCCACCTTTACACAGCACATCCAATGGCCAAGTGGAAAGGTTCCACAGCACTCTGTTAGAAATCGCGAGATGTCTTAAACTTGACAGAAAAGTCGAAGACACAATCGAACTACTGCTATTAGCAACAGTAGAATACAATAGAACCGTCCATTCCGTAACAAAAATGAAACCTATTGATATAATACACTCGTCTGCGGCAGATTTAAGAGAAAAGGTAAAAAATAAAATTCAAAAGACTCAAGAATTACAATTACAAAGAGAAAATGAAACAAGGAAAAATAGAATTTTCAATGTTGGAGAAAGAGTCCTAGTGAAGACGAACAGAAGATTAGGAAACAAGCTAACTCCACTTTATGTAGAAGAAAAAGTAGAAGCTGATTTAGGGACCACAGTTTTAATTAAAGGAAGAGTAGTCCATAAGGACAATCTCAAATAGATGATTTATTAAAATTTTTTTACATTTTACAATCAAAACTTAAAAAAAACGATTTTATTAAAGAAACCGACATCTTTCAGGATTATCCTATTTTTATTGATGACGACTGCGACAGGAAAATTAATAAATTATTCCAATTCGAACTATATACCAATAGTTGACGGTGATGTAATTCTCTGGCAAGTCTACGGCTATTTAAGCCACTCAGCGAATCTAACAGCCTACAGACAAGTAGTAGATGAGTCAAAGAACATGACTAATCTTTTTCCGCAGTCGCCTATGCGTAAAATCCTGGAAATAGATATAAGCCATTTAGAAACACTTATCGAAAGTATAAACATTCATCATAGAAACGCTAGGAGTCTTAATTTTTTGGGAACTGGTCTCAAAATTGTGGCCGGTACTCCTGATTTTGATGATTTCGAGAAAATTAAATTTAACCAGGATCAATTAGTTAATTCGAATAATAGACAGGTTATTATCAACACAAGGTACCGGGAACAAATTAACAGGCTTTCAGACACAGTCAATAGTATTTTAGCAAACTCAAAAAAACAACAAATTGACACCTTCCATCTTTATGAAACCTTGTTAGCAAGGAACAGAATTATAATTAACGAAATACAAAATCTTATAACCTCAATAACACTTGCAAAGCAAAAAATTGTAAACCCAGTAATTTTGAAAGATGTTGATTTAAATTCAATAAACGAAAAATTTGTAAACATAAGCATTGTAGAACTAATGGAAGCCTCTAGTGTTAAGATTTTGCAAAATGAAAATGTATTGCATTTTATAATTAAGTATCCTAAACCTAAGATAGTTTGTAAGAAGGTTATTATCTTCCCTGTTGCGCATAAAGGTAAAATTATATACTTCAACGGCAATAATGTGGTTGCAGAATGCGGAAAACATGTACTGGCAGTAGAAAATTGTGTAGAAACAACAGCATCTACATTCTGTAAGGAAGTTTCTATCAAGACATGTGCTCAACAACTGCACTTTGGTGGAACAGCGCATTGCAATACAGAACCAGATCATAGGGATGCAGTGTTTGTAATCGATGAGGGTATTATTGTTATAAATAACAACCATGTTATTATAAAGGAGGCCAACAATACTGAAATAGCTATCAACGGGACATACTTGCTCACTTTTGATGATGAAGTTTCAATAAATGGAACAAAATTTGTTAATTACAACAGCATTCAGAAGAAACATCCGATTGGTGCAACATCATCGATTGTTAATATTACCGGTCATATGGAAATACTGAGCTTACCGTTTTTGCATAAATTAAATGAAGAAAACTTACGGTACATTGGTGAAATGAAAACCAAGTTGACGACTCACCCATTTATAGCCTCCTGCGTTACTCTCTCAATCATTGGAGTAATTTACATTTGTGCTAAACTGAAACAATGTCAAAACGAACGACGTCGAAAAGTCGACCTACAAAACATGATCAAGGCTTTGAAGAAGACCGAGGACGGCCTTCATTTAAGTGAGGGAGGAGTGAACACGATCTCCTAGGTCGTCACCGGACGCGACGATCGCACATGTCGTCGGTCGTCGTCATCACGTCGTAAATATCATCGTCGACACATAGCATGATATGCTGACACGACGACTTCTATAAACGAAGTCGTTCACACCGTCGTCAGCTACAAGCAACAGGTAGGCAATGAAATATCTTGCACACGCTGCAAAATATTATCATTGCAATAGCAGGGTAGAATAGCATTAAGTTAGAATGTAAGTCTTTAGTCTTTAAAGAGATTCGAATAAAATATCATATACCAAATACAAACGTATTATTATTACTTATATACCTAAATAATTTTGAAGACAATACGAAGCAAACCATTTGTAATAGAATTTTTAGAAGAAATATTTTAGAAATTGTTACTTTTAAGAAAGTAATATAATCGTCTATTAAAAATTCAGTTTCAAAAAAAATCATCCCGTTTTCCAAAAATGTTTTCAAAAATTTTTAATATTATGTAATTTAAAAATCCACAAATTTATTTTTGTTTGAAAATTTTGTAAAATATTTATATTACGGTTGCTTTTCACGCTTCTGTTAATTTTTTTTTTGTTGAAATTGCCTAAGTCAGTTAATAACGCTAATAACGGTTCAAAAAATATGTTTTTATATTTTTAGAAGTGGGTCTTATAAGGGTATGTGGTGTATGTGCGATAGGGTGTTTAATTTTAATGAAATGTGAAATTCGGACAATATTTAGACACTTTGGTCACTATTTTTTTTTTTTTTGATGGCTACCAATGTTAACGCTTTTTAACTTCTTATTTTCTGTAATTTTATATTGCTTTAAATAAACTAATAATAATAATTTTTTTTAAAGAAAGAAGCAATTTCAGATAAGTGTGCCATTTCACATAAATGAAAAAAGTATGCAACCCATAAACCTTCTTGAAATTAGACTGATTAAAAAAAAACTAATTTATTTTGTTCATATTTGTATCGAAAATATTGTGTTTAAATTAAAAAAGTACTGCTCATCTCAAATTTCTATTTCCCTTATGATTTACATGGAAAAGATTTTAACTTTTTAACACTTTTTTTTCCAATTTTTGGACGAAATTTTTTTGAGAAAATTGAAAAATTATTTTATCAGATTTTTCTTTTTTCAAAATATTTTTTGTTTTTATTGGTTTTTATTTTTCAATTTTCTCATAAACTAGAAGACATAGAAACATATAGTTTTCACTGTTCGATAAGGAATCAATTGAGGCAGTTTTCTGTGTGAGTAATTTGTTTTAATAAAATTCACAGTCTGGACAAAAATAGTATATAATAGTAAAATAAACGAAGCTAGAATTTTTTCAATGGGTGAAGGTCCAAAAAACCGTCTTTTGCCCGTAACTCCAGATTTTGGGGGTGTTAGGGGATTTTCAAATACCGTTTCGTAATCAGTGCGACTAGCTCTACAAAACCTGATAGGTCTCCGCCCACGTATATTTTAAAACCTCATTTTTGTAACACCGTGTAATTTGTATATCGCTCAGACTCGGGGCGTTAGCAAAGTGGCTTGAAAATGTGGGTTTTAAAACAAAACAAAAAAAAAAATACTATACTATAGGGCAAGTTAAGAATTCGTAAATGCTAAAAAAGTGTGTCTCGCAATTCTTACTACTTAAGTAATTTTCTTCAAATTTGATGATTCTCTAGAGTGGGAATTGAAATTTTGTATTTAATACCAAACTTTTTTTAAAAAACCTGTTCCTACAATTTTCGAAAAAAAAAAATACCTAATTTTCAAAAGTCTTTGTTATACAAGAAATTAAATAGCATACTCAGATTCGGGATGCTCATCATTTAAAATTGTGTTTCCTGTTTTCCTTATTTTAAAACAATTTTAAATTCTTTTTTACATTTCACATAACAAAAAAAAAATTACAACTTTTTTGTATGAATGCTATAAAAAAAACTTTAAGCAAGGTAGTGCCAACCAGTATAGTGCATTTTATTTTGTTTTGGTTACATGACAGGTAACGTTAGGTTGGGTCCTAATAAAATTTCAACATTGGGTATTGTAGGATATATCTGCAACATTATCTGGAGGGCTAAAACTTTTAATAATTCATATTTAACAGTTCTTTAGTCTTATCATATTAAAGTAGCTAATATGAGTTTTTCATCAATGATTTCCATTTTGATTCTATTTCAGGAATAATTTTTAAGCTTCAATTTCATCTCGCTGCGCTGATTGAGAATTATTTGCTTGCAGCAATCTGTTTTGAACACTCTTCCTTTTCAGTTAGTAAAATTACCTATTTTCCATGAAATTATTCCTATGCCTTCAATTTTTAATACGTACCGTACATATTTCATATTAAAATTATTGGTGATAAATTTTTGTTTTCACCAGATCAGATCAGGAAGAAGATTAGGTACACAAATATTATTGTTTATTTTTCAACAACAGAGTAGTTATACAAAAATTATGTAAAGGCCCTTTACACACGCAACCTTCATTCCCAAATGTGTGTAGTTTATTTCCTAACAATCCTTTTTTGTATCAACTCAAGTTTCAAGCTATTATGTCAATTTGTCATTTTAATTAAAACGTTGCAAATTCTGCTGATCAGATAATAATCATCATCATCATCGTCACTATCATCATCATTTCTATACAAGCAGTCAATAGCTTTTTAGCCCGAAATTGACATTTCCTACACCACACAAAATGCGTCATCGATAGCCTCGAAAATCAAGCCCATGAATGAGAAGAGCTGCCCTCTGTGCTGTCAATTTAATATTATGTGATCAACTTGTGTATATAGATATTTCTATATAGATGCAGGCAACATATTGCCAATTCCCGATAATTGATTCAATTGTTGTCTTTCTCTCTCTCTCTTCGATGACCCTCTTCTTCACATTCTATTCACAGACTTTTCGACAAACGAACGAAAAGTAGTTTTATCTGCATTGGAACACAATTTTACCCTGAACAACGTCATTTCAGAGAGCTTCGATATTCTGTGAAATTTTAATCAAAATTGTAATAAACTATCCGCATACTCACAGGCACAATGTTGTTGATGTTGTTGTCCAACAAAAACACACAAAAAGAAAAAAAAAAAAAAACGAAACGAAAAAAATGTAAATATATTTTATACACAAAAGTATCGTTTGTTTGACCACCATTCTACCAAACTCTTCCTTCCTCCTCCTCTGTTGGATTGCAATTCGCGATTTCGGGGATTATTTGCAATTTAATTAAATCGTTTTCCGGAAATTCAAATAAATTTAAATGGCCACTCCTCAGCGCGCTCATCTCTTGGTCACTCTTTGTGCAAATAAATTGAGTTTCGTTTTGCCAGTTTTTTGTAAAAAAAAAGTAGATTCGACCCAGTTCAATGTCCTTTTGTCCTGTGGCTTTCATCAACTAATATCATACACAGTCGTCATCGTCATCACCGCATATCCTACTCACCATATTGCAAAACTATGGTATCCCAGGGAGAGAGCAGTGTTTGTATAGTTGGTGTTTAACCACCAGCAGAACCATACGCTAACACCACAAAGAGGCTTCTTTTATAGTTTTTAATGTGTGATGAGCGGAGGCAAGGACTATTCTCATATATCTAGTGTATTCTCATCGTCCTCCTCCAGTCAGTCCGTGTGTTGTAGGATTGTGAGGGAGTTGGAAATACAAAAACAACACGATTCAGACAATTTCGTCAGGAAAATAGACAAAATGAAAAAAAGTTGTTAAATAAAAAAAAAAAAAAATAAGTTCTATAGTAAAGCGAGGAAAAATGCAACAAGTCGAGAAATAGAGTCATGTTGCAAGTTTGTGTTTGTCGAGTGCAAATAACTTGCCACCCTACACCACACCCGTTTAAGTCGGTTGGTTGGTTGGATTACACTAGAATATACTATTGCTTTAGATTGAGGTTATCTCAACACCTACACAAGGGAACAGGGCTAGATCACAAGGGACTGGATTACAAGGGCCTAGAATAATGCATATCCATTGTGCTTTGGGGACCTGGGCTTGAATCCAGATTTTTCCTCCTCATTATTTTCAAGCGTGGGGTAAACTTGCCAACAGTTTCTGCATATTTCGATGATTAAAATTTTTTTTTATCTCGAGGTAAGAGAAAAAAAATGTATGTAATAATAATGAAAAGGTTAAAGGAATTCTTGAAAGCGTAAGTCACCGAGCCCTTGATCTTCAACAGCAGTGACATCACGTATCAATATAATGAAAAGTGACGAAGATATCTTAAAAATTAGAAATATTTTGATGAAAACTCAACTTCAATTTCAGAAGTGAAAGAAGAAAGAACTACACTGTACTAAATGGCATTATTTAAAGGTTACCATAAAACTGGATAGAATAATATAAATGGAAAGTTGCAGAGTTTAAGTTGCACTTTAAAATTTCACTAAAATTAAGCTTTCGGTCTGTCGTGGAAGCATTACACTTTTCTGGATCTGAACTATTGCCTTGACAAAGTTTTGCACTATTTCTGTGTCTAAGAGGTCAGATGGGAGGCAGATTTGCTTTACCTTATGTGGCCAGAAGATCACCAACCAGCAGCAGGCTTTTAATCAGTAAACCATTAGCCCGCAAAAGTTCAGAAATCAATTTTCATGCTAGATGACTATTGGTCATAAAGAAATCATCTGGCAGCAAACTATCAGAAATAAAGTCACCATTCAACGATGCACCAACAAAAAAGCGACCAGCTAGCAGATTATCAAAACCATGAAAACATCAACCAGCCAACTATATGTGAACAAAAACTTAGCAAACAAATTTCTAGTCAGTAAATTCTGGATAGTGAAGCATTCCTCACGAAATTATCCCTCATCTCAAAGCAGCTAACAATCAACCACCAAAATATTCAGCCAAAATCTATAAGCCAGCAGATCAGCATCCAACACCCAACAGACTATTAGCCTGAAAACCACCAACCAATGAAAAAAACCATCAGCTAGCAAACAATTACAAATCGAATTTCTTACCAGAAACCTATTAGTCAGCACTCTTATTGAGACTTATTGAGATCATCTCCCAAGAACAATCATCAGCTGGGAAACCATCACTCATCGAAAAGGATTATATCTACTAGCTAGTGGAAAAAAATTATGACCCAGGAAAAATTCAATCAAGAAATAATTATAAACCACCAAACTATCAGCTAGTAAACTATTAGTCAACAAAACAATCACAAAAATTTCCAGCCAGCAGACTATAGCTAAGGCATCAATGAGAAAACCAGTACCCTTAAAAGCAACCAAACATCTCCCAGTAAACCGCCAGCCTTTATAATCGAACTACATAGATCTTTTGACAATAACCACTGCTTTTTACAATGAATTTGTTTTTCTTAATCCTTTTGCTTTTAAAAATCTTACCATTTTCATCATGTTCTCTTCTCTGATCTTTGCTTTAAATTCGCCCGGTGCAAAACTATAAGTTTAAATGCTGTGATTCCCAAAAAAAGCGGTCCAAAGAGAAACACAAATGCAGTATATCAGTGTAAAGAGAGCTTAGCTTCGCCTACAACTAAGATCCAAGGTTCCCAAGGGCAAAAGAAGACAACCGGAACCAAAATATTCTAGCACATCAATGCGAGAGAAGATCTTCGCTTAGCCTTCAAAAGCTTTTCCCAACTCATGCACGAAACACCATACTTTAGCGAATACGAAAAAGTTTAACACCTGTCAAAGTACTCAAATCATGAGCCGGCACAAGTCCTCAACTAACTTTTGATAAACATGTACAAGAGCTGGTTGGAGTTAGGCGATTTTTTCAGGAAATGCGAAAAAGAGGTCGTATAGTACTAATTAGCCGAAGGAAATGAGACCCGAGTTTCAATTCTGCAAACAGTACTCCATAGCCGCTGAATACCGCTGGAAAGCTTTTAGTAAAAATGTTAAAAATTTCAACTCAGTACTAAAGTTCACGGAACTTGAGATTAATTGGAAATGTATTTTAATGGGTAATTACAACGTTCTAAAATAACTGGTACGGATGGTGAGCTGATCCATTAGACTAAATATGGGTACCGACGGAAAAAAATAAGCCACGGAGCAGCAATGTGTTATCTTTGGGATATATTCTTTGATGACATCATCCACACGATCATACGAAGAGATTAATTTCTTGTTGTATATGACTTCGCAGCGGTAATAATGAAAAATGATATCGATAATCATTTTCATCAAAAAAAAAAAAACAAAACCCACTTTCATGGATCAAAACTGGGTTTTATGGTCGGTAAAAATGCCCAAGGACAGCTTATTGATTTCACGGTACAAGCAAACACTTTAGAAAAAATTTACATAACCGACACTCATTGAGCCCTGAAATTATATTAAGTAAAAAATCAGTGAAAAAAGAAGAACTGGCGCCCAAAACGTGACCTACTTACTGGAGACAAATAGATAATGTTGCTTCTAAACTTAGCATCTTTGAGAGATTTGACAGATTCAAATTGGCGGTATTATTAAAAAAAAATTGGGTGAGTGGTTCATTCCAGAAACAAGGTAAAGCGAACTATTAAGTCACCCCGGCATTCCTTTACTCCTATGCTTAATCGTTTAAACAAATAGTCCAACCTGTTTCTACGGAGAGATGATGTTATACATATATGAACTAATGTCAAAAGACGCTTCAGGAAGTGGAGTTTATAGGTTTAGAAACCAAAAATGATTTTGTAGTTTTTTATCAAGCTGCTAAGTAATATGCCCTACGTTCATAAATAGTTTTTGGGCCCTTTAACCAACTCGTGCCAAATCCAGCCCTGACCTAAGGAATGCAGTTTATTGATTTCTCTATGAAAATCAAACCACCGAGAGGATCAAACTTGTTCATAAGCACGCGAACTCTCTTCTATATTATGTATCACCATTCACCACCACCCTCTAATTGGCCTCATTGGGATTTGAAGTAACCAAAAGCAATCTAAGCGTGAGGACATGAATGTGTATAGACAGAGAATTGCATTTATTCATGTTCATGTGTTTGTGTTTGGATTATAAAGAATCGATGAGGGAATTCTATTTTTTTCCTCAATTTGCTTGCTTAGCCATCACCCGCTTTACTAACTTAAGATTCCTCTTTATCAGCTTTTGACACGACACAAAATCATCCCCTCCTCATACAAAAAAAAAAAAACGCTTCCGTAACGCTCTGAAAGTGTTAAACGCCAACTAATTCGGAATTAATTGAATGCGCGACGATAAATCGCTTAAGCTAAATCCGGATTCCGACAATAAAATGCCAACAAGCGCTGAGTAGGCTCACAAGAAACCTAAAGAGGGTGGAAGGCAGAGTGAATGTGAATGATAAAGGGCAATTTCCGATGAGACACACACAACGAAAAGAAGAGAAGGAGGACTCTCTTCATACTACGCCGAGTAGTTAACTATCTTCCCTTTATTTTCTGTGGTCGGCGGGGTTGGGGTTGGAGGGTATTCGCAGTTTGGGGGTGGCTCATTACTAAGCGGATTTGCCAGAGTGAAAGAAACCATTTGTCTGATGGTCTTATTTAAGTTTTTCGTTTCGTTTTGGTTTGGCGTGTTGTTGTTGGTGTGGAGCTGTTTTGTTGCTGTGCTTTTGTGTTTATTGAGTGTGTGCCTGACGCCTTTTGCCATTGCTGCAAATTGACATTAATTCCGTTTCTCTGACTGTGTCAGTTGGCTGTCGTGCGGTGGCAAAGCGGCGGACGACTTCGACTACGGCGGGTGAACTGATTTATAGCTCTTGATTCATGTGGCCATGTTTTACGCCGATGCCAGTGCTACTTTCAATAAATTGATGAATATGGATTTGTTCTGATTCTTTTATGTTTCGTTTGTCATAAATATTAGTACATGCCAACATGCATGAAAGCCAAAGGCAGGGGGAAAAGGGTATTGAAAAGAAGAGAAAAATTATGTCGCGTTTAATAGCACTCGATTTACGAATCAGATTTCTGATTCAGAGATTCTGATTCTGAATAAGCTAAGGCGAAAAGCCTATTTTTATAATATTGAACAACAGAAGACTATCATCCATAATGTTTGTGGAATGACTTTGTTTTTGGCTTCGATATATTTTATAGCTTTGTTTTGTTTATTGGCGACAAATATAATGTTGATTTTTGCGTGTGGATGGGGAGGAAGATGTCGTCTCAGTGTATTCGGAAATGACAAGAAAACAAAAAAAAAAATGGAGTTGTGAGAGGTGTTTGGGGGTATAATTGGGACAAGTTGATAGCTTTGAGCACCATTTAGTATTCAATGGGGCTAATGGAAGCAGATAGACGTGTCTTGATTAGAATGCCTAAGTTGGGAAATGAATAATTGGCTTTCAATTTGAAAGGAGTATAAGAACATTTGTAGAAAGGTGGTTTTATTCTCAATTTGTTTGCTCCAATTTCAGTTACATAGCTTTTGTAGGTTTAGACATATTTTGAGAACCAATTAAATCATTGTACTGAATAATTAACTTTATTATTTTCAATGAGTTATGGTTTTTTAAGAATCATTGAAAGTTTTAAAAGTGCTGCCAAGGAAATGAAATGATCAAATGATCACAGATATTGTGAACATGGACAAAACCAGTCCTTTTACTTTCACATTATTCTCTTCAAAATACTTTATAAAAAAATCGAAGGGCTGGAAAATAAAAAAAAAATAAATTTTTGGTTACACTAGCAAAAAACCAACTGCCTAGTGAGTAGTGACTTACACCATTCCAGTATGTACTTGAACATGATATTCGTTTGGAATAATGTAAATCTTTATCCAATTCGAATGCACTTTGGTAAAATGACAATTGTACTCTTTAATGTTTCTTCAATTCTGCAAAAAAGGCAGAAAAAAAGTCATGGTGGTATACTTGTTTAATACTCAGATTCTCCGGGGTCAAAGCCTATTGGTACAGTTAGGTACTTAGCGTCTTAAAAGCAATAAGGGTCTAAAAAACAATCCATTATGAATTCGGACCTCTACCAACAGGTTTCTCCGGTCAGCTCTCTCCTAAGCTATCTGCTTTCAGTTTTCACTCCAAATTGATTTAAGTTTCTTTCAACTTATGTGAGCCATCTTTGACGAAGTATTTTCCTATTGCACCGTCGCACAGTGTGCAATTTTGCTAATCTAGCGGAACTAAATTCGATATTTAATCTTTTTGTCTTTTATTATTATGAGGAGTCTAAAAAAGTAATTTGCGATTCACAAAAATCTGATTTACGATTTTTGAAAATATCGAAAATACGTTTTTGGCCTATAAATCTGAACAAAAAAAAAAAAAAAAAATATTGTATGGGGGCCGCAGCTATTCACAAAAACCCTTAACGGATTCTGATAAATTAAATATTGAGCAAGGTCCTAAGCACCATTTCACGAAGGATACATGCGGATACATTTTTAAAACGCTTGACGAAGTCGGAACAAATAAT
This sequence comes from Episyrphus balteatus, assembly GCF_945859705.1. Lineage (NCBI taxonomy): Eukaryota > Metazoa > Arthropoda > Insecta > Diptera > Syrphidae > Episyrphus > Episyrphus balteatus. The sequence goes on along the minus strand of NC_079135.1, from coordinate 125,380,511 downwards.
TGAAATAAAGGGCCTAAGGTCTTGAAACAAAAATTAAATTTTCTTCCATTTTAAGACTTAACAACACATTTTTTTTTGTGGTAACATCATAATAAAATACCAAAAAATAATTTAAAAAAATGTTTGCCAAGCTAGCTTTGATAAATAATAAAATACACAACTATTAGTTTCACTCAAAAAAAATCAGCTAACTTTAAATATCTTTTTGCTTATTTTAATCTTATGTTCATGACACTGCAGAACGCCGCATGAAGTTTTAATTTTTGTTTCTTTGTTAACATTTCATTGTATGGAATTTTACCTTTCATTATACATCAAAATATTTATATTCGGAAAACTTCGAATTTTAATAAAGTTCCGCTAGATATCTAAAATTGCACACTGTGCGTTGCATCGCTCTGGTTTGGAGTAGAAAACTTTCTCAGCCGAAGCATTATTGTCGATGAGCTTGACATGACCTAGCCATCTATTTACTCTCTTGGATAGGTAAGTGTCATCGTAGAACCCGTGCATTTCGTTATTTAACCTTCTTCTCCAATCACCATCAATGCCGATTAGGGTGGTCCAAAAAATATTTTTGTGATATTTCGGCGGGCCACCTGGTAAATTTGTTCCTTTTATCTAAAACATTTACTTTGTGAAATTTCAAGTCACTACCTTCAGCGCAAGATAACAGTTTAATGTTTAGATTTTGTAGGCAATCTTGATTTTTTTTTTTTTGAAAAGATAATATTTTATTTTAATTATACTTGTCTTTTTTAAACATAATAAAATTTTTCTTTTAAAAAAAAAATTTGAGGAAAATAATAATAATCATTAATCATCTGTCGGCACACGGGTGCGAATTTGGCAGGACAAAAATAAAAAGTGGTCACAGAAAAGTGTCTTTATAAGGGTGAAAATACATTTTTTTTGAATTGTGAATACAGTATTCGAATTCCTCCGAAAATTCTACATCAATTTCATATATGATTCTCCATAAAATAGTGAGACCGAAAAAAGTTCTAGCGCAAAATTCGCAAAAAAGAGGTGTGCCTACAGAGGGTTATAATAAGCAATAAATGCAAATAAAAAGTCCTCAACAAACAACCGTGTGTGCTGTTGATGAAATTTACCTGGAAGTACATATTAACAGAAATTATTATTTCGATGTTTTTTTTTTTTCAAAATTACAACAACAACAACTTTCAAGCAATTTTTTAATTTTTTCAAAGTTTGAAAGTTCAACAGTATGATACCAATAGTATATGGAACCAAACTAGGGGGTTGCCCGACCACTTTTTAAAAATTTTATTTTTTCCATACAAGCGTTTACCACCTTAATGCAGATGGGACCAAAAATCGCTTGTAGATTTTTTCTCTCGAAACAAACCAAAGAATTTTCATCCGTCTTTATCAAGTAAAGTCCTCTGCAACGTAAAGCAAGACTGGGATGATAAGTGTCTTGTATAAGGATGTTTCAAAATTTTTGTATGCGATAGAACACCAAGAATTGTTTAATCGAAATCCAATTTTTGATTACATGGAAATTACCCTCAATTTCTTTTATAGTATAGATGTTCTTGGAAAAAAATTTATAGAAGTTTTTAATATATGTACATAAATACCTTGGTGCATTCAGATTAGAGACAAAATATTTAAATATTTGATAAATTCAGCTAACGGAGTAACAAAATCATATTAACAATCAGCTAGTTTGATGGATCACTAACTGATGATCAACAATTCATTTTTGTGTGTCAACTTTTTTATCATGATTTTTTTTTTGTGAAAAGTTAATGTAGTATCAAAACGTCATCAGTTTGGAATTTCGTTAAATTTAATTTTACTCCAATCCCTTTTTTTTCTTTTTTTGTTGCTAACCAGAATATAACTTTAGTCCTTTTGGATAAAGGATGCAACCATATCCACTTTAGAATAATTTACATTGCACTTCAACATCAGCTTCAGAATCCAGAATCCAGCATCCCAACATCCAGCATCATCATCATCATCATGAACTGATTGATGATGCTCTTAATAAAAGGAAGCCTAACTTTCAAGAACTGCAAGTGTACCTACATTGCACGCTTTGTCAAGCATCCTCTAAAAAATACATTAATAAAATTGATTTCAATTTTAGATATCATCGTTAGGAAACCACTCACTAGTAGTTGTAGTGGAGGGGGGCTTAAGGATACACAAAAAAAAAATCAGAGAGAGATAGAAAAAGAATGAGCGATGAAGTCGTAAAGAGGATGCACAAAGTTTGGCACAAGCTCAAGCACGAGCAATCGAATTTAAAGGATTTTTTTTTATACCTACTCAACTCGATTCAATTTAATTTTTTGGTTGAATTTAGAAAAATAAAAAAAAAGACACAGATTCTTTTTAGATTTTCGAAACTTGAGTTTTGTGAGTTGTGAATACAGATACAAACGACGAGACCATATCAGGGTTGTCTACTCTCCGTCAATTTAGTTTCACATAAAAGATAAATGCATTTATCGGAAAAGAAGCAAGAAAAAAAGGATACAACATAGTCCTTGAAGAGGATCCATTATCCTAACAGTTTTTCCACCTCTTCAATTGACCGTAAAAGAAATTTGAATGTACAAGAGACTAGAGAACTTGTGTTGGTTTTTGGAATTATAAGTTTTTGGATTATCTTGTCTTCTTTTAATCTTCCTTCTCTATAGTTTTATTTTTTGTTATTTTTTGACAAAAGGACATTTTTTAATATATAGCTAGAAGGATTGGAATGTTTTTGCATTTTTCATTTCATTTCTGGTCACCCAACCTTTTCTTCTTATTTTATTCACATTCATTTCAAAAAACCGCAAACAATGCAAATGGCTTCTGGTTGCTATAGAGCTCGACGAGGATAATTAGAGTTTTTTTTTTGTGTTTTTCTTTTTTTTTTTTTAATTTTGTTTCTTGCTAATCACCTGGAAAATGAAAAATACCTGTGCAGTGGTTGATTGATTGCGTTGTGATAAAATTGGACAAATGAGTTGCAAATGTTGGCAATTCTTTTTGTCCTTATTGTGGTAATATGGGTAAAATGGTGGGTGGGCTTGGTTGGTTTAAATAAAAGGAAGAAGGTGAATTATTTTCAAATAATGAAATATGAGGTCGTTTTTTTTTCTCTGAATAATCAACGACTTCCATTAATCCTTTGTTTTTTTTTTCTGTGTTTGTTTTTAATGTATATGAGCTTATATGTCAAGGTAATGAACTGGAATAGAATAAATGATGTTGACTGACTTACCATTTAGGAATTAAGAGCGCATATGACATTGTTTTGTTTACTTTACATATTTTTAGGATGATAACAACATTAATTAAGGTGATAATTGGAACCAAAGTTAATAATGAAAAAAAAACGTACATTTTAGTTTTCAACATTTTTAAGTGAAATAATGAAAATCTGCCAATAGTTCTGTCTATTTTTGAGTCCTATTTTTGTTGTTCTATTTTATTTGAAGTTTAAAATAGTGAGTTGAAATTTTAATTTTTCAAAGTTTGCTACCCAAACAAAATTTACAAGGGTTAGAACAAATTCAAGTTTTTTATTGAACAATCTTCGACTAAATGGATTACTTGCAGATTGCAGTAGCTTTGAAACAAATAAAGGCCATATAGTTTGTTCTAGGACTAAATTAAACTATATTTTGTTTACCTTAAATCTGTCATACTAGCACATTGTGTTTATCGCAAGTTATTTTTTAGGGCAAGCGAAATCTTTGCAGAATAAGTTTTTTATATTAAAATAAACCAGTGTTAAATCATACATTTTTTTTCAGGATGCTACCTAATGACCGATTTAAAAAAAATAATTTTATCAAAACTACAAATTGTTATTCAATTTTTCCCAACTACATTTTTCAGCATTTGGTAAAATTTATCAGAAGAATGTGTACGCAATTAATCAAAGTAGGTAGTTGATTTTCGCAAAAAACCGCAAAACGATTTTTCTGCTATCCTATTTTTTCTATTTTTTTTTGTAGGAAAACCAAAACCGCAGCTTTATTGCAATTAATAAGAAGAGAATTTTATTAAAATCGTGAGAACCTTTTTCGAAAAAATTGGTGAATATTGAAAAGGGCGTGTGTTTTTTGGGGATTTTTTTTTTTCAAATTGAAAGAAATATATCAGCAAAATTTTTTACGTAGCTATGTTTAAAACAAGGTATTTAACTGTAACTATAAAAAAACATTAAAAAAATATCACAAAATTACCTATAAATTATTGCTGCCCACAAAAATGTGAAAGGATTTTTTATCTAATTAACTAGACCAAATTTTATAAGCAATTAAGGTTGCTTGTTTTGATTAGAAAGCCACTAATAGCTTCTACTCTAATATATTTATATCAAACCTGAAAAAAAGATTGCCATAATCTTGTATCTGTAAGAATAATTAAAAAAGAAATACCTCAAAAAGAGATCAAAAGTAAAAAATTTCAAAATTTGCTCGTCCGCTAGTTATGCTAGTTATGATAAATATTCATGCAACTAGCCCCTTCTAGAAGCAAAAGTCATGAAATTGGAACTACAAGTTTTAACTTTCAATTAGATTCCATTTGTCTTGGCTTACAACATCAAACTTCCAATCACTAAAACTGTGTTCCAAACATTGAAGCATACAAAATAAGTGTCTTATTAGTCGAAAACTATACAACAACCATTATCTTAAAGATTGTTAAATATTTTACAAAGATCACGTCTTAAAAAGTACGAATGGTCTAAAATTGAAAAGTTCACTATGGCGGATGTGTAACATTTTTGCTTTTATATAAATAATTGGCAGTCACAAAAAATTTCCTTCGCTTAAGAAAAAGTCAAAAAACGGAAATGATAGGGTACTAGCACTTCGAAGTCTGTTCAAAAGACTCAACTAATATAATAGAATCGGCGGTGTAATGGTTTTTGATCTTTCTGTTAATGTCTCAATAACCTAATTCTTCACAAATATTTTAACTTGATTGCTATGCAACGTTGAAATTTGTATTCAAAATTAAAATAGTCTCAAGGCAACATATGTAGCTTGCTGAACTTGATATTTTTTGCACAAACAAAAATAATAAACTAACATTCATAATAAAGCTCTATTTGTAGCTACGATCAGAAACTAATTGATATAACAATACAAGTTTTATTTCTCTACTTTACTTCACCTTGCACAGAAAACTAAACTATTGTACCCATTAGTGGGAATCAACTTGCTTAGCTTCACAGCTGTGTGTGCTTATTGAATAAAATTTTAATAAAAACTTTTCAGGTCCATATAAACTCTAACTCAAATCTATTTTAACAAATCCATTTTCTCTCAATAAAATCTCAATTAAAAAGCCTAAAATCCCAATGACAATATATCCCAAACCGCACCAAAACCGAACGACCTCTTTTATTCCATTACAACCATTTAGCTGGGGTATCTCTAATACTCATATATACCCGGAGGCTAATAAATTAAAACACTTTCCTCCACTTTGCGTACGGAGGCAATTCCGAAATGGCAATCTCGTAAATCATTACAACGACCGATGTTTAGAAAACAAACAAGCTGCAGTACGAGTATTAAGTTTTGAAAGCAAATAATAAACCCCACGTCCTCTAGCCTAGCCCATATCCAAGCCCTCCTGAACACATACGGCCTCTGCCTGCTGGCCCAACAAAATATAGGATTTGAATGTGTGTAGTAGCTTGGAGCAGCATGAGCATAGAAATAACAGTTTGGGCTCGTTGCCCGGTTTTGTTTGCTACATCTTCTTTTGTACTATGACTTCCGTCTCCACTCTCCTCCACACAGCTTCTCTATTTTCTCTCTCTCCTCATGGCTTCATTCATAACAAAGCAATAAATAAAAAATTTATGAAAGCATTCGGTAGTCATTTGGAAACAAATACGTACAAATAAAACTGCAAAAAGAAACGAGAAAAAAATATAAAAACGACACATAGAGTCTGAGGCAGAAAAAAAATATACAAAAAAAAAAAATATTACGTATACGCCGCAGTGAGCGAGGGAGGAGAGTAGATATTATGTCAAACGTTTTGTTCCTTTGACAGCTGGAAGAAGGAGGACGATCAGCCGTCGCCATCTACAACACCGAACAAGAAACTATCTGACGTTTTCCTTGTGTGTGCTGTTCTATATGTATAAAATGAGACTGTTTCTGTCTGCGTGGTATTTTTGTTGCGGACGAAAGCAATTTTATTCCGGGATAAAAATGAAGAAGAAGAACAAAATGGGAAACGGGAAACAACAACAAAATAACAAAAAAAAAATATATATAAAAACTCATCTCATCCGCATCAGGTTTCCATATTTTTTTAATTTTTTATTTTTTATTCTTCTGAATGTTGTATTTTTTTTTTGTGGATTTCTGGATTGTTTCACCGCCCCCTTAAGCGGTAGCTTTGTGCTGCTTCTGCTGTTTTTTTTTTTTTTTTTTTTCTGTTTTATGCGGGAGTTCTGTGAAAGGCGAGAAGAATTTCTCGCACAAATGGCGAACACTATTAGTAGCAGTAGGACAGGCCTGAATAAAAAAAAACAGAATACTGAAATAACGATATTGTAGAGTTTTAATTTTAAATTGAGTTAGCACAGAAGACACAAAGAAGGAAAGAGAGAGAGTAGGTAGGTAGGTAGTTATTTTGTTGCTATAGGAAAAGCGTAGTGCAAACAAACTTTTTCTACAGTGCGAGCAGTTAATTGGGTAAATTTAATTTAATTGCTGGAATATTTCAGCAAATTCTTTAATGCAATTTAGTTTTTATGTTTTTTTTTCGCATTTTTTTTTTTCATTTTTCCTTCTAGGCTTACAGTTTAAACATTTATTCAGCTTTTTTTCTGGAATAGGTGAAAGTGGTCTGAAAATTGGAATAAGCGTTATTGCTCTTTAAAAAAAAAGTTAGACAAATCAGGTCAATTTAAAAGATTAGTTTGAGTGAAACTGAAAATAATTTCTACTGGATGCTTAGCAGCTTAACAACTTGCTGCACATATTGTGTTTCAAATTGTTATAGAAACTTAAAATAATATCGGCCTTTCAATATTTACTTGCTCCTTACAAGATCTCAGAACATTGTTGTATTTTTAGAAAAGGACCATGTACTTTGATTTTTTTTTTTTTGAATGTTAGACAAAAATTTAGCCTCGAATATCGAATTTGGCAATGTCAAAAATTTAATAAGTTAAACGAAATGTAGTTTATTAGGTTTTAAATTATAACCAATTTTTTTGCAATATTTAGTTCAGTAAATTTTTGGAATTTGAGTACTAAAAAATTCTCTGCGGCCAGAATATTTTTCAAATCATTGAATTTTCAAAAATAGTCATTAAAAAAAAATAAAACAGCAGGAAGTGAAAGTTCGTTCACCAAAAATTGAATCTACTATGTACCTAGTCAGTGCAACTTGAAAAACGGTTTCGATAAAAAAAAAGCAATGGCTGAATCAAAAACAATAATTGATCTGAGTAATTAGGTATAGCTAATTAAATGCTAAGTTGTTGCGGAAACCAAAAATTTTGTAGCTCGCTAGTTTTTGAGTTATTAATTTTCCACCATAATAAGTTTGAAGTTAGTGGACAAAATCTGAAATGATTTAAAAACTTTTGGCTGACATTTATAGATTTTTAAATTCTTTTCAATTGTATAAACTTCGTTTTTAAGACTGAAATTAATATAAAAATTATATTTTTTTTTATGTTCAAAATTGTAGCTGTTAAATGCTAATTTGTTGCTCAAAATTAATTTTTGTACTGAAAGAATAACTTTTTTAGATTCTTTTTTTGTCCGTAATTGTAGCTTTTGAAAAACTTTTGATGAAAACCCCAATTTTGTATTTCCAAAATTTTTAAAAATATTCAAGGTTTTGTTCAAAAAATAAGCTCAAAAATGAACTTTCAAAATCCAAACTATCAAAATTCAAGATTCCGCTAAAATAAGATAAGACGAAACCTCATATGTAACGGTCAAAATTTTCAAAATTTTTTTTTATTGTGTAACGCAAAACAGCAAAACAAAATTTGTTGCTCAAAAATTAATTTTGAAGCTCCCCTCAGTCGTTTTCTATTTCAATTAATTCTTTTTAAGAACTTAATCTTATTATTGTTTAATTTTTAAGATAATTTAATAACCTAAAATTTGTTGTAATTGTGTTTTTTTTTTGTTTTCTTTGAACTTTTCTATGAGCAAAATCAAATTCTTTTGAGTTTATTTGAACATTTTAGTGGTAAATATTGTTCAAATTTAAGATCAACCAATGAAAAATTAAAAGTTTTCAAAAACAGTTAAATTAAAAAAAAAAGCTTTTCATACCATTTTTAGATATTTTTCCTAATTTTGAAAATGTTTTGTTTTTCCTTGGTTTATCTTAAATTTAAACCATATTTATCAATAAAATGTTCAAATAAACTCAAAAGAATTTGATTTTGCTCATAAAAAAGTTCAAAGAAGTAAGTCATTTAGACCTGCAGAAATATGGTGTTTTATTTCATCTCAAAAGTTCAAACTCTCACAACAGAAAAACTGTTCGATGAATAAATCTGTAACTTTGCAAATTCATTTCAAGTATTTTAAACTTCAATAACTAAGCCTCAGTTTAATCTTATCACCCATAGAAACAAAAAAAGCGGTAAATTTTATAAAAAAAACCGTAAAAATGCCTATTTAGATAGCTTTTCTAAATTAATCTCAAAAATAAGAAAACATTTTGTTTAACAAAGCAAACTTAATTTCTTTGTAGAGAATTGAATGAAGTTCTAAAATGTGTCCTTGAGTATTCTGTACAGTGATCCGTTGTTGAGATACTGATAGTCAAAAGTATGGTTTTTGGTCTGATGACTGATATTGCAGTCTAAAAAAAAATCGTAGAAGTTTGAACAGAATGAATCTTAAAGCCAAATAAATAGTCTTTCTAAAAATAATAATCATTTTATCAGAAAAAATTTCCCACTTTCTTAAGCGAAAAGTAAAAAAAAAAAAATGGAAAATTTTGGTTTTTGAACAGTTCCCACGATTTAGCTATTTTACCATTAGAAAGAAAATATTTTAACATTTAATCCTTAAATTTGAAGAATAAAGCTTTTACATGCTTTTTATTTTGTCATGATGCGATCATTTTTTACTGAGATACAGCCTATCGAAAATCACTAAAAAAATCACGATTTTTTGCAAAAGGATATCAAAAATTTTTAAAGAAATACATATAGAACAAATGAAGTATGTCACTGTTTTTATAAAAGGACTCTTATCGTTCCTTCCCGCGAGACTTCAATTGATACAGCGTTTCACCCGAATATGCAATAGGAATGACACAAGAAAATAACATGATATACCGACATCAAGCAAAGTTCTCTTTAACTTAGATATAGTGAAACTGAACCTAGATTTTTGTTTGCACCACTACTTTCAAGTCATGTATGACTTAGATTTAAATCTTAAGTTCGATTTTTTTTTCAAATGAAATCCATTCAAAATACACCCACCTAGTAAATGTACAAAAAATCAATATCCAGTTCTTACCTTAATTTGACTAGCAAACTTTTTTTTTCCCAACATAATTTCTATTCAGAATAGAATTTTAAATCCCATGTTTGCCTACTTGACCATAATTTGAACGGCATTTTTCTTGACATACAAAACTTTATAGCAGATCAAGTGGATTGTTGTACGTGTCATGAGTGGCGAACAACATATTCTTGCTGCTTGCTATACCTCATAATAATATACAAAAGGAACACAGATGATGGCAGGGTATCATCATCCATTCTCAACAATAGAGAGACGGGAGATATGTTGCATACAAGGAAGATGATGGAAAACATTGAATAAAGGAGTTAAGTCCCTCCTTGGGCAAAATATGTTGATGTGACATAATATACTCTCGCTCTGCCACACAAAAGCTACCCCCCCTAAGAAGATTTATTGATGGGTTAAGTTAACTAGAGAACTGAATATTATCAACCCTTTCCATAATACCTACACTTCTATGGCCCCCTTTTAGGTGGCCAAAGGTTAAGCACGACTCGATGCGACTCGACTTAAAGGGGCTTTGTGTGTGTATAAATTGATTGAATATTATCAAAGGTTTCAGGAATATAGCGTCGTCGTGTTCGTTGTGTGTTTGTCATTAATTTAAACATGACACATGCAAATTAGTGTTAACTGAGAGCAAATTAATGCTGGCCCGAGCATATCAAATCAATACGTTTAACGTTTAAATGCTTTGAGGTTGATGAAGTAAATTGGTCGTGTATAGAGGATAAAAGTGGTGCGTTTAATCATCTGAGCTGAGAGAGAGGGTAGTAATTTAAGTGTTTTCCACTTGGATTGAATTGAAATTTTAAATTTAAGGCAAAATGTGGAAATTGTTTCATTTTTTTTGTACCTACTTTATTTTACATGATACTTTCAATACTGGAACAAAAAACTCTATGCATTTTTGGATGGTAAAAGTAGGTAGGCATTAAATAAAAATACGAAAAATAATTTTTAAAAGAAATGTTCCTTTGGATCCAAAACTTTGTCTGATAACGAAAATATTGAAACAGTTTTCAATTCAGCCTCAAGGTATGCAACAGAATTTTTTTCTTTTCTTGTTAACATATTTACTGATACTTTTACTTCTTGGGTAGGTTCATTGTAAGGATTTTTGAACTCTGTGCAATAGCATGGTTAATGCATTGGTTGTTGTAGAAAAAAAACTTTTAATTGAACTCGAAGGATAACTACAATTTCATAGCTGACACTTTGAACCCGAACACAAAAATGCAAGGTTACAAAAAAATTTCTTGAAGTCTAACGTATAAGACTTATTCGGTCAATAGTTTCGAGCAATAGTTTGGGAGATATAGACCAATTCGCGTGTTTTAAAATTGCGGATTTCGCCAGGGGTTTGGTGTCCTGAAAACAAGGACTAAAGCTCTTCAAATACTCTTCTTTCAGATTTGAAACAAATAAGCCTTCCTATATTTCGTTCCACGGAGAAGTCTATCTTTCCTGTACTAAGAACCACTAAACTTGACATTCAACTTTTTTTTCTCATTAAAATAAAATTTAAGCTTAAAGAAAAACCCTTAATTTTATACAAACAAACAACCCTTAGAATATAAAGTCTTTCCCATTTGAATAAAACACCTTACAAAAACAGATTATACTGCAACATTTTAAGTGCCTTTTATTTAAAAGAACACTTCATTACAATCTTGACGAGCCGAGTTCAGTATTATGAACTTTCATATCAAATAAAAAAAAAAATAATAATCTCAGTTTTAGCTATACAACATTTTACGAGTATGTTTTTTGATATTATATTATGGAGAACCCACTAAATATCATTTTACTCCTTGTGTCACGCTCGCCTCTATAACTAGCAACACCCTTAAACAAGCGCTACATGGTAGCGGTAGGTATATTTATGTAGAGGTACTCTTCATGCTGCCACTTAAACTATGATTAAGTAGCTACTGCATGCTTCAAGAGTACCTAGCTACTCTGTAAGCAAAAATAAAGATATACCACCCTCGCAACTTAAAGGAAAGAAAAAAATAAAAAAAAAAAAAAAACAAAGACCATTTATGAACGCGATCGCGTGATGTCACCCTCTACCGGTTAAAAATTTTTACCGCATCTTGGAGAAAGTTAAAAAAAAAGAAGAGGAAAAACCAACTTCCAGTCTTTTCGTGACTGACTGCAATTTGCAATTATATGAGCAAAAAACCGAACAAAGAAAAACCAAAACTTAAAACTATACATCTCACTTAAAACGATTTAAGGAGTCACCCTCGATTGAATTTGCTTTCTTAGCTCTCTCCTGTAAGTAATATAGTTTTCTTGGCTCTTTGGGTGCTATAGGGTTGCCACTTTTTATGGTTTTTGATTTATGCTAAAAAACATATCGTTAATCTTCAGTCAGGAGTGGATTTACTTTCAAAATGTTTTACAAGAGATTGCTATTATTGGATGGGGTAAGACGTTTAATCAGTTTATGAAGGTTAATTCCCTTTAACTTTTTTAATACTATTTTTCATTATTATGGTTCTATAAGTGCTTGAAAAAATTTTGTTTAAATAATTTAAATTTCTGTCCATTTTTTCTACAATATATAAACACATTTTTTATGCAAGTCAAAAAAAAAAAAAATTGGGTACAAAAATAAATTGGGTTGATTATTTAGGAATAGAATAGACTGAAAAATGTATTTATTTATTTATTTGGTTTTGTTTTAGAATGACCTTAAAAAAATTTTTTTTGTCAGTGCAATTAAATCTATCCCACCTGTGACATAAAGTTGGCCCATATGAGACATCAATTATTAATTTTTTTTTAATTATGTTAATTCACTTTGTATAAAGAAGCTACGAATGTTGTGTGGAGAACGGAGATATCAAAAGATTTATATAAAATAAAATTAATTAATTTACAGGGATTCTAAAAGACCAAGCCCTTCTTTTTTGTTCCAAATTGTGGATTTAGAAAATACAATGTTTTAAAACTCGGGAGAATAAATATTATTTAGTTTCACTAAGATGAATTTTTAACCAACAAAAACAATTTTCAAAAAAAAAAAAATAGTACGCATACGCCACAGTGAACTCTTAAGATTATATTTAAAAATTTAAATAACAAGTTCTACTGTTCTAAATTTTATACGATTTAGAAAGGGTTTCAGAAGAAATCAATGAATTTAGGGCCATTTTATTCACTGGAAGTTATACATAACTTGAGTAATTTTATCTTCAACTTCCGAATTCGGTTTTATTCACTCCAAGTTGAAGTTTTCAACTTTTGAATCACAACTGGAGAGTTGATAAACTTTAGATTTCTCAATTCTTGGAAAAAGTAGAAGTTGTGTTCGTCTTTAGTTTTGTTTCAGTGTGTTTTTTTTTAATGTTTTTTTTCACAATTTAACACAATTTAACAAGCTAAACACAAAATAGAATACAAATACATATGCTATCGATATGACAGATTCAAATTTTAATTTAAATAAATGACAGTTTTTGTTCCATATTTCATAAATATCCCAGGGATATTTTTCAAACTTGAAGTTGGCCAACTTTAGATCTTCAACTGGAGATTTGAGAAAATAATAATTAGTGAATAAAAAGAAATTACAACTTGCTCTATCAACTATCGAGATATAGTCAACTCTGAAGTTGGCAATAGTGAAAAAATAGCCCTTACTGTACCTATAGGTCTTTTACGTCACTTTTTTTAATACATTTCAAAGCCTGAACATATTGCCTATTTTTAACTTTAAAATCGATTATTTAAAAAAAAAATTGCTTGAAATATATTGATTTAAAAATAAGAATTAAATGTACAATTCTGTCTTTCGGAAATGGTATCATTTATAACTGTGAGTGTTGCCGTTGTTTTTTAATATATTTTTTTTAATTTTAATTAATTTTTTAAGAAAATTGGGGGGATCGTATTGAACTCCTCTACAAAAAAGACCGTTATCAAATCCTTGCTCCAAAGTTATCCCACTACTTTGCAAAATAACAGTTTTGTTAGAATTTTTGTATCTGGGTAAACTTAAAAATTTTTTTTCTAAGCCAATTTTGATATGATTTTCATAAAAAATAACCTCGTTTGATTTGGAATTAAATATTATTTTAGAATATATATTTAAAATAGAATGTTGTTTTGAAAACATACTTTAAATTGGGTAAATGACGAAAAAAATGGAATTTTTGAACTTTGTCAGCTTATAATTTCTAGGTGAATCAACCAAACCACATATTTTATACATTGTTGAAAAGGCCTAAATGTCTTCTATCTAAAATTCAATGGGCGAAGGCCTAAAATACCGTTTTTTTTTACCCTAACTCCAGATTTTGGGGGTGTTATGGAGTTTTAAAATAACGTTTTATAATCAGTGCAATTAGATCTACAAAACGTGATAGGTCTCCGTCCGCGTATATTTTAAAACCTTATTTTTGTCACACAGTGTTATTTAAGAAAATCTCAAAACTCAAAAGATAAACATTTAAGTTTACAAATCTTTTGCTGTTTTCAGAATTTAATATTTTAAACTCAACTGCGCCCTTTTTAATAAAGTTTTTGTTAGACACCAGAATCGGAAGTCCATAGTGTCGTTCAAAAGGTGTACCAAATTATTCTTTGATCCAATAACAATATTTTAAGAAATGCAACCAATTTGAATTAAAGTTCGTCTTTTGCAACAACATAACATTTTTTGTTTTATTTTTTATTTCGGCCAAGTGTTATTTAAAAACTTGGTCAATGTAGATTTTTTTAATTTTTTTGCAAAATTTAGATACTATCCGACCTAGTTTTCGAATTAAATCTAACATGAAAAGTGATGAGTCTAACAATTCACTCAAAAACCCATTAGTTGATTCATTAGCACTATGTTTGAGTACCAACAAACATGTTAGGTAATAAAACTCTAAAACGATTTTCTCCCCCTTTTATTTTCGAGTACTATTTAACTATAAACCAGAAAAAAAAAATCTAAAAAGTGCCTGATATAACCCAAATCTCTCTTTATTTTAAAAATGACCTCGAAACAAGTGTAATGAGGCATAATTTATTTCATTTCATGACGATAAAGCAAAAAAATACACTTTGTGTAGAAAAAATGTTTTTTGCAAATGAGATGTGTATCTCTAACATCGAAACATAGAGATGTGCAAACATTTTTATATTTTTTTAATATTTTTTAAACATCTTTTTATTTTATAAAAGAAGAAAAACCTTGAAAGTCTTTTGATAACAAAAGATCTATAAACTTATCTCAATTGATACTCTTCTTCGTCCCCTCTTGTTTGGGTCTCTTCTAATGTGTTATACCCCTCCAATAAATCATTATTCAGGATTTTCATTCACCGCTATAGAGAAAAGAAATTTTGCCACCGAAAGCAAAGTCGACTATGTTTTCTTTTTTTTTTTTCTTGTCACTTTTCCAAGGATATCGAAACTATTATTCATGTTGTCGCTAGCCGATAGGATTGTATAAGAACTTTATCAAAGCAAGTTTTTTTTTCTATTTTTTGTTTTTAGTCCTTAAGTTTGGTGTTAGTGTTAGTATAATAATGGTGTGGTGGTGTAAACAAAGGCCGTCATCGTCGTCGTCGTTTTCGTAGGATGCCGGCTTGGTCCTAATTAATTATATTCGATTTTTTTTTTGTTTTTTTTTTTTTGTTTTTCTGTTGATAGCACAAGTGTAGTTATCGAACAAGAGAAGAGATAAAAATATTTTTATATATCCAGGACGAAAACAAATAACGCTCTTATACTGGATAAAGTCCATACCCTTATAGCTGGCTATGGGATCCTTTTAATCCGTTGAGTGTTTGTATGTTTTGGAGCAAGCAGCAATATATTTTTTTTTTATTAAATTATTGTGACTACGATGATGATGATGATGACGATGGGTTCTTGAATCAGAAAACCGATATCTGCAGAGTTGAGATATCCTTTATGTCAATATCATCTCTTCTTCACAAAATATATAAATATTATATAGATATACCTTCTTTGTATAGGTAAGGGATATATATTTGTGTGTGTGTCTCTAATGAGATGGACATTTGCCTTAAAGCTTGTGGAATTAGTTTTTTGTGCGAAGAAAACACTTAAGTTTGCAGTGGTAAAGGGGAGAGAAATTGTTGGCTAGAAGAGAGAGTTCAATTAGAAGAGGCTGAGTGGGTGGCCCGCATTATAGCAAACATCATTATTATACATTCAGCATCTCTCTATCTGTGTATTTATAAGGACATAGCTATAGAAAGTATATGTTTTTCTTTGGGGATAATTTACGATAATTATTATGTCGCATTTGGGAAGGCCAATATGGAGGCTGGAAACCACCCCTTCCTATCATATAGAAGGGTGCAAGTTTTTGCAAAAATTTTAACTCCCATTTTTGTCTTCTTTTGCCTTGCATACTCCTACAACCGGAAAACCATCCATTCTTACACTAATATAAAACGTGTATATAGAAGAGGTAATGAGAATCACTTTATATTATGGTGGTTTGCTGATTGCTAGTAGATGATAGTGTGGTTTGTTTCCCAAGCTCTCTGAGAGGGCCCTGGTGAAGATGAGTTTTCATGGTTTTTTTCTAGTTTTTATTTTTATTTTTATTATTTTTTTTTTTATTTTCTTAAAAAAAGGGGAGAAAAACTCGTGGTTATATAGACGTTTCTAATGAGATTTTGTAATATAAATATAGGGTAAAGGGGCAGTTTTTTTTGTTGTTGAAGGTCAACTTAAATTAAATGAAAACTTTTAAAAGTCACGTTTTGTATTGTTTTTTATTTTTCTTATTTTATTTCTTTTAATTAATTGAAATTTTATTTAATAATTTTTTTTTCTCTTTCTTTCAGGTAAGATTTACACTGCAATATTGTCAAGAATAATAAAATTAATGAGTAAGTGGACAGTTTGTATTACATTTTGATAGAAAATTTTTGGGTTGGTGTAGGTAAAATTTCCTTCGATTTATTTAAAATTTGAACAGGTGTAACTTCTGCAGTTATCAATGTAATTCATAGAAATAAAAAGATAATTAATACTTTGATTTTTACAAAGCAAATATGTAAAAATTTATATGAGAATATGAATAGAAATCTGAGCTTAGTGCTAAAAATTGGTCCTTTTAACCGTCATCCATTGCAGTAAAATCTAGCTTTTTTATTATATTTAAAATAAAGTTGTTAATGCCATTTTGTAGCAGTTATTATAGTCAACACAAACAAAAAAAAATTTCTAAAAATTCAATGTCCCGTTTTAGAAAAATTCAAATTTCAAAAATAATTTTTTTCGGAGTAAACCGAATTTACAAAAAAAAAAAAACTCTATGACAGGTATCGTTTTTAATGATTTTCAGACAAAAGTCTATTAAAGGTATTCCTGGTCTAAAAACTAGTATTTTATTTTTTTTTTAACAAAATCAAATGCAAAGTTTTCGGGAAAATTCAAAAAAATTACTACAAAAAACATGTTCTCGTAAAATGCAAAAAATGAAAAAAGCTTGAATTCGAAAAATTTGTTTTATCGTTGTTTACAATTTTGGCCTATTTAATCAAATTTACACTCAAATTTACTCAATTGTAACATTGTCATGTAGCATTGATAAATCTTACGTTTTTTGAGTAATTAAAGTGTAAATTTGAATAAATAGGCCAAAATTGTAAACAATGATAAAAAAAAAAGAGTGTGTGTTGTACATGTACACGCGACTGAAGTTATACTTCTCATTCAGTAAATGTAAATGAATTTTATTTCTTCTTCTTCTTCTTCCTTTTTCTCGGCGCTGTTATGATCTCGATGTCGAGGGGATCATAACCTTCCCACGTTACTGCTTCACACTAGTGATCCGCCTGTGGGGTTCGCCGGGTTGACCTCAGAAATCGGCGGCAAGCCTCCCGGTTTTGTATTGTTCCGTTTCTGAGGCCAACTGAATGCTGGTGTTTTTGCATTTGCTTGTACCAGGAGTTTTTAGGCCTACCTTTCTTTTTATTTCGTGTTGGAACGTTATATGATATTGCTTTTTTGACGGGGTTCTCAGGATCTCTCCTTTGAACATGGCAATACCAACTGAGTCGGTCGTGTTCAATTTTTTGGGAGATGGTATTTTTAACATGAAGGCTTCCTCGGATCTTTGTACTTCTAATTCTATCAAGCTTTGTTACTCCTGCTGTCATGCGAAGCATCTTCATCTTCATCATCTTCATCATAAATGAATTTCATTTGACATTTTTAATTTCTATTATTAAATTAATTAATCCACACTTCGTTTTTTTACATTTTTATCAAGTGAACAATAAATTAATTCTTTCATCCTCCTTGCGTCCATGTAGTTTTCAATTTATTCTGTGAAATTTACTCATGTTGTGCGGTTCAAAACGTACGGTATATGGTTAACAAAAGTAAATGAATTGCGCATAAAATGTGCGATATGGGCATTTTATGAGAATTGTGTGTGCTTCAGCACTAGTAGTAGCAAAATGGAACTTGCAGGGTTGCTCAAAAGTTAGCTGAGCTCAGCTCACAGCTCAGCTCTAATTTTGAGCTATGTACCATAGCTCAGCTCATTTGAGCTGAGCTGAAAGTGAGCTGAGCTGAAGGTTGAGCTGAGCTGTTGGGTGAGCTGAGCTGTTGGGTGAGCTAAGGTAAAGTGAGCTGAGCTGAGCTGTGATGGGTGAGAGGATACATTGATTTTTATTTGGAAAGTATAATGAAATATGAAGATATTTTAAACTTTTATAAAACACCATAGCTTAAGATGTTTGGTTCTAGTTATTAATGGAATTATTTTAACACATGGATATTTTTATAAATAAAACAGATAATTTTTCATGATCTTTTCGCTTGGTTTTTTTAATAGTTAATATATATTTCTATTTTTTTTAGTAAAATGTTTAATTTTTTTATCATAAAAAAAAAATCCGGTACAATCCGGTTTTTGACTTTTTTCAAAATTCCGAGAAAATCGCGTTTGAAAGTTGGGGCAAATTTTTTTTTTCGAAAAATCCCCCAATCTTTGAACGCTCCTGGAAGCTAAACCGCTTGAGAGCAATTTTTGGGAGTGATGCCAAATGATAGCTTGTGTCATGGGCCTACGCTTTGCACATTGTCAGATTTTTAAAAAATCGCCTTCCATGTTAAACCGCCACATCATGCCTATTTTTTCAGAATCGTGCCTATTTTTTTTTTACTTTTAAGTTCTCCCGGTTTGAGAACGCGTGGACCTACAGGGATTGGAGTTGTACCCAAATGTAGGTTAGAGTCCCCGCTACCTTTTGGCATCAAAAATTTTATTTTCATTTTCTTCAAAATTCCGCGATATAGGCGTTGAAACGCTTTGATCTAGAGACAGGGGAGTGGTGCCATATGAAAGCTTATATTCTCAGCTACCCGATAGTGGTATAATCCGGTTTTTCGATTTTTTTCAAAATTCCGAGAAAATCATGTTTGAAAGTTGGGGTAAAATTTTTTTTCGAAAAATCCCCGAATCTTTGAACGCTCCTGGAAGCTAAGCCGCTTGAGAGCAATTTTTGGGAGTGATGCCAAATGATAGCTTGTGTCATGGGCCTACGCTTTGCACATTGTCAGATTTTTAAAAAATCGCCTTCCATGTTAAACCGCCACATCATGCCTATTTTTTCAGAATCGTGCCTATTTTTTTTTTACTTTTAAGTTCTCCCGGTTTGAGAACGCGTGGACCTACAGGGATGGGAGTTGTACCCAAATGTAGGTTAGAGTCCCCGCTACCTTTTGGCATAAAAAATTTTATTTTCATTTTCTTCAAAATTCCGCGATATAGGCGTTGAAACGCTTTGATCTAGAGACAATGGAGTGGTGCCATATGAAAGCTTATATTCTCAGCTAGCCGATAGTGGTATAATCCGGTTTTTCGATTTTTTTCAAAATTCCGAGAAAATCGCGTTTGAAAGCTGGGGTAAATTTTTTTTTCGAAAAATCCCCGAATCTTTGAATGCTCCTGGAAGCTAAACCGCTTGAGAGCAATTTTTGGGAGTGATACCCAATGATAGCTTGTGTCATGGGCCTACGCTTTGCACATTCTCAGATTTTTAAAAAATCATCTTCCATGTTAAACCGCCACATCATACCTATTTTTTCAGAATCGTGCCTATTTTTTTTTTTACTTTTAAGTTCTCCCGGTTTGAGAACGCGTGGGCCTACAGGCATGAGAGTTGTACTCAAATGTAGGTTAGAGTCCCCGCTACCTTTTGGCATCAAAAATTTTTTTTTTCATTTTCTTCAAAATTCCGAGATATAGGCGTTGGAAGTTGGGGCGCTCACTTTCAGCTCAGCTCAAATGAGCTAAGCTATGGTACCTAGGGAGCTGAGCTAAAATGTGAGCTTTTTGCAACCCTGGCAACTTGCCACATGGAAATTACAACATGCAACTTGCCACATGCAACTTGCCACACGCAACTTGCCACATACAACTTGCCACATGCAACTTGCCACATGCAACTTGAAACATACAACTTGCCACATGCAACTTGCCACATTACCCATGTAACTTGCAACGTGTTGTGTGTTTTATGTTTGCCGTACTGCGGCGTACTGCATTTTTAAATACTAAAGTACTGCCTACTATAAAGGTGAAACGACAGCCCAGGGTGATCGCGTCATAATCCCTTTGACATTCTTGTCAAAAAGTAAATTTTCATACCCACCCTCCCATAAGAAGTATAACTTCAAAAATTTTCGAATTGAAGCTTTTTTAATTTTTTGCATTTTACGAGAACATGTTCTATAGTACCTATACTAATGTAAATTTTTTTTTACACCATCAGAAAATAGACATTTTATCGAACGAAATGCCCACCAAGTTTTTGAAAAAAGCTGATATTTTGACACGTGAATTTTCGATTGAAAATTAGGGTGTTTTTTTTTTTGTATTAAGTCAAAATAAGGTGAACAAATCAATATTTTAAATCAAATAAACTACAGTGTATTTGGGACATAATAAGGTAAGTTTTCACCAAATTTCGTAGAAAAATTTTTGTTTTTGAAAAAGATAAAAATAAAAAACCAAAAACTCGGTTTTTTGAATTTTTCACATAAATTTTGAGGTTATGTGAAAAAATTGTTGATACAAAGGTTGTAGATCTTATTATTACCTACAACTTTGCCTAGTTTTGCCGGAAATCGAGATATACCATTTTTTACCATTAAAAACTCAACCCATCCACTTCCCGAACTTGGTTCGCCCGTAATTTATTTTTCCTTTAATTTTTATCATATTCACCTCCTTTTCCAATGGGTTTCATCCTACTATGATTTTATTGTACTTTTTAATGTTTTTGAAGGCATCGGCACTGTTCTAGTATTTTGGTGTGGAATAACGTTTTCAAGAATTATATCAAATTTCAAGTAAATATATTCAAAATTGCTTGCTTTATGCTGCGTACCGTTTTATACAAAGCACGTTCACTGTTAAGACGTCATTTTGTTATACAGGGTGACCCGGAATGAGATAAGGGCATTTTTCGGGATGATTCTTGGGTATATTCTAAGAAAAAAATTTGTCTATAATAATTCTCTATGTGCAAAATTGATACATTTCGCAATAAAAAAAAAAAAAAAATGGGCTCTATCAAGCAGGCAAAAACAAGGAGCAGTTTGAAGAATCTAGCAATTTGAAGAATTTATTTGAAATGACTTCTATTTTCGATTATTAATAATATTTTAATACCAAAATAAAACTTAAATATTTCAACATTAAATTGTTCATATTTGGCCTTTAATTTATTTAACATTGAAATCTTGTTAAATTAGGTCCATTTGCTGAGTCGAAACTTAAATAAATAATTTATTTTGAACATAAACTCTTATTCCCTACTTTTTCCTATGCCTAAACTGTCACATAAGGATTTATGTAGAACTTAAATGCTTAAGTTTCGATTCAGCAAACGGCTCTATGTTACTTGAAGATCTAAGATCTATCCAAAAAAGAAAATCAAACCGTACCAAATTATTAAGAAAAATATATATTTTAATTATGGTAAATTGTTCAAATCAGTCGAATTTCATTTTCAGATTTATTGAGAAGAAAATTTCCTCACTTGAATTTGCTCAAGTTGAGATAAATCTCAACTTGAGTATAATGTAGACTACTAATACACATACACACTAAAAAAAATTTAAGAATATTTTACTCGAAAATCAAACAATAAAACTACAAAAATTTACTCATTGTTTATTACATATTTTAAAATATTTATTATATTTGCACATATTTTGAATAACAATGAAATACAAATTTCGTCTCACTGAGCTGTTGTAATTTTCATACATTTATATCTACACAGATGGACATCCGCAATCCGCATTCACCCATGAGTAGCAACTGTTTGCATGAGCTCATATCAATGGATATGACATTTTTAAATATGCATTCATGAGTAAATTGAATTCAAATAATTTTTGAATTTTTCATCTTATTCAAAATTCAATGCAATATTGAATTTTGATAAATACATTTTTCAGATTGAATTTAACTCTGCAACATTTCTATACATACTTCAGATACCTACAAATGTGTGCATTCAACTAAGGCCGTGAAAAAAAAAAATGAAGGTGGATACTGCGGATAACCTTCCACGTCGAATATTCCAACAAACTTCGGAATGTAATTCATCAATGCCAGTAAATGGAAAATAATAATATGTAAAAAAAAGAAATACATATCAGAGAGGTTGTTCATGACTGACTGAATACTCAGTTTAAATTAAAGGAATTTCAAAACTAACAAAAATTTAACTTATTTAAATAGCATCTGTTTTTTTTTTTTAATTTTTTAAATCAATAACTTTTATCGAATAAAAATGCAAACAACGTAAAAGAACTGAGAACCCAAATCTATATGAAAATTCAAAATTCAGGGCTAATTAGTTTTTCATTTGGTGAATTTTTCAGTTGTCCAAGACCAAGCAGGGTAACTCTCATAGCTTTTTCATTTCTTTTAACATTTAAGATTAAATAAAACTGTAAAAAAACGAAATTTTTAATAAAAATATTGATTTAGCTTTAACATACATAAATTAAAAATAAAATTTTGAAAACAAAAATTTGGATTCAAAAAGAATTTAAATTTTTAATTTAATTTAATTTAATTTAATTTAATTTAATTTATTCAAAATGTTGTTTTAGAATTAAGTTAGTTGGTACAAAATGGCATACAAATTTTATTGAAATTTGTATTTTCAAACATTTTTGGGATTGAATTTATTTCAATTTTTTAGAACAGTTAAAAGTCTAGCTGTCAGCCATTTTAGGCTTTTTATTTAGACCAGTGCCAATCATTTTTGAAAACAAAAATAAAAGGAAAAAAAAAAATTCCACAAACAAATTGGTACGAATTCTGTCAAAAGTAGACCTCCTATCGAAAAAAGTTAAATACAAAAGTTGTAGGTAATAAAAAGATCTACAACTTTTACTCAAACCATTTTTTATATAACCTCAAAAATATTGAAAAATTGCAAAAATATGATTTTTTGTTTTTTTTTTTTATTTTTATCTTTTATAAAAATTGTTGGATTTTAAAAAAAATCTGGCCAAAATTTAGTTTGTTATATTTTTATCTATTTTAAATATTTTTTTTTAGAAAAATAGCAATTTTTGGATTTTCGACAAATTTAATTTGAAACAAATAGTGGGTTATCTCAAAAACTTTGCACGTTAAAGCCATTCTAATGCTAGATTCATATTTATAAAATCAAAGACCACTAGAAAAGTATAATTTGGTTTTTTTTTGTTTTTTTTTTCAATTTTTGTTTTCAATTTTTTTTTTCAATATTTTCTTAAATTAAAGTGTAGTTTTTCTATATCGTCATAAATAAAATTTTTTAATCTAAATTGTAATTGCATTCTAAACTTTTCAAAAATCAAAAAAATTTTTCAGTAACTTTTTTGATTGCAAAAATAGGCTATTTTTTCAAATTAAATTTGTCAAAAATCCAAAAATTAATATTTTTTTCTAAAGAAACATTTTAAATACACTTAGGAGCAAAAGAATAGAATCAAACTTTTCGTTCTGTAAAAACGATAATAGGTCAGGATGTAATTGACATACATGAATGTTAATTGCACCATTAAAAAGCTTGAAACAAAAGCTTTAAATCAATGCTAGAAACCCGTTCACTTTATAAAGATCCAATCAACATAAATGAAGCATGTAAGGAAAAAAAGACTGAAACTGAAACAGAGAGTATCTGGAAAATTTAACATTAAAAAAAAATTAAGTGCAATTTATTGACAGATAACGTCAATAGTAACGTAGGGAAAAAAGACTGAAATTGAAGCAGAGAGTATCAAGAAAATTTAACATTTAGAAAAAAATGAAGTGCAATTTATTGACAGATAGCTATGCATTCATAAGTTTTCACCAACCATTAAAAGTAAAAATTTCAAGCTTTTAAATGAGACCATGAAACTTGAAGAAACATTATTTTATCCATTGCAATTTTTGTTTTTAACATAAATAATTTTTTTTTGATTCCGTTTTTTTGCTCTTAAGTGTAGATAAAAACATAACAAACTAATTTTTAGCCAGATTTTGTTAAAATCCAAAAATTTTTGTAAAAGATAAAAATAAAAATCAGAAAAATCGTATATTTGCATTTTTTCGATATTTTTGAGGTTATATAAAAAAATGTTGAGGTAAAAGTTGTAGATCTTTTTACTATCTACAACTTTTGTGATTAACTTTTTTCGATAAGAGGTCTACTTTTGACAGAAATCGTAAAAAAATGTCGATTTTTGACACCCACCCCGCTTTTTCGCCCACCCACCCCCTTTCTACAATTTGTTTGTGAGCAATTTATTTGACCCCTTTTATATACCATTTATCCTAAATTTTCCCACCATTCTTATGCTATTTTTTCTACTTTTTTTGAATTATCCTACGATTAACTTTTTGAAATTGATAATAAAATCTTTGAAAAGCCAAACAAACCCTATTGCACCCTATATTAACGGAAATTAAAAAAGTCATCATTGCAAACGACTTATTTTGTCGGAGTTTACACAAAGAAGCCACTTGTATGTTCGACCGCTGCTACTGCCGCACATCAGCGCGATATAGAAACCATATCGAACTAACAACAATACACACATCCACCTCCACACACATACATTAAGATGCACATTGTGTGCAAGAGTACCCGATGGCATTTGACTGTTTGCCCGATAAGAATTGAAATTTAATATCCTTTGGGCATAAAGCGCTGGCTGCTGCTGCCTGCTTCCACCAAAACCTCCAGAAGCAGTATCAGAGCATAGAGCAAACAGAGAAGTAGCAGTTGTTGCAGTACTATTATATTATAGCACATTCACCACAATCATTTGCGGACATAGAGAAGGACATCGATGACATCCAAGTGCACATAATGTGAGAGAAGTTAATACCATTCCGCAAAACTATATCTATTTTGCTTGCTTTACCGACGACAACCAAACCAATGACAATGATACAAAAAGCCATATACTCGTTTACGGGGGCGGTTTTCGAGAGGAGAGTTGAAAACGGAATGTTTCGAGTTCGAGCCGGAAGTCAAAGTCTTCTGTCTCGGATTTTCACAGACAAAGTTGTGGTTTTTCTGTACATTGATACTATCAAAATGTACAAACAGCTTCTGGGCTGCTTGGCTTATCGAAGCGTTTGTTGAGAGAGAAAAAGAGAGAATTCCTTAACGAAACAGTTTAAAAAAAAAAGACTAAAAACGACCTTAGTGATCAAAAAGTTTGGTTATGGGTGCAGCAGACTTTCAGATTGCCTGCCAGTACCGACAGAATTACCCGTCGTCCGTTTGTCGTTTTTCGAGAATAAACACCACGTGTAGGATATAGCATTCAAATTCCTGGACTTTAGCAGACCTTTGCTAATGGTGGCAAGAGGATATCCCGAAAACTTTTACTCAAACATTTTAACTGTTCGTTCTCACTCTGTTTTGTCGGCCTCAAAGTATGCAACAACAAATGATTCTGATTCTATCTACATATATGTGTGTGTAGGTGTCATTTTGTCAAAAACGGGTAATTTGAAATGAACATTTTAAGCGCCTAACTTTTTGAACTCCAATAAAACAAATTTCTAGCTGAGACTGAGAGCTTGCAGGCATGAATACGGGGATTATACGATAACTATACAATTGTGGCTAAAGAAGAAGGTGTGTAATTAGAATGTAGAGAGAGAGATATCCTTAATTTGCTGTGACCCAGCTACCAAAAATTCAACTTTTCCCCGGCTATAACACTAATCAAGGGTAAAGGATCTCTGGAAAACTCAGTCGAGGCCATATGCTCCTCTGTGAGCAAAGGCAAAGTTTTATTTTTTGAAGGAGAGCGGGGGAAAGAGAAATAGAAGAGATTCAAATTGGATTGGAGTGATTAACGGTGTAGAAAGTCGCATGAAATAAAAAGTTTTTGTGCATGGCCCAGTTAATTACTTTGTCTGCTGACCACCAAAAAGTTTTTTTTTACAGACTTTAAATTGGCACCAAAAATTGCTTATGAAGGTTTTTTATTTTTTTTTAATGAACTTTGACTAGTTTTCTGTATATAAGGATATGATTTTTGTGCAAACAATTAAGAAATATTCAAATTGAGAAGGTTAATTGATTGGTTTATAATAAAGCGGATAAAAAACTTCAAGTGCACTATAAGTTTGGTGAACTAACCATTGAACTACTTAGGTCACAAGGTTAAACGTTGAAATTGGTGTGAAATGAATTTATTAGCAATTTTCTACTTGCTTTTTAAATAAGTGGCATGATGGGATGGTGTCTAAGTACTCTTGTTTAAAGTAGGACTCATTTGATAGGTTGTAATCAAGGTTTGCATTGATGATCCTGTTTGATGATAATTGCTTACTTGCGAACTCGAGATAATAACCAGACATGGCATTACGATGATAGAGAATTCTGTCCCCTTTTTTCTGACTCAATTACGATCTATGGCCAAACCAGTTGAAGTTGGTTAGCTTAGGACTTTTGATGAATCTCTAGAATGAAATTGAATTTTTAGGGCAAACAAAAAATGGTTCTTTCCTGCCTAACCAAAATATTGTACCCGTAATAAATCTTTTGTCTTATTTTTTGAAAAATAAATTTCGTGAAAACGGGTCAATGATTTATTTTTCAAACAGTATTTATGTGTGTCAAATAGTTTACAAAAAAATAATTTTGACGTTATAACGTCTTATAAATCGATGAACCATGGCCATGACGCCATTTTCTAACGTTCCACTTGAAATTTTTAGCAGTGCGGCAAAAATTTCAATTCTTCTATAGCTTATTTGAAAGATAATAACCTAAAGTTAAATACATTTGAAGGATTTTAAAAAATTCCATCTTTTAATAGGGTAAATAGGGGTAAAACAAAATTTCAAAAAATTGGCTATTTTCTAAACGCGACAATTTAAAGAGTTGAATTTTTTTTTAATCAATAGATAAATTTATTGCAAGACTGACAATGGTATTGAAAAAATTCTAAAAAATTTCAAAACCAAGCTATGAGGTAGACCTTTGACAAAGTAGTGATTATAGGTAGGGAAAATTTTTTTTGACAATTTAAAAAACGTCATTCGAAAGATAATAAAAAAAAAGTTAGGTTTCTGATACAGATTTTTTTTAAGTCTCTGTGTTTCGAAATATGAATTTTTGAAAAACACCTACTTATTTTGGGGTACTTTTGGGAAGTTTTTATTTTTTTAAATTTTTTGTAGCATTAAAATCTCAAGCTTATAAAACATGTAGTCTATGACTGTGCGCATACATGTGCAAAAAATTGGTATTTCAAAATGGTTTTTGACCGAATAACGGGAAAAACAAGTTTTTTGTCCCAAGTTTTTTGACCTTTTTTAACCGTTTTCATTTTTATCTTTTTTCTTCAATAGATAAATAAATGAAATTTATATTGTAGATAGATAATAGACAGGACTATATCTGTGCAAATTAATCAATTTTGTTGTTACAATTTTGAGATAATGGTAAAATAAAAATTTATTTTTCAACAGGTTCTATCTTTTGATCTAAAGCAAATACAAATTTGATTTAACTTTATTGAGCATCCTGATGATGTTACCTTTCATTTGGTATATCACACATAACTGTACATTCACTACAAGCTACACAATGTTAAATTAAAAAACTTGCGAAATACTTAAAAACATCTGTGGAGAACTGTTGATCATGAACAGCCACCAGTGTGGGAAGTACCGTAATCTCAGTTTGGAATTTCGACATGGTTGGCTTTAAAAATTCTAACTTTTTTTCTAGGCATCGCATAAATGAGATTATAATGTCGTATGAAAGGTGAAATTATAAGCTTTTACATGATATAAAATTTTTTTATAGGTTGTCTAAAATAGCGTGAGAACATAAAATTATATTTTTTGTTTTTGCTTTTTTTTGATGAAAATTGATCAAGTTCAAAAAATTCTAGCTCTTTTTGGAGATGCCTAATAGACATGATCGATATATGTAAATATATTTTGAGCTGAAGCAATAAGCTTTCAGGTGGTATAAAATTTATTATAGGTTGTTATATCAAAAAAATGGTTTTATTATTTAGAAGAAATATTTGTCATTTTAATGGTATAATTTTTTTTTTGTAAGCTTTTAAAATAAAAAAAATTAATATAATGAGACAAGAAAAAAGGTAATTTTTTTTTAGCTTTTTCTTGTAAATTGTTTGAAATAAATAAACGCTTCAATTGACTCATTTTAAAAGCACACAACCTGTTTTCTTACGACGTTATCACGTAATATCATTGTCCGTAAACCGGCCTACAGACAACCTCTTTCTTTTTTGGATACCAGTGCCTATATTTTTCGTATAGAATTCAACTCATTTAAATCCCAAATCATATTTTAAGGTTTTTGTAGTTATTTTTCGAAGGTAATAATTTTTTTTATGATGAAATCGTCTCACTTGATCAGAAAATTGTTCATTGCGATCAGAAGGGTTCAAATTGGGATCGCCTCAATTATTGTCTTAATGTACTGCTTCAATTCAGTTAAATTCCTATTCTTCGTTTTGTACACCTCTTGCTTGACGTAACCCCATTAAAGAGTATTGTGCAGTCAGATGAGGTGACCTAACATGGCCTGACTGCTGCTGCTGGGAGCCAGCGAAATGTTGAGTTCATGAGAAATTAATTTTTTTTGGAGATTTTGAACTTCCTCAAAGTCAAATTTCCTTCTAACTCAAATTTTTTTCACCATTTTCAATAAAAAGTTTGAAAAAAAGAAATCTCCCATAAACGACGTTATTATTGCAGATAAAGTCCTCAGTAATGGTTCTTCGTAGCTCTCAAGGTTCTAATAGGTTCTAATAAACATAGCAAATACTAATACACTTAGGAGCAAAAAAATGGAATCAAATTTTGCGTTCTGTAAAAACGATAATTGGTTGTGAAGTAATCGACATACATGAATGTTAATGGTACCATTGAAAAGCTTGAAACAAAAGCTTTAAGTCAATGCTAAGAACTCATGGATCCATCCATCCAACATAAATGAAGTATGTAAGGAAAAAAAAAAAACTGAAATTAAAACACAAATTGTCTGGAAAATTTAACATTTAAAAAAAATTAAGTGCAATTCATTGACAGACAACGCTAATACTATCGTTGGAAAAAAAAACTGAAATTAAAACAGAGAGTATCTGGAAAATTTTACATTAAAACAAATATGAAGTGCAATTTATTGACAGATAGCGGTAACACTATCGTATGCATTTTTATGTTTTTACCAACAATTCAAAGTAAAAAATACAAGCTTTAAAATGAGACTATGAGACTTTGAATAAAAATATTTTATCCATGGCAATTTTTGTTTTTAATATAATATAATTTATTTGATTCCGTTTTTTTGCTCCTAAGTGTAGATTATAAAAGAAAGTTGTTCTAGGCGCGGAATTTTATACAATTTAAAAAATCTCAATTTTTGCGAAAATGTACATATTTCGGTGGCATACCGATTTCGTTTTTTCCATTGACGGCTCAAAATAGGGGATCAGATGTAGTCCCAAAGACCACTCAGAACAAGAGTTGAGCAGTACGCAGTGAATTGAAAAAGAAAAAGTCAATTGAAATGGGTTCTAAAAACTTACAAAATGTCGATTTCCGTGAAAAACGAGCATTTTTCAGAAGCTTCCCGATTTTTATTTTTGCATTGTCGAATGCAAAAAAAGTATTCAGAATACGTTAAGAAGACCATGGCGCATGAACTATGAGTTGCACGCAGTGATCTGAAAGTAAAGTTCAAAAACGTTCCACTTTCACGATCATTTTTCTCGCTGAGATTGTCGAAATTACTCTTCTTTGACTTTTTTTTGCCTCTCTGAGCCTCTGAGCCTTTCTTTATCGTGATAGTCTCTGTCAAACGATATACATGCCATAGTTTGTTAAGAAACATTCAATCTGAAAAATTTGAAATTACTGAAATATGAGGTTTTTTTTAAACAGTAACGTTCTTTAAAGTCTTCAACGTCAAAAATTATGAAAATTAGAAGAAAATCTTAGTTTTTGTGGCTTGTTCAACTTTAAAGTGATCTTCCAAGGCAAGTTCTTAGACAGTTTTGTTACAAGCAATTGTCTAAAAAAAAAAAACAATCAGATGTTCTTTGTCAATCCAAGTGATCAATATCAGTGTTATCTCAATCAAAAATACTCACCACGAACTTAAATTTTCGATACTTCCTGAAACTTTATTTTTCTAATAACAATTCTTGCTGTACTCCTTGATCTTAAACCGCATTTGACATAACTTCCATCGTCTTTCTTAGTAGTAAAAACAATTATATTTTACTTCAGTAAAAACATCATGTTAAGCAAAAAAACTGTCTCTAAGGACAAAAGGATCAATATTCATTCTACATTTCAGCAATTTTAGGTAATTTTATTCCTTATTTTATGGCTTTTACGCCTTCTTTCCCAATAAAACAGTTCAATGCGCTCTTTTGTCTTAAGAAAAACAAAACATTACAAAATACCCCCCTGTTTTGTATAATGTAACACATAAATCTTTTCTCCACCCTTTAAATGGCATAACATCCCTTTACAAAAAAACAATATAAAAATTAGTTCACAGCACATTTCTGGCGCCACCATATGGCGCGGCCCCTTTTCAAAATATCCCTTTGCTCTGCCAAATGTATACAATTCTTACATTATTGTGCGGTGGCAACAACTTCTGGCAAAAACAAAGCAAAACAAAAAAAAAAAAATCCAATGAAGTGAATCGCCACTGCATTCATTGATTCTCTCAAATCACATCCGATCAAATGGATTATGTCATCATAATCCTTTGCTCGTTTCCTTGTGAAAATAATAAAAAAAAAAAAAACACACAAACATTTAGCCAAAAAGTTTAGATACGAACCAGGATGTATTCAAAAAGACATTTCCATTTATTTTTTACGCAACATTAGAATTCCCATATAGGACCCCCATAGGCATCAGGCAATAAGGCTCAATCGAAATCGTTAACAAATAGACACAGTCCAGCCTCTTTGGCTGCCAAAAAAATAAGAAAAAAAAAAAAAAAATAGAAAAATGCCTAAAGGACACCATACAGCATACACATCATTGCTTCCGTCCTTTTCGTCCTGTCCTTTGAAAATGTGTTTTTCAGCCAAGATAGCCACTAGCCACTTCCCCGCTGCTGGATGACCATTTCAACTGAAATTCAACTCAAAATGTCAGCAATAAAAATATATTTTTCATCATCCTTGTTGCTTTTTTTGTTCCTTAATAGTTTTTTTTTTTGAAACATTAGATGAAGGATTAAGTGCTGGGTGTGAAGAAAGGCAAAAAAAACAAGAGGGAGGTGAAAAAGCATCGTCAGACAGACGAAATCCTTGGCAATAATAATAAAAAAAAAAAAAATATTTATAATACGCAACCTCCTTCTGCCAACTTTCTAAACTGACTTGAAAGCCTCCTTAAATAAATTTGTTTTCCCATAAAATCCTTCGCCCTCCAGCCATCGTCCTTTTTTTGCCGCATAAGTAAATTAGCAAGAAAGGAAGAACAAAAAAAAAATCTTTTTTTAGACGAAACAAGGAGCTAGCTGATGTTTTTCCCTTTTTCCTGGCAAAAATTTTGTAATACAATTTTTTTTAACCATTTTTTTTTTTTTGTTATATTTACCACAAACGATGCCATTAGGGGAATGGGGTCAAGATGCAAGGCTCCAGATTTTATGACTGCCAGATGATACTATGTAGCTCTGGAGTCACTTCTATGTTGGGCCGGTCTCTGAATATGTTGGTGCTCGTTATTTCATTTTACTGACCGTGAGAGATTTATTGCATTATTCGAGTGAAACCCACAGAGGAAGCTTCATTATGTGTATATACAAAGTCCAACAATGCTTTAGTTTGTTGTCTCTTCTCTTCTAAACAATACCTCTATACAAAATTTTTAGTACAATTATAATATTCACAATGGGATAGGGGAGGAGGGGGTTAAGGTAAGGAGTTTTAAGTTGAACACAAAACAATTGACCTCGGCCAAAAAGTTTATGTCCTGTGTAACGCTGTCGACCAGAGAGAAACCTAACAGACCATCAACAGAGAGAGAGAGAAAGAGAGAGAGAGTCCTTTTCGCATATCCGGTAGGTAGTTGTAGTTGTCCTTCCCATAATGATGTACCTAACCTATTTTAAGTTGACTAAAGAGCAACAGAGTAGAAGGAATGGGGGTTATATGATGTCAAAGAGGTTGCCATTGTTTGTAGGTATCTTACACTCTATACCTACCTAAAATATGTTAAAAAGGGTTGACATTGTCATCCGATAGATGTGCAATGTGCATAGTCCTTCCACTCAAGCAAAAAATGCAAATTTTCGAGAGAGCACGAGTTTGAGCTCGAGTAGAACGACAAGTATTGGAGAGGTTAACTTTTTTTTTTGAATTTGATAGAAACTATAAACTACATGGATGCATGAGGTATTATGTAGTAGCTGTAGCTGGTGCTGCCCTGTCAGGTATGGATTTTAATTCAAGGGACTTTAACTCTCTTGTGATGAGGGATTAAGAAGACAGCAGTGAGAGTATATTTTTAGAATATACTTGTACATCATGAAGAGGTTTATGAGTGTTTTTTTTTAAATATTTTTTTTTTTTTGTACCAAAATAGTTTTGAAAAAAGATAAAAGTTTGAAGGATTTACTGTATATAGTTTGGTCAACTATTTTCAGAGATGAAAAGTTTTAATGTATTTAGAGTAGAAGGTAGGTACTTTAGATATTTTTATCTAGGAACTA
The DNA here is from genome assembly GCF_945859705.1 of Episyrphus balteatus. NCBI lineage: Eukaryota > Metazoa > Arthropoda > Insecta > Diptera > Syrphidae > Episyrphus > Episyrphus balteatus. The sequence continues at coordinate 125,347,738 of NC_079135.1, read as the reverse complement.
TAGGAATATTTTTGAGTAGTTTTTAAAGGTTTTAAGCTATAATAATAAGATTGATTTTTTTTGGCAAACTCAATTTATATTGGAGGTTTATCTTCACCTACATTAGCCTTAAACAAATATATTTGCTATTGGCAACATTAATTTTAAAGAGAAAGACTTCAGAGCCAGGGATTCCGGCGTATCAACTATGACTCTTAGTCATTTAGACTCCATTTCAATTCATTTGATTTCTTTAAAGTGAATTCAATAGCCTCAACTTTATTTCGTAAGATTCGTATATATCCAAATTTTCAAGTCATCTCAAGGCAGTGGAGACCTCCTTCAACCGCACCGCAGCTGCACCATCGCCATTTGGCACTGCACCACGATTAAACCACGACTGCACCACGTCCGCACCATTTCATTTTGTATGAAAAATTCGCTGCACCATGATATACATAATTTTGGATTATTGAAAAATTAAAAAAAAAAACTACCGTCAAGAAGCAAATTCGAAACCGAATATCCAGAGTACTTTTAATTAGAAGTCCAACGTTTTAACCACTCGACCACCAAGTCATGTTTGTACGAACTGGCAATTTCTTACTTAAGTAAAAATAACTTTGAAGACGACTTAAACATTTGTATAAGTTAAGTACAAGAAAAGAGTGGTGCACCGAATTTTTCATTCAAAATTAAATGGTGCAGACGTGGTGCAGTGGTTTAGAAATGTTTGGTCATGGCGCGGACGTGGTGCAGCGGTGGTGTGGCGTTTAAAAAGTGCTGCGGACGTGGTGCAGCGGTGGAGCGTTGTTTAAAAAGTGCTGTGAAAAAAAAAATGTCTGTGAAAAGCAATCCGTTTTATAGTTAAAACTGATTGATTATATCGAAATTTAAAACATTATAAGTTAAAGAAAGCAAAAACTTTCGGTGTGTTCAAATGTAAAATTAAATTTCACAATCTTTCAACCTTTATTAATAAGTTATTCATTAACTTATAAAATAACTACAAAAAGCAGAACACTCTCTTTGGTAAATGGGTTACAGTTTTTTGTGTGTGAATACTTGTTCAAAATCATTTCACTGGAAAATGGGTTTATGAAAATTAAGTACTCTTGCATTCAATTTAAAAAAAAAGTAAAAAAAAAAATAAAGTAAAAACTCATTCGTGTTAACCGTCACTTTAAGGAGCATACGGTTAAGCCTCTTTTTCGTGGTTGTGCAGTAACAATAACATACAAAATGTAACTCTTTTTTTTTTTCTTCCTGTGGTGTGTGCTGAAAAGTAATTGGGTTTAACTCTAACGTTGTTCATTTATTAAGGTTCAGTTGTTGTACCTCTACCTTTACTTCTTTTTCAGCTTGAAAATTATTCCCTCTGATGGGTCTTCCGAAAAAATGAGAAAAAAGTATCCTGACGGTTCCGCACATACGAGTACTTTTTTAGGGATGGATTAAAGTTTAATCCTTTTATGAAATTACTGTGCTTGAATTATATCCTTACCGAAAGAGTTCGTTTAATTTAAATGAAAACAAAGGAATTTTTTTTTTGGAGAAAAAACGGTTTTCAGCTATCTAACCAATGAAAAAACTGAGTTTGAAAGAAAAAAAGCTTTCGATGTTTGATTAATACCTCAAACTCAATTCTTCCAATACGGTTCAAGCCCATTACAATACACCATTATCATAACTTTATCAAAAGTTAACCAACCTGTCCCCGGCTTCCGTGGCGGGGTTAACAAGGACAAGTTTGTTATACTTTGAAATTCATGAAAAATTACAAACAAACAAAAAATAAAAACGAATATAAAACAAAAGAAGAAAAAAAAAAACGGTCACGCATTTTTTGAAGCATTACTCCGTTATCGTTGTACGATAAAAAACTTTTAATACCCGCCGCTGGTTACCAGCCATGAATATCGAATGAACAAAATGAATATTTTAAATATTTACACCATCACTTGCCCATATCATATATTCGATGACGACGATAATGTACTAAAGTCGTCATTGTTGTTGTTGTTGTTTTTTTGTTGTTGTTATTGGTTGAGGTTTTTTGTTGCAAATAAAAAACCACTACTGCACCACCCTCTGCTTCCATATTTATATATAAAGAAAACAACACCGTGGAGATAAATTATATGGGGGAATGGAATGGGAGCTTTGATGTCGATATCGATGGTCAGGGTTGAGGAGAAAATTCACGTGAAAATTGGAATAATTGCTTACTAATTAATTCAGTTGCGGTTGTTGAAAGGTCAATATGGAAGGCGTTTCGTGAACGGTAAAGAATTAAATAATAACAAAAAAAAAAAATGTATAAAGAATATAATTCAATTCATTGTTGTTTGTGGCAATATTTTTATGAGATATTGGATAATGACAGAAATTTTAAGACAATATTTTTTAAAAATTATATTTAATCTTTTATTATAATTATGAGGATTTTGAAGCTACTTAAATAAAATAAAATGCATGACTAATTCGGACGTACTTGCTCTTATCTTAAAAATTGTTTGGAATATTTAAGGTTTTTAAAAATTCATAAAAGATTTTTTTAAGAAATAAAAAAAAAAAAAAAAAATTAAACAATAATTTAAAATTGTGTTTGAAGTTTACAAACATATCCTTGAATGGTTTTGAGTTCAAAATGAAGTATACCATTTAATTTCTTGTATAAAATAGAATTAAAAAATATGAATTTTTTGACAATCGTTAGAGCCGTTCTATTATAATATTACCCAATAAAAAGAGTCGGATTTCTTAAGAAAAATTTTTATTTTCGTTTTTAATTGAATATCTTATATATAAAAATGAGTTCGTTTAGTGTGTGTGGCCGATAAACTCGCGTTTGGCTGGTCCGATTTTGGTAATTTTTGTTTTGTTTGAAAGGTATTAATATGTAGATGGTTTGTACCAAAAAAAATAAAACTTTTTTACCATCTTCACAAAGCTGTCAACTTGTGCGAGTGAAGAAACACTCTAGCTTTTGAAAAAGTTTAACTAAGCTTAATTTGTAAAAAAATATATTAAGACTTCAAAATAATTATTGTCTGATTTTGATTTTGCCTGTCAACGTTTAAATTTGCTTGAAGCAGACACTCATTGGGACTCAACGCTTTCTGGTGCATCTGTTACGTCTTCGCCACATCAAATACGGATTGACTTAAAAAAAAGTCAAAGAATTCATACTTTTTGATACAAATTAACGTATAAAGGGGATAAGCTCCAAAAGACGTTTCCTATGGAATTCACGCCCGGATAATTACCAGACCGGTCCAATAATTAATTTTTCTGTACCGAGGAATAACGTGACATGCTTAACCTTATGGCAAGGATCGCCACTTGCATAAACATAGAAGCTCTGATCGTCTGGACAGTACGTAATGTTCTAAGATTTGGAGTAGTTTTTTTTTCGTATCAGACCAGACAAGCAGTACGTTATTCAATAAAAAAACATCATCTGATCATTATTGGCTGTTCTGCTATTTCAGGGAAAGGATGAGGTTCTTTTTATATTGTGGAAAACGCCATAGCTCCAGACCAACAAAAAAAAGGAGCTTAAGAACGTTTTGATTCTACGATTTAAGAATAGACTCGAGACTCGAAGCTTCTATATCTATGCAAGACTGGGTCCTTGGCATAAAGGTTAGAATGTCACGTATTCCTAGATATACAAATTTAAGTATTGGACCGGTCTGATAATTCTCCCACTATGAATTCCATAGGAAACGTCTTTTGAAGCTTATCCCATTTTGTACGTTATTTGGTATCAAAAAGTATGAATTCTTTGACTTTTTTTTTAAGGCAATCCGGATCTACATAATAAGCGCAGGTAAATGGGACAGAAAAAATTTAAGACATTTCGACAAAAACTTTAGAAATTCAGCAGCATGAACCAAAAAATTGTATTTTTTCGCTTGGGTTTAATAATATGGCAAGGCTTTTTGATACACACCACTTTTTTTTTCCATCTCTTATGTATGTAAATAAAGTAGATGGTTTTCTTACCCACGAACAGCCAACATATAGTTGACCATGAGAAAAACAGAGTTCTCTAAATGAATACCACATATTTTTAAAGATAGACCTTGTTCCTTATTTATGGTTATAGGAGCAAATGCAAAGTTACAGAAAATTGAAGACGCTTAAATTCGAATGGGAAATCTGACAGAATCATTGGACCTTGAGGAATCAACACATCTTCGCCGTTGAATTTTCAACAAAAAATGGTAGCTTCAATTAGATTAACTTCTTCAAGACAAGTCTTATACATAATACATTGCAAAGTTTAAGTTACTGTATTTTCCGAAGCATTATAATGAGCGCTACTACTTTCCGCGCTTAATGATGTTGCGGCAGTCCTGGTATATCCAATGAATTCAAAAACTCCGTTTGGTAATTTGATACATTACATTGCTTTCATTTGTGACAGGGTCAACCGATTTGTAGGCAAAAAGTGTGCATTTATATCGTTTAAAATTGTTGCATTGATTTCAGAAACATTTTTATTTGTACCAGCCATTATTGCACGTTCACTCAGCCAAGCATGATTTTTGTAATTTGTCTTTATACTTGGAAATACACTTTGAATCAAATCATTTTTTGAATTTAAATTGTAAAAATTGTTTTGAAGTGTAATCCGGCCTTCAGAATCAAGTGCCATTATTCCATTAACAATGTCCAATAACTGCTAAATTACAATAAACCAGTTTTTTTTTCGGTTTTAATTTATTTTCACACAGGTCCTATTTTTTTAAAAAGTGCACTCAGCGAAGCGGGTGGGGGTCAGCGTTACCGTTGAAATTTTTTGAAAGGTCGCTAAAAAAGTCGCTTTTAGAAAAAAAAGGTCGCTAACCTGAAAAATTGAAAAAAAGTCGCTTTTTTGTCGAAAAAGTCGCTATTTAAAAAAAAAAGTCGCTAAAAAAAATAAACATAAGTTGTCTTGAAACAAAGTTTTTATTAACAATAACGAAATTAGAAACTAAAAAAAACAGTCTTCATTTTAGGATCTTAATAGGCTATTGGTTATGTAGTTTAGAAAGGAACTAAGACGTTCACGGATTTTTATTGCAGGAATCGTTGAATGGGTTATAAAAGAAGATAAAATCTCGGAGTGCTATTAAAAGAGGGTGAAACTGAAAACCCTTTTTGGTTTTTTCCATATACATCGTAAACCAAGCAAAATTTTGATATATTTTTTTTGTTTTTTTAGTTATACATTTATTTTTGTGTTGAGATAGACATAAACATTGTTCCAAAAAAAAAAGAAGATTAAATTGCCTTCAAAATGCTGTGCTCACTAAATTTTTTCATTGAAAATTAACATTTTTTTTTTCATTGCATTAACATTTTCTATATCTTTTTTTCAAAACTATGACCATATATAAAAAAAAATGTTTGCAAAAAAAAAAGAAAAAAATGTGAATATCAGTCCCTTTTTCGATTAACAAAAATTAAAGGTATGATATTTGACTAAATTTTTGTAATAATCCAGTAGTTTAATAATTCCATTTTTAGTATTCAAGTTTATTTCTAATGTAAGCATTTAACATATTAAATAAATAAATAGGCATTATTATCTTTCAATTAAGCCATCGAAACCTAAAAAAATATTTAATGGAATATTTTTTTACGAATTTTTAAAAATATGTTACATGAGAGTAACGCTGGGTTCAAAAGGGTTAAATAAAAATAAAAAACTAGAACGACTACTGCACTCTTGCGCCATTATTTTATTTGTTTGAAATTTTTTCAATTCCACTTGCTAAATGCTTTTGTTTAGCCTTCAGCATTCAACTCGTTCTGCTCAGTTATTTTATTCTGAGTCCATCGATGAACTAGCTCAGAATACGTTCAGAACGAAAAAAGAATCACAAATTTGAAGCTCTAAATGTTCAGAATTAAAAAAGAAATACAATTTTTAGAAAGAAAAAAAAAAGTCGCTATTACGAAATTAGTGAAAAGGTCGCTTTAAATAAAAAGTCGTCGCTTGGTCGCTAAGGCTTCAAAAAGGTCGCTAATAGCGACTAAAGTCGCTTAACGGTAACGCTGGTGGGGGTTAGCTAGTTTCCTATAAAGTTATACCATTTTGAAAAGAGAATTAAACACACCAACTTTTAAGCTAACTTGCCGAAATATCGTAATGCATTTTTTTTTTTTACACTACGGTTCATTAAATTAGGGTCATGTAAAATGTTTTGAGTACTTAGTTGGGCAAAAAAAGTGATATTACCTTTAAAACTAATGCAGCTGAGTTAAAATTTTTGAATGCACTTGTTAGCAAGGTCATTCAAGGTTTCGTTGCAAAAGAAGTAAAATGCACGACTGGGGTCACACGTACTTGCTCTTGCAGTTCAAGTTGCTTACATTTTTAAGACTTTTTATATAGAAACTTCGGAAATGTAGGTACACATAAACATAAAAACAAAAAAATAAAATTAATTTTTCAAAGAAATAAAACAATATCTGAAATCAAATCGCCCCACAAAACAAGTATGCAGTTTTATTAGATATCTTAAGGTGCATTTTTAGAAAAAAAAATTTTAAATCGTTAGAGCAGTTTTTTAAAAAACTAATTTTTTGGAAAAAAAGTTTTAAAATAAAATTGGTATGCCACTTTGTAGAAATCACTTATCAACATCTTAAAACAAAATTTAAAAAAATTCAATGTCCGCTTTTCGAAAATTTGATTTTTGAAAACAAAAAATTTCAAATTTTTTTTAAAAATCCAAAAATTATTTTTTTTTTGAAAATTTTTGTTTGGCTTACCTATATTGAAATTATATAAATGCTTCTTCACAAAAAGTTTCGTTGAAATCGAATAAGAACTTTCGGGGATAATCGGATTTGCAAAAAAAAAACGGTTCTATTATGGCACATTTTTAATTTTTAAAAGTATTATCTTACGCACGTTAAATAAAAATCAAAAACTCTTTTACATTTTGGTGATGTTAATTTTGGTAAAAAATAAATAAATCTGCAATTTCTCCTAGGAAATCACCAAAAACTCTTAACTTTAAAGCCAATCTCCCCAGTGTTTTAGTAGTATAGTAACTAAAGCTCAAAAATTGGCAATATTGGGGAACCCGGCGGAACAGCTTAGATTTTGATGATCTTTTTTTTTCAAACGTCGGTAATTAAAAATACTTTAAAGGTTTAAATTCTATAGATTAAAAATTGCCGGTGTTGCCGTTTTGATTTTTTAAATTTAATTAAAGATTTTTATGAACAAAATAAATTTTTAATCAAAAATTTTTCTTAAATTTCATAAATTAATTGATGCCAAAAGATTGTCTAGGAAATTCAAGGATAAAACATATAGAGGAGTGAGGGACAATCTTCTATCGTTCAAGCGATAGATTCAATTTTCTTATTAATTGACTTCAAACACAAAAAAAAATATTTGAACAGAACGGCAACACCTACAATATTTAAATATACATTTTTAAAAAGCTAGAAGCCTAGTCATATTTGTAAAATTAAAATTAAGTTAATTAAATTAAGGGCTTTTGAAAGAATGGTATCTGAACTCAGATTTTGAAAAAAAAAAAATTATTGAAAAAATTTTAAGATGTCGTTTTTTAAACTTTTTCGTAATACGAATAATAGATAATATAAAATGCATTTATTTTCAAATTTTTTTGGCCGCATTTATTATGATTTGAAATTATAAAATGAAATGTCAATATGTGTTACGGTTTATAAAAAAAATTAAAAAGTATTTCATTTTCGAAGAACTTTTTTTAATAAAAGTTTTGAAAAAAAAATGTATCTTATTTTTTTTTTTCAAAGTTCAACACCTAAACATAAAATTATTTTGTATTTATTTAATAACCCTTACTGTTGAAAGTTAAAAAAAGCAAAAATTTAAAGTTCTTATTTACCAAAGTCTTTGAGAAAATTAATTATTTCGATGCAAAAATTCAGTTTTTATCAAAAAAAAAAAAAAAACCATTGAAATTGAAGTAATTTTTAATTTTTTTTTTTTCAAAAGTGTGATATATTTTGCCTTTTCCGCTTCGGAATTCAACTGATAAAATTTATGGCCAAAAATTTTTGTAAAATAAATTCATAATTTATTAGAAAAAGTTTGGAAAAAAGTCATTTTTAAATTTTTTTAACACAATTTTTTTTTTTTTAATTCTGAGTTTGAGGACCATTTTTTCAAAAACTCTTAATTAAATTTAGTGGATTTAAATTAAAGAGATAAGAATGAGCTTCTGGCTTTTTAAAAATGTATTTTAAAATATTGTAAATGTTGCCGTTGTTTTCAAAATATTTTTTTTTGTGTTTGAAGTCAGATTGTGAGAAAATTGCATTTATCGCTTAAATGATGGAAGATTGTTCTCTACTCCCTTATATTTTTTTTCCTTAAATTACCTAGAGAATCTTTTGCTATCATTTGTTCTTTGAAATTTAAGCAAAAAAAAAAAATGGTTTTGTTCAAAAAAATTTTAATGTTAATTTAAAAAAACAATACGGCAACATCGGCAATTTTTTATCTATAGACTTTAAAGTATTTTTAATTACCTACGTTTGAAAAAAAAAATTGTCAAAATCTGAGCTGTTCGGCCGGGTTCCCTAATAATTTGCTTTAGTTACTCTACTACAGGCTGAAGCTCGATTTATAGGCAGAAAGACACAGACAGACAGAATTGCGAAACGCACTTTTTTTGCGAATCCTAAACTACTATAGTAGGTACCGATATCGCAAGTAAAAATTTTGGCAAAAGGGTGTTTTTTTTTCGAAGAATAGTACCTATTGTTCTTCTTCATTCAATTCGGATTGGCTGCTATAAGTCTATTCATTTGACTTATCATCGTGAAAAATAATTTGGAAGATAAGTTTCATAGAAATATGTTGCAATTAGGAGTAAAGGTGTTTTTTTGTGCATTAATATCTTATTTTGTTACTGTCTTCATACAACTTTTAAAAGAAAACCCAGGATAGATCTTAAATTTCCTAGGAAAAGTTCCCATCATATTAACAAAACCAAATTTAAAATTAAAATAAAAATCCTTCCTAAACGTAACAAGAAATAATGTCTACGTTTGGTATGTATCAAAATTAAAAATGTAAAAAAATGCTGACGAATATTTTTTAGTCATAAATTCTATTTTCTACCTTACCTGCAATTTTAGAATTTAATTTCGTCGTGTCGGTAGGATGCACTCACAAAAAATGCCAAATGAATATAACACTCCAAGTATAGGTATCTTTCATCCTCACAAAAAAAAAAAAACAACGTTGAATGAATTTTTGTGTGTGTTTATGTGTTTTGTGTGATATGTCTTTTGTTTTTCCTGAGGGAAATCTTTCAAATAACATCAACAGCATGCAAGTTTGCTGGTGGTTTGAGAGTATGTGTGTTCAGTCATTCAGTGTTAAGTTATTCAGTGTTCAGGGAATTTAGGACACAACACATTTTAATAGAACACCACCCCGAAAAACCTCAAACTCAAACCAAGGCGCAGCAAACATCCATCCAATGTCCTTTTATTTTGAACTGGTTATGAGATGCTTCTTTTGACATTTATGTCCCTGGTGTTCTTTCCTCTTTCCTCTGCTCTGCTCTCTGATATTGCACCACCGCACCGTTTTGCCACCGCAACAGTAGTAGCATCGCATCTGGATGTGATTTGTGATTTAGTGCATGGGAAATGAGTTCAATATCAGAGAGAAAGCAGAGAAAGGACACAACGAGAACAACGAAGCGTTAAAATGTGGGCAAAGTAGGCAGGCACGAGAGCGAGGTGGTTTTATTATAGTTGAACATGGACATTTCATTAAGTTAACTGCTGATGCTTCTACCACCGCCCAATGGATGCCTCTTCTACTCTTCCTCTTGTTATTGCTTCTGCTGCATTGACCTTCAGCAAAAAGCGGCGCGGCGGTATAGCGGCAGCTAAAGCACTAATAGCTCTAGTGCTACTTTATACTATAGTGAGGATGGGATATGGCAAATGGCGATATGGTGGTTAGGGCTCATCACAACATTCGCATGGTCGCACATTTAATTTAATGAAATGAAAATATGATTTTCATGGGGAAATTATTTCATAATTTGGGTTATGTTTTTGAATGGACTACTCTAGAATTGGGCCGCATGCGGTTTTGTCTAGGCATTTAACAAATTCCCAAATGCACTCATCTCAATATTATGAGTTAATTGAGATGGAAAAGTTAGTTTTGTGTTTATTATTTTTTTTTTATTGTTTGGTTGAATTGAATGAGGTCTCTATATTTGCAAATAATTGGGGATTTAGTCAATTAAATTGGTGGAGCAAAAAAAAAAAATATTTGCCCTGGATTGCAGTTTTTATTTCTTTGAGCAAAATAATTTATGCCAATAGAAAAGAATAGAATAATTTTTAATAAGATTTGATTTACGAGAACATTTTTAAAATTAAATTTAGTATTTTAACCAGACTTTTGAAAAACTATTTTGTGAAATCAAACAAGTCATTTGGGAAAAAGTAAGATAAAAAAATGGGTTTAAATAACAACTTTTGAAAAACGATATATTTTTTTAACTATGAAAAAACGATACCTAGATAAAAACCACCTAGATCAAGTTAGGCAAAAATTCGGGTCACTATGGCGTATGCATAACAATTTGTTTGTATTTAAGAACATTTTAGCATTTTTACTTGCTCTATATTGCAAGTATTGGTTTCGTGTCGAAAAAAAAAATTGAGGTTTTAATCAAAACCAACATTACGCTGATGGAGAATTCCGAAAAAATGCGTCTCGCAATTCCGTCCGTGCGTCTGTGCGTCCATCTGTACACATTTCCACAGCCTAAACGGGTGGAAAAAACTTAAAAAACTTGTCCCGTTATTGCAGTCTTCAAAAAGGTATACAAGTTTCCAAAGTTGTAGCTAGATCGAAAAATATTACAATTTTAATTCAAGACCAAAAATACAAACAAAAATAAACACATTTTCTCGAACTGTTGTTTGTTTATTTCTCTTTGAACAAAAGCCTCTATTTTTGTTTGTATTTTTGGTCTGAAAAAACCCTGTTTTGTTGAATTAAAACTGTAATATTTTTCGATCTAACTACAACTTTGGAAACTTGTATACCTTTTTGAAGACTGCAATAACGGGAAAAGTTTTTTAAAGTAATAAACCAGTGTCACACCATACAAATTTTTTTCGATTTGTTGCTTTGAAATAAATGTAAGAAATTGAATTTTGAGAAAACTTGGAACTGTTAATTAACTTGCAGCAAAATGGCGTATGAAATAAAAAAATGTTTTGATTAATTAATTGTTTCTTATTATTGGACAATATTTTAGTGAAAGAATAATAAAAAACAAAAACCAATTGGGGACGGAGGAAGCAAAATACTGTTGCAAAGTAGGAATTTTTCGCAATTTCACAAAAAATGCATTAATTCGAAAACCGTAAGGATTTGGGATGAACAAGTTACCAAATTCTGAGAGCCCTTAAGTTGGCCTATCAGCATATTTCGTTTGATCCATTACTTTTGGGACACCCTGTATAAAAAGGAGTATTTAGTAGTATACTGATACTGAGTTAATAACATTCCCTCTTGAAAATTCATAAAAAAAATATTTTTAATAATGCTTGGTACACTTAAAGAACTGGGAACCACTAAGAAATAAAATTACTAAGGAAATGAAATTCCTTTCTCTACCTGATCAAATCTTTTTGAAATTGCAAATTTCGAAGAATTTAAAAGTCTTTCAAAACTCTTATAAACGAAATGGCTATTTTTTAGATGACAGTAAAATATATATAAATTAATAACAAAAAAAAAAAAACTAGTGGGTATACTGCAAATATTATATTAAGCCCGGTGGTGAGACATGTCCCATGAGACATTTGTGTTGAGATATTTCTCATGAGACATTTGCATTAAACATTTCTCATGAGACATTTATCTACAGACTTTATCTAGAGACATTTATCTATCCACATTTTTCTATCGACATTTATCTATCGATATTTATCTATCGCTATTTATCTATCGACATTTATCTATCCACATTTATCTATCGACATTTATCTATCGACATTTATCTTCAGACATTTATCTATCCACATTTATATCTCGACATTTATCTTGAGACATTTATCTATCGACATTTATCTATCGACATTTATCTATCCACATTTATCTATTGACATTTATCAATCGATATTTATCTATCGACATTTATCGATCCACATTTATCTATCGACATTTATCTATCGACATTAATCTATCGATATTTATCTATCGACATTTATCAATCGATATTTATCTATCCACATTTATCTATCGACATTTATCTATCGACATTAATCTATCGACATTTATCTATCCACATTTATCTATCGACATTTATCTATCGACATTTATCTATCGACATTTATCTATCCACATTTATCTATCGACATTTATCTATCGACATTTATCTATCGACATTAATCTATCGATATTTATCTATCCACATTTATCTATCGACATTTATCTATCGACATTTATCTATCGACATTAATCTATCGACATTAATCTATCGATATTTATCTATCCACATTTATCTATCCACATTTATCTATCGAAATTTATCTATCTACATTTATCTATCGACATTTATCCATCCACATTTATCGATCCACATTTATCTATCCACATTTATCTATCGAAATTTATCTATCTACATTTATCTATCGACATTTATCCATCCACATTTATCGATCCACATTTATCTATCAACATTTATCTATCGACATTTATCTATCCACATTTATCTATCCACATTTATCTTGAGACATTTATCTATCCACATTTATCTATCGACATTTATCTATTTATCCACATTTATCTATCCACATTTATCTATCGATAGACAGTCCACATTTATCTATCGATAGATAAATGTGGATTTATCTATCCACATTTATCTATCGATAGACAGTCCACATTTATCTATCGATAGATAAATGTGGATAGATAAATATCGATAGATTAATGTCGATAGATAAATGTCGATAGATAAATGTGGATAGATAAATGTCGATAGATAAATGTCGATAGATAAATGAGGATCGATAAATGTGGATCGATAAATGTGGATAGATAAATGTGGATAGATAAATGTGGATAGATAAATGTGGATAGATAAATGTCTCAAGATAAATGTCGATAGATAAATGTGGATAGATAAATGTCGATAGATAAATGTCGATAGATAAATGTGGATAGATAAATGTGGATAGATAAATGTGGATAGATACATATCGATAGATTAATGTCGATAGATAAATGTCGATAGATAAATGTCGATAGATAAATGTCGATAGATAAATGTCGATAGATAAATGTGGATAGATAAATGTCGATAGATAAATGTGGATAGATAAATGTCGATAGATAAATGTCGATAGATAAATGTCGATAGATAAATGTCGATAGATAAATGTGGATAGATAAATGTCGATAGATAAATGTCGATAGATAAATGTGGATTGATAAATGTGGATAGATAAATATCGATCGATTAATGTCGATAGATAAATGTCGATAGATAAATGTGGATAGATAAATGTAATAGATAAATGTCGATAGATAAATGTAAATAGAGACATTTGTCTAGAGACATTTGTCTAGAGACATTTGTCTAGAGATATTTGTCTAGAGACATTTGTCTAGAGACATTTGTCTAGAGACATTTGTCTAGGGACATTTGTCTAGGGACATTTGTCTAGAGACATTTGTCTAGAGACATTTGTCTAGAGACATTTGTCTAGAGACATTTGTCTAGAGACATTTGTCTAGAGACATTTGTCTAGAGACATTTTCCTAGAGACATTTGTCTAGAGACATTTGTCTAGGGACATTTGTCTAGGACATTTGTCTAGAGACATTTGTCTAGAGACATTTTTCTAGAGACATTTGCCTAGAGACATTTGCCTAGAGACATTTGTCTAGAGACATTTGTCTAGAGACATTTATCTAGAGACATATGTGCAGGGTGTCCCAAAAGTAATGGATCAAACGAAATATGCTGATAGGCCAACTTTAAGACTCTCAGAATTTGGTAACTTGTTTATCCCAAATCTCGATTTTTGTTTGTTATTTTGCTCTGAAAACGTCTGTTTTTTTGCGTTCAAATTGTGATATCTTTCGTTCTAATTTCAACTTTGGAAATTTTTATACATTTTTGAAAATAACACGACAAGTTTTCAAAATAATAAACCAGTGCCACACCATACAAATTTTTTTCAGGGTGTTGCTCTGAAATAAAAGAAAGAAATTGAGTTTTTATAAAACATGGAACTGTAAATTAACTTGCAGCGAAATGGCGTATGAAATAAAGTATATTTTGATTAATTAATTATTTCTTATTATTAGGCAATGTTTTAGTGAAAGAATTGTAAAAAACAAAAATCAATTATGAGCGGAGGAAAAAAAATACTGTTGCAAAGTCGGTATTTTTCGGAATTTTACAAAAACTGCATTAAATCGAAAACCGTAAGGATTTGGGATGAACAAGTTACCAAATTCTGAGAGCCCTAAAGTTGGCCTATCAGCATATTTCGTTTGATCCATTACTTTTGGGACACCCTGTATAAAAAAATAATTTTTTATAATATTTTATGTACTTTTTTACCTTACAGGAAATGGTTTAATTAAATCTAATTAAAATTTTGCCTCATTTTTTGATAAAAAGCTTTAAGATAATATCTACTTTTACTATAAGAGCAAGTACGTGCGACTCCAGTCGTGCATTTTATTTTAATTCATTTTACTCGATATTTTTTAGAATAATCACTAAAACATTACATAAGATTTGAGCCACATAAATTACTTATATATTTTTTCTTTCATTTTCTTTTAGATTTTGGAATTTTTCTAAGGAAAACGTAAGTTTATTATTAATTTTCGTTAAAATATTTTTAAAAATTAAATCAAGTAAATAACTTATGATCGATTTTCTAATTATATTATTTAAAGCGCAGGTTCTTTAATTAGTAAAGTGAACATTTTTGCCTTTTTATTGGAAAATACGTGTAGAGTCAGTTGGGGTAAGTGCGCGCACTTTTCACTTTAAGGCAAAATTGTGAAGATTCTATAAGAGATATCAGAATAAAGTTTTTTACGTTTGATAAACCTATATTTTGGGAACAAGAAAACACAAAAAAAAAGTTTTTTAGTTTAAATATTTCATATGATTATAAACAAAAACCAAATGAAGTCAATGTGCACACTCTTACCCCAAAGTCAGGGTAAGATCGCGCAAAATCTTGGGTAAGAGCGCGCACATAGTTTTAATAGGAATCTTGACAGTTTACGTGAACTAAATTTCTAAAAACTTTATGTTATACTTAGTTAAACAAAACTTTGTTTCAAAACTTCCAAGTTTTCACTAAAATTAATGAAAATATAAAAGAAAAAACAAATTAAGTTCAAATACAAAAACTTAAACTTTATTTACAAAATAAAAGAAACAAAATAATATTTCTAATTAAATTAAAAGAAAACTGCCTTTCTTTTTTGAAATTAAGGAATAAAAGCCTTCGTTTCTCAAGATTCAAGTTTGACATTTCTCTGTCTTGTTGAAAAAAGAAAAGTTTAATATGGGAAGAAGTGCGCGCTCTTACCCACAAAAGGACTGCGCGATTTTACCCACAAAGGTACTTTTTTTTCTATTTATCAAATTTATTATAAAATATAAGAAAGTCTAACAAATTTTTGACTTAAATCAAATATAAATAGGCACAATTCAAAAATATATGCTACTTTCGGTATATAATGCTCCCACGCCGACGCCACACACTTTTCCCGCACAACTTTTTTTTTGTTTTTAGTCATATTTTTTCAAGCCTGTTTTAAAATAAAATGGAGCTGAGCACACACTCCCGAAGGTTATCACTTATTGACGTCTTACTAAGCGCTGATTTCCTCATTTTCAGTTTTAGTTTTTTTTGGACACAACTCGAGAAATAAGCAGTGCGCGCTCTTACCCACTGCGCGATCTTACCCCAAATGACTCTATGCTATCAATTCAAAATATCTAGAGTAATGGATTAACTAAAACCAAACCAGCAGTCAATCAGTCTTTGACACTTTTAGGAATATCAGAATTTTAAAACGCTTCAAAAAGTTCAATAATTTATTTAACTTTTTGAAGCTGATAATTATCAGAAACACCCACATTTTGTATCTTCTTTGGCACACTTTTTTATACCGTAATATTCTTTGACATTGTTGATAATGGCAGTTAGGTAGGAAGTTCAGAAGTCATAAGTCAGAACTAGCTTTTGCTGGACTTTTCTTGAATAATGAATTAAAAAGCTGGTGCAGTTAGAGTATTTTGAAAACTTCTTTATAGATTTTTTTATTCCGCTGACACCTTACCCTTGTTTTCCCACGTGCCTCCCATTTACATATATATTTTGTGATAAACACATGGGAATCTATTTGACACAAAAAAAGTTAATATGTAAAATAATCAAAATCGTTATCATTTTCCCATATGGACATTTCATATCACAAAAGGCATTTACATACGAAAATATCAACACCACCCAAAAAATATATTTAATGCAAAGGATCAACTCATTGATTGAAAAATCAGATTAAAGGACATTGCACCTTTGTAGCGCCAACCAAACCCAACATATTTTAGCACACACACACGACAGCAGGCAGACCAGCAGCACAAATATATACTTTAAATGCATTTTCACATGCTTCACGTAACAAAACCAAAAATCGACCGTGTGTACATAGATTTTAGTCCAGATCCTGTCATGTGGCTCCGGCTTCGTGTGCCAATTATAGGTATGACATATGATTTTCAAAAACCATTCTCTGTGTGTATGCAACCAGAAAAATGTCCTCCTGACCCTATTCCCATCAGAATGCATATACGAACACATACACACATACAAATAAGGACTCACGACTCACCCACGAGCCAGCACCAGAAACAAAACAAATACAAAAAAAATGGACCCAGAGCCCAAAAGGATCCAAACTTTGCCAAGCCATCAGACCATCAACCGCCAACCCCAACAAAATCCAGCACAGCCCCTAGCACACACTGTCATGTTAATAATTCATTCTCCAGGATTTTTTTTTCGACAGCCCTTATGGATGATGACGATGTGTGTTTGGGTAGAGTGGGGAACGAAAAAGTGGGGGCTTAGGTAGACAAAAATGAAATTTTCTACCGCGTGGCGTATACTCTGGCTAAGAGAATCCCCTAAATCCGATGAAAATTTAATCTCATTCACTCGTTTTTTTTTTTCTGAGTTGCCAGAGCTTTCCCGAATATTTTATGTCAATTTGTCAACGTTTTGGCATTCTAGAGGAGATTCGTTTCTCCATATTCACCACCCTTTTCCATTCTCCTATAAATTTTTTGGCTTAAACTTAATAAAACAAAAGAACAAAAAGAAGCGCATTATGCTTTCAAATGCCCTCTCCGTGTCATTCATAAAGCGGATAATCAAAAAATGTTTCATATACTCTCTCTATCCGGCTTCCGGTTTACGTTAAAAAAAAAAAAAAAATTGAAAATTCCTAGGGCACTGAACTGATGTTTCCTTGAAAAATATAGTCAAGCATAAATGAAACTTGGATAAAAATCCAATCCATCAAAACGTTGGAATGAAAAAAAGGACCTCCGTTTTGTGAGTTTTTTTTGGTATCTTTTGACAGAGAAATTGATGAATTTTCATAAATAACAATTTTACATCCAAAAGGCTACAAAAAAAATTATTAAACGTTTTTATTTAAACCAGAGGCAGTGCCTAGGGGGAAAGTAGAGACACTTCAAACGAATTAATTTGGCAACTTTTGTGTTGCTATACGTACCTGATGCAAACACAAACACAACACAAAAAACTGAATGAATTTTAATCGGATTCAAGTGCAGCTACAAATTAAGTCTGAACTGGAATTTATTTTTTTTGGGGGGAAATTGTTCCTGCAGGACAATTTTGTAGTTGGACCATCATCGGCAACGTTTGTATATATTTTTCAACTGTATCCTGGGTTGGATTAATTTTGTTAGCTAAACGGAAACACGATTCGCTCGTTAAACAGGAAGTTTTTATATTTAAATCAGATTTATTCTGACCGGACGTTTAAGGATTTAAATGAAAAATTATTATTATTATATTTGTGTTGTTTTGTGTTGTGTTGGTTTTTTGTTATTTATTTGATTGCTTTTTAATTCAAGTTTGTTATGCAAACTTTGCTAGATATGATGTAATTATGACTCCATAGAATGTTGCTTAATTAATTTAGACATTTTGAAAGAAAAAGCTTTGAATTGATTTGAAAATATTTAAACTAGGAACATTTTTAATTGAGAAACTTATTGACAGAAATATCCTTACTCATGCCATAGAAGTATTAAAAAATCTCATTTGATGTTTGGCCATTTGGAGTTGACCATCAAAATGAAGAATTAACAGTAATTTTCAAAACATCATTTCAAGGCTGTTATTTCTATTAAACTGAACCTTTATTGCAGTCTTTAAATTTATATTTTATTTAGTTATATCTTACTAAATTGCCTAGATGGGTTATTGGTGTGGCAATCCAAACATGTGGCGGGTCACTGCGGCGTATACGTAACTTTTTTATTCTTGAAAAACCTAAACACTTAATATTAAGTTTCTATTCTTCTTCTCCGGTATTAAAAAGTTCAATATCTGAGGCCAACTGAGTGCAGTTGTCGTTGAATTTTTTGCTTTTCTTCCAGTTGTAAAAATCGCAAAATTGGACTTGAATTCAACGAAAATTTTTGCACAAAAACGTGTTAGTGGCCCCAATGTTTAAAAAAATTATTTTTTAATCTATTATTTGGAAACGGACCGAAGAGTTTTGTTGTGCCTTAATAGGGAGCCGTTCTTTGAAACCAACCAGAATTTTTGACCAACCAGAATTTTTGACCAACCAGAATTTTGAAACGCAGAATATTGAATTAAAGTATTTTGCGCATTCAATATTTTGAATACAGTAGGTATTATGACCCATACAGTATTTTGACCCCAACAAACCTTAATATTTTCTTTTTGATGATATAACACTTTTTTTTTTGCAAAAAAAAAATCGAAAAAATCTACCTTTTTTTATTCCATCAACTGTAAATCCATATTTTTTAAATGACAACCTATAATTAATTTTATGTCATCTGAAAGCTTATTATTTTACCTTTAATATGACGCTTCAATCATATTTCTACCATGTCTACAAAACAAGTAATTTTTAAGCCAACCATGTCGTAATTTCAAACTGAGATTACGGTACTTCCACCACTTGTGGCTGGTCATCGGCAACAGATCTCCACAGGTATTTTGAGGTATTTTTCAAGTTTTTCAATTTAAGATTGTGTAATTTGTAAAGCACGTACCGTTGTGTTATATCAAATGAAAGGTATTATTATCAGCATGCGTATTAAAGTTAAATAAAATTTGTATGTGCCCTAGATTAAAAGATATAACGCGTTCAAATTTTGTACAATTATAGTTTATTTGATTACCTATCTACAGTATGAATTTCATTCATCTATCTATTAAAACATAAAAGTTATAACCAATTTATTTGTCATGTCGCTTTTTCGTTTCATCTTTTTTCAAATCACTACGATACTAAAGAAGTTTTCGTTTAAAAAAAAGGTTCGATCCCCAATGCCTGCCAACGACTGGGGATCGAACCTACAACTCTTGGGTCACTAGCCGAATGCTTTATCAACGTGAATAAGAGTGATAAAATGCAACAAAAGCTGAAGTCCGACCAAAATAAAAAAAAAAATCTAATGTTGTTTCAATTTTGATTTAAAGATGTTTTATGTTAGTTTCTTCAACATTAAATCAACGTTGAACATACCTATTACATTTTACGTTGCGTTTTTACCCTCAGTGTATATAACTTGGTTTTGAATTTTTTTAAAGAATTTTTTTCAATACCACCTTCTTTATTCAACCTTACACTTAATTAATCTATCATTTATAAAAAATTTAACTCTACACGACATACCATTTAGAAAATAGCTTGTTTTTTTCATGTCATTTTACTCCTATTTACCCTACTTAATGTGCGAATTTCAAAAAACTCTTTTTTTAGTGCATCATGGGTGAGTTTCAACATTTAAACAAAAAGTTTTGGATTTTTATATATATTATATTATGTACTTATGTAGTTTAAGCTTATAAATCATCAATTTTTACTGTCGCTTTTTAGTTTCATCGTACTAAAAAGGTTTTCACTTCAAAAATGTAGTTTGTTATTGCTTTTAATAGAAGTGGTGACCTCCAGCTTTAAAATATTCAAAGTCGAGACTTATGTAAGAAAAGAGGGTTAAAGTTCCCCTAATATTAAGAAAATTACCTTCCTCAACATTATAAAAATTGGCATTCGAACAATTCTTATTTTTTTCCAAGTGAGAAAAAGTAACATTAAAATTATTGTTACATAACTTTTCAACCATCTCCTACAACGATAATTACATTTCTTTTCTAATTTATTTTCAATACAAACACAAATTACAAACAAATATTACATAGTTGCAATTTTGATGTAATTTCCAGACCATTAGAGTCAATTATAAGGCCATTAATCGTAACTCTTGCACATTCCTTCGAATTCGCGCAACCCCTTGAAATCGACATTCAAGCCATTAACTTCTATTAAAATATACCAATGCGATGGCTCTTGCCATTTTCTATTAGTTCATTAATTTTATTTTTGCCCAGTAAGGTTATTTACTGTCCTTTGCAAAAAAAGGGGTTAAAAGGATAAAAGTTACATTGTATAAAAAATATACAAAATCAATTACGAACCGTTTTTTGTATCCTTTTCCTCCTGCTATCGTCAGCTTTTGAAGCTCATAAAATCCTCATTACATTTAGCACTTCCTTAACATTTTTAGGGTCAAAGTATCCTGATGTCACACTAACACACACAAACACCCAATCTATATCAATAAAAAAATATTCTTTCATACCAGCTTTTGCAGTTTTTTTTTTATATTTCACTTTTTTCAATAAATCGGTTTTGGTATATCCTTGTGGTCTGTTTAAACCTCCATTACCACCAATAAAAAAAGGATATACAAAGTCGGCCTTCCTCATTGTCGTAAGCATCGTCGTCATCATCATCAACAACAGCAACAACATCATCGTCATAGGATAAAATTCAGAAGCCAAAGGTTTCTATTTTATAGAGGCAAAGGGGCTATGACACCCACCAAGGGCGAGAGTTATTCTGCTGTGATATGCGGGTTTTTGCAAACGACTTGAGCGTTTCGATTCGGTATTAATGGCGCGGAAGAAAAATGTTGCAAACAAAAATTTTTTTTTTCTCCTTTTTGAATAAAACCAAAAAATGTAAATGCAAATGGAGTGTCGGGCGATTTGCTGTCAAAAAGAAACATTTCTCGAATTCTATTACGGTTTGATGGGATTTTAGAGATAAATAATATGAAAGGGAAGGATAAAATACGAGGTTAACCAAGAAAATTTATATAAATAAAGACTTGAGTTTTTTTTTCAATGAGCTGCATGGTAGAGGTTGAAATTTATGTTTCGTTTCAATGTAAAATAAATGAAGCTTTGATGAAGAATAAGATATTTATGATTCTTTGAGTTATATAGAGATTTTTATCTCTGCGCAAAAGACTTGTGGTTTGGACAAAGCTTCCAATTAACATCTATTTCGTTTTGTAAATAATCTCGGGTGATTATAAATTT
This sequence comes from Episyrphus balteatus, assembly GCF_945859705.1. Classification (NCBI taxonomy): domain Eukaryota; kingdom Metazoa; phylum Arthropoda; class Insecta; order Diptera; family Syrphidae; genus Episyrphus; species Episyrphus balteatus. The sequence goes on along the minus strand of NC_079135.1, from coordinate 125,326,036 downwards.
TACTAAATTAGACAAAGACTTTTCATTTAACTCCTTTTTCCGAAAAAAAAAACATTAATAATAATAATGGCTTGTGCTAAATCGAATGATTGATTATCGGGTTTCGATTTTTTTCTATAAAGCAATAAATTAAACTTCTTGTTCGTCATCGATGTTATTTAGTTCCTAAACAAAAGCGTTTTTCTGCTTCCTTTTTTGCTTTAAGGCTTGCCAAATTCTGTAGACTAGTTAGATTTGAGTTAAGTTTGGCAAATGTTTGTATTTTTAATGCGCTTTATTAGCCTCACTTCACTGAGGGAAAAAATAAATTGAAACTGAAACGTCGTTGTTTCAAAGATGAATTACTTTGATTTATGTGACTTTAAGATACGAAACCATACAAAATTAACCTTTTTTTTCGACGTTGATTTTAATATGTTCAGTTCATCTTCAACGCAAAATCATTCCGAATAAAAGTTAAATCAATGTGGTTTTCAAGTAAAAAAATAAAATATAGAGTTTAAAAAACTTAACTGACTCGTGGAAAATGGTAAGATCAAAAAGCGTAGAGCGTATTTTTGTTGCTTATAATTTCATAAAGTTTTGAACAAAGCACTCGAGGCTTTTTGATCGAACCATTCAGTTAAGTCAGTTAAATTATTTTATAGTTTTTAGTGCGTGCGGATTTTTATTTTTTAAACTATATATTTTATTTTTTTTTTTCTTCATCATTTAGTCTATTTTTGACAACGGTGTAAATTACTAAAATTTTCTCTCGAAAATTGCATGCTTGATATTGTAGTGAAGCGAAGTTGTCTTGTCTAAACATGGTTTCAGATTTTGAGGGCTTAACCGCAAAAATTCATTGAACCTAATTTGCAGACATTTGACTTTACTTTTGAGGTGTAAATTGCATTTCAACTGGTAGGTTTTTGGCACTGGTATTAAAATTTCTAGCCAGTTATCTCCTTCATATTTTTTGAAAATATACTAGGTCTGATTCGTGGAGCTACGTTTTAGCCCTAAAGCTTCTTTTATAGAATTTATTAAAGGCAAATAATGTGGGGTTAACAGTTGTTTGGGTAATAGATCCTTTTGCATGAAATTATCCAATTTTTCCCGTTGTTGATTGGCAGTTCATATTTGAAAGTAGAAGGCTCTTAAACACATCGGAATTGGTAAAGCTTTTTAATTAACCTTTGTTCTTCAATAAAATTCTAATACATTTTTGCCATTTGCGGATATCCCACAAGGAACCAACACCGAACGACTTTTTTCTTGTGCGTTCGAACGGCTTAAGTGAGATGTACTTTTACGTTAGAATGATACTTTTAGAGGCTTGTTAATTCTACGCGAAAGACCAGTAACTCCTGAAAAAAATGAAAGTCTTGGATTGTCGGCTTGGTATTGGTTTTTCGAGTGATTCCTTTAGTTTTATTGAAGTGGATGGTGGACAATGCATGAGCTGCAAAGTCCACCTTTTTTTCCAAAGTTGTAACGACACCAGCAGAAATGTGATGATATCGGTGGCCTTTAGGCAAAGAGAAGTTGGAGAAGATGGAGCGGTTACTTAAGTATATGTGCAGCTGGAGTAACCGAAACACCTATTGAATTCAAATTATTCGGTTACTCCAGCATCTTGAGTCCTCTACTCTTTACTACAGTTCTGGATACCCATATTCAAGGTAAAGTAGTGGCCCTTAAAGTGCATGAGTTACTCTTTGCATATACATATCCTTTCAAAGACAGTTTGAGGTATGAGTGGATGTGGTTACCATCTGCGATGACGATATCAATTATCGAGTAAGCATAAGATAGATGAAATGGCTGGAAAATTCTGCTATATTCTGTGATGAAAAAAATACCCCTCAGCTGAAAGGAAGGTGAATGCTAAACGTGATCTTTAATATAAGTGCCTCGTATGAGAGCAGGAGTAACAAAGCTTGATCAAATTAGAAGTTTACACAGATCCGAAAAAGCCTACACTTTAAAAATACCAGCTCCCATAAAAATTGACAACTACCGACTCAGCTGCAATACCAGCCAGAAAACCACTCCAAAAAGGCAATATCATACAGCGTTCCCATACAACAGTGAACTAAGAAAAAAGTTAGTCCTACAAACTTCTGATAGCTTGCTACATGCAATATTGTTAAAACATCAGCATTGAAGTGCCCCATGATGTTTCTAGTAATTCTGTGTAATTCACTTCGAGCCTCGTTTGATGGGTTGTAATGTGTGGCACCCGGTAACCGTATTTAAAAAAAATTTCGACATAATTTCTGTTGCTTGGTAAAAATTTTACAAAATGCCAAACCAAAGCTCAAATACTGATATAGTGATTTGTAATAATTTGAAGAATGTAGATATGGCAACCCTATTCAAAATTTTACAAAAAATTATAATTTTTGTATAGACATTTAGTCTTTAATATTAGGCTTAAATATATCGGTGCCATTTCTTAAATTCGAAAACCCTACTCAAATGCAAAAAGAACGCCAAAAGCAATAACGTTTTCCTTTCTTCTTCAACAGATTCTACAGTACTAATAAGAGACCTTTTGGTTAAATTCCGTGTGTTGTATAAGATTTGTTTTGGGATAGGAACCTATCATTGAAAGTGTAAAAATTCATTGAAAATCCCTTTTTGACACCATTATTGATCAGGAGATAATTTATTATAATGTTGAAAAAGGTCAAAAGTCATTGACCCATTTCAGTCAAAAACCATTTAAATCATACCTTGAGTTCATAAAAATATACTTTGAATAAGTAATTATTATTCTGCAAATACTTTTCTGTTGACTTAATCTTACAACTAAGTTGAAGAACCTTGCATTGTTTAAATTGGTCACTTTTGTGCTTATTGTTACACCTCTTGCGTGACAAAGTTTAATCATAATTATATACAAACAAGCTCCCATAAGAAACTTGATGTGGCTTTTTAACATAAAATCTAGACTAATGACGCACTAAAGAATTTCTTGAGCTATAAAAGAAATATTCTAGTGATGGCAATGACCATCCAAGGTCAGTTGTTATAATTTTTTTTTTGTTCTTCTTTGATTATCCTTATTCACGCTTTTCATGCTCTCAAGTATACTTTAGTTATAGGTTTGTACTTGTTTTTCTGGCACGTTTTCTATTTATTTTATTTTTATTTTTCTAAATTGTTAGCAATTTGCAGTGGACAGAAAGAGTCGCGTTTTACAGTGGGGGCGTTTGTATGAAGTGATGAACAAAATTAAAAAAAATATTAACTTTTTTTTTTGTATTGTTAAAAGTAATCTACAAAAAGGTTCATTAAGAGCATTTTTTTTTTTTTTTTTTTTTTTTTTAATAATTAACGCGCACTAAAGGGAGTTAAATACCCTTAATATGTTAAACACAGTGCGAGCTTCAGGAAAATAGGGAGGGATTTAAAAGGAGGAACCGATGCACATTAGTTTTAAAGCTCTGGACATTAAAATGGCAGGGAAAAACAGAGGCGGGTAATATATTCCACATTCGTGTGGTGCGGCTAAAGAAAGAATCTCTGTATTTGACGGTACGTCCGAAGTTGGGCTCAAGGGTAAACTGATGAGCATTCCTAGAAGCGCGAGTATTACGGTTAAATTTTTTCAGGGGAGGAATGCAACTAGCTATTTTATCTGAACATTGTTTATAATAATAGCGATAAAACAAGGAGAGACATGACACATTACGTCGGTGGTCTAGGGACGCAATTGTCTCAGTTATCGATCTATCATCTATCATTTTGAAAGCACGTTTTTGTATTCTGTCCAAGAAACTCAAATACGTTATCGGAGCACCTGCCCAGATGTGACAATTGTATTCAAGTTTTGGTCGAATGTAAGCTTTATAGATTACAGCTAGATCAGAAGATGAGAAGAATTTCTTGCATATTCGGAGAAAACCTAAACATTTCGCAGCGTTTTTGGCGACATCGAATATGTGTTCGTTCCACAGAAGGTGGTTTGTTACACTCATACCGAGAATGGAAAGTTTCTCAGTTTCCTCGATGCAAGTGCCACTCATTGATAGTGGCATGGGTGGAAGGTTCCGTTTTAATGATAGTAAGCAGCATTGTGTTTTTGATGCATTAAATTCTACACGATTTCTTATTCCCCATTGAACAATGCTGTCAAGATCGGAATTTAAGTAATTTAATTTGGCTTTAAAGAGGATTTCAGGTTAGATTTTTTCAAAGCCCAGAATATATTGGTTTTAAAATTGCTTGGGATTGTTTTTAAAATTTAGGAATAAACAAACAGTTTTTGCCAAATTTTAATACCTCACTGTCCCAATGTTGTCTTTTCTTGTCGTCGAATAAAAAGCGTAGTAGTATCATGAAAAATTTAAATTGTTGCGTGGACGATATGACTGTCAACATCAGGAAACTGCCCAAGTACTCTTGATTACAACAGTATAACCGCCAACCAACTACACTACGTAGCTGACGGACGAAGACGACGACGATGATAATCAAAGTAAAAGTATGTCTTCAAGTTTTTTTATTGGTTTGGAACGTGCCCAACAAGAGAAAGATATTATGTAGAATAGGCTTTCTTTGTTCCTCCTTTTTTCCTTGTTTACAAAAAAAATTTAAATTTATTTAAATTGATAGGGAGAGATTGGTGATGTAAAAAAAAGTACTTTCAATTATATTTTCTATTGTAAGTAGCGTAAGAATTTACATTGTCGGTGTCATTTTCAATTGAATGAGCTAGAGTTGATGATTATAATGATGAAATATTATACCTCTTTTTATTATCTTTGGCATCAAGCCGCCTATTACAATGTAAATGACAAGAAAATTTAAGTATTTGTAGTGAAAAAAAAACGAAACGAAAAAAATTGAAAAATTCATTTTAGTTGAGTGAAGTATTTGAAGAAAAGAATTAAAGCAAATTATGACCTGCCATTTCCCTTATTTCAATAAACTCTGAAAATATTTGATTGGACTGGAAAATCATACATTTTAGAAATCTAGGGATAAAAGGCGTTTTACAAGAACTCATTTCATTATAAAAGGTATCACACCTAAATAAACCATAATTTTCCTCCAAACCCTACATTTTGAAATTAATCACCAGTTCTGACCATTAAACACATGTTTCCGTCACATGTTTCCGCTAGCTTAACTTTTATCAGGAAAAATTATTCAAACCACACGAATATATTACGCCCACAAAGAGTTTTCCAAAAAAGAAACAAAAAAAAAAAAAGAAATTAATGCCCATAAATCCAAACGCTGCTAGTAAACGCATTACCTCAGCCGGAAGTTCGTAAAGCACAAAACTTACACAAAATAAAGAAGATATAACTTTTCACACCCTATATCCAACAAACATTTCTCTTCCTTCTTCAAACGTTTCGTCCTTTTTTTTTACACTCCCTTCAAACGCAAATAAATTTATGATTTTTACTGCTACCTTCCGTTGGACTACAGAAGACCCCCAGGGCTAACGAAAAAAAGTATAGAGAACAACTTTTGTGTTGTTTTTGGCTCAAACTACATTAAAATGTACAGCAACTCCTCAAGCTAACAAAAAGCAAATAAAATGCAACAAAAGCCTGTGCACACCCTCAATTTTTCGAATAAACCCCCTACCCCATCAAACCTCTATAAAACCAACTACCATCCGGGTATTTTTTGAAACGTGTACAACATTTTGAGGAACAACCATCATCATCAGCGCCAACGAACGAACAAACGCCATGCCCGCTAGCTAGCCATTCCGCACACTTTAAATTATCTAGGAAGCAATTCCAGGCATAACATAGGGAAAGAAGGGGCAAGAGGGAGTTGGAAAAACTTCAATATACAATATAGCCCCTTCCGTGCTTCACTATGCGCTGCCCAGACCCACTGACTGACTACTGTGATGCCGGCAACAAATATAACAAAAACTATTTAAAAGTGCATTGCACTGTTGTTGATGTTTAACTATGTGCTTTGCTATACAATTGCAATGTGCTTCTCATACAAAATAGGAGTAAGAGCAGGAGGCAGAACTTTGCGCCCACTGAACACAGAAAGGATACAAAAAAAAATAACAACACAACCCAACTACGAGGACTCAGAAGAGATAAACAAGACAAAACCTTTGTTGCGCCTCGCTTCCTGAAATATGAATGAGGAGTAAAGGCTAAAGTTAGATCCTTTTTTCTGGCGCCTTCCTCCTTTCGTCGTCTACAACTGGGGCTGTGATGATGGCATTGTATAGGCCAGATGAACAGGAAAACACCAAAACGCAGGGCTTTAGGGATGCGCCTTGCTTTACCGCCCCCTGCGCCCGTCGCACCGTGCCGGGTTGTTTATGTTGTTCATTGTTGTTTTTTTTTGTTGTTGTTGTTTTAATTTTTGTTCTTATTATCCTTTCAGGGAAGAAGTCTACGTCGTCGACGTCAGCGTATATAGTCTCTCCAATTACCTCGAGCCTTCCTTTGGCTGAATAGAAGGTAGACACTGATGCACAATGCTTATAGAGTTCTCAAGTTAGTGTTCGCCTTTGATTGCTAAAGGATTTTTGTTATTTTCCTTTCGTTACACAAAAAAATTGGTCTTGAGGGGAAAGACTTTTGTTGTTGTTGTTATTATTTTTGATGTTGTTTTTGGTTTTTTTTGTAAAGAATAAAACAGCAGATGGCAACACACAACACAGAACGACAGCAGCGCCATATTATAAATGGGAAGTGTGGCATAGTGAATGTGGAAGTGCAATTCAATAGGAACCGAGTGGGAATATCCTGCTAGAGAGGATATATAGAGTTGATATGATAAAAACGTGTCCTTGTTTGGGCTTGCTTCCCTGCTTACAGCTTTGGTCCTCTTGTGAGAAGCCTCGACTCGACAGACAACATTTGAAATAAAAGACAATGCGAATGAACAAATTAATCTCTTGTTTCTTCTTCGTGTCTTTAGAATCTCTCTTGACTGTACTTGCTGGGATCCTTTTTTTTTTCCTATCCATTTTTTTGTTTTTGTTCTATCTTCTTGTTCTTCTTTTGGGGCTGTTTTACTTCTTGTTCCTGGAATGAATCCCAGGATAATGCCTGTGCGACAATTTAGTTGATATAACTTGGAAGTAGGTTGTGTAGTTCCATGCAGATTGAAATCTCACATGAATTGCCATATATTGCCTTATATGTGGAAAGGCTTTGGCTGACTGAGTCTGCGGCAGGCACTTGCTCGTTTCTATATGACAGGCTAGTTTGGCACGTAGAATGGAGTACTACACGTTAGATAGACGAACAGAAAATAACAAAAATAGAAAAAATTACTGCAGACTGTTTGTATAATATAGTCCAGGATATAAATATGGTTGGGTTCCATCTTGTTTTTAAGGCTGTTTTGAAGTCATGCGAAAGAAATCTTGGTGTCATTTTATAGAAAATAGAAGTGCAAAATTTATTTCTCTTATTCATTTTTTTTGATATTTTGACTGTTGGAAAAGTTATCCGGGAACAAACATATATCGACGGATATTTCTATTTCTATTTTTTTCCGAAGATAAGTCCTTGAATTTTTTATAACATTTGACAAACACTTCCTGAGTGTAAAGAAGAACATTAAAGAAAAAAATATTTTCAACGCAATTTCCTAGACTATTTGTGGAAAAACTTAAGAATATTACATATTTATCATCGAAAGGGGGGAATGAAATAAAATTGAATGCTGGATAAGTGATTTTTTTTTTTCCAATTTTTTTATTTTTTCTTCTTTTAAATTGGTATCCCCATGTGAGAATAGAAAAATTCAATTTGAAGATGATCGCTGAGATTGAGTTACGAGCTTCGGATGAATTAATGCATTTTGTTAGAAAAAAAAAAGATTACTCATACACCATGTGGTACCAAACATACTTTTGCTGGAGATAGTATAAATAGAGGAACGATGAAAGGAAAAGAAGTTTATCATTTAGTTGGTTTGCAGACAAACAAATGGATGATCGAATTGATAAGTGTGGGTACCACAAGAGACAATGGGAATAAAGTGGGTATGAATATATGGAGACGAAGAAGTTATGCCACATTTCAAAAGTATTTATATGGTATTTTTTCTTCTTTGTTTAAATGTGTTATTTGATTATGTCTGACTTAATAGTTTAAAATTTTCTAATGCAAATTTAAATATAAAGGATTTTAGTCATCGGGTTCATTATAGTTAGTCAATGTTGACATAAAAATGGAATACATCTAAGAAATTAGTACTCTAAAGACTTTGGATTGTGGGCTCCTGCAGGATCATATAGGTTTAATTGGAAAAATATTAATATTTAAATGATGGATTTGTTGAACCCATACACGTTTCGGCGGAAACGGAAGTGACAAGTGCAAAAAAAAATTTGAAAAAAAAAAAATACACGAGTATACCTATAATTAAAAGGAGAAAGTCAGTGATGGGGAAACTTAGGATTAATGATCAAGATAAGGAGAAAAATCGATTGGATCGCAATAGTGACAGGAAGTGTTGTTGGGGAAGGAAAAATGATTTTTTTAATGATTTCTAGCAAAAGTACCCACTTCAAAGTTGTATGTTATTATAAGATCTACAACTTAAATTTGGATAATTTTTTTATATAACCTCAAAAATATTGGAAACAAAAATGCCGAAAAAGTATGTTTTTGTTTTTTTTTTTTTTATTTATTTTTAAGAAAAATAATTTGATTTTGATAAAATTTTGTGACAATATTATGTTTCTACTTGCTCTTTACTATAGGGCAAGTAGTGCATTCGTGTTGAAAAAAATTTCGAGGCTTTAATCAAAACCAACATTACCATGATGGAGAGGATAAAAAAAAAAGTGGTTTTTGTCATGCCATTCCGGTCATCGTCGATCTGTACATCAAGCTAGGGCAAATTGAAACCTTTCTTGAAAAGTGTACCTCCCATCAAAAATTTTTAAAACGACTCTAACGATTTTGATTAAATTTGGTTCTAGCAAAACTGTGTTTTCTAGTTTTTCTAAAAAAATGCGGATAGCAGAAATATGGTAGGTATATATTTACATTTTTTTAATAACTATTGTTGGCTCTTAGCACTTGTTAACGGTTTTTTATAAAATGCAGTTGTTGTAAAATTTAAAAAAAACTCATAATTTGAACTAGTTTTTTGCTACTTTTGTTTATTTTTTTACGTTTTTACTTGCGATATAGGTACCATACATCAAGATATGCATTCGAACAAAAAAAAAAGTTGAGATAATATTTTTCCATGACATTACGATGGTAGAGAATTCTAAAAAAGTGGGTCCGGGAAGTCCGTCTGTCTGTCTGTCTGCCTGTCTGTCTGTATAAGGAGCTACAGCCTAAACGGACGGACCGATTGACTTCAAACTTGGTGTGTAGCATTTTTTTGGAGACTTTCCAGAGGGGTTTTTGGAATTAATTTTTTTGGACCAAAAATAACGGTATTTGTCATATACCGATTTTAGTAAAGTTGAAACGGCTCCAACGATTTTCTTTAAAAAAATCAAATGTAAGTTTTAAAACAAGGGCTATCTTCTAATGAAAATCATTATTAACGGTACCTGCCATAGAACCGTTTTTTTTTTTTTAAATCCGATTATCTCTGAAACTGCTTATTTGATTTCAACTAAACTTTTTGTGAAGAAGCATTTATATAATTTTAATATAAGCCAAAAATAAAATTTCGAAAAAAATAATTTTTGGATTTTTAAAAAAATGTTGAACATTTTTTTTGAAAAATCAAAATTTCGAAAACGGGACATTGAATTTTTTTGAAATTTTGTTTTTGGATGTTGATTAGTGATTTCTACAAAATGGCATACCAATTTTATTTTAAAACTTTTTATCCAAAAAATTGTTTATAAAAAATTAGTTTTTAAAAAAACGGCTCTAACGATTTTGAAAATTGTTTTTCTAAAAATGCATCTTAATATATCAATCAAAACTGCGTACTTGTTTTGGAGGGCAATTTGATTTCATATTTTATTTTATTTTTTTTATTTATTTTTTTTGTTTTGTACCTATTAAATGTATATAGTAGGTACCTACATTTTCCAAATTTCTATATAAAAAGTCTTTAAAATTTAAGCAACTTTAAATCTAAGAGCAAGTTCGTTCGACCCAGTCATGCATTTTATTTTAATTTTCTACCGTACATAACACAATTTCTCTAAAAATTAACTATGTAACAGTTTTTTTTTTTTTATTAAATAAATTAATGGAATTCGTGTTTTTGCTAAGTTTATTCTTTTATTATGATAATTTATTTTTTTTTTCTTCCCTTTTGTACGATAAATTAAAGGACAGATAACTTCATCAAAATATAGTTCAGTTAATATGGAAAAGGTTGTGATATCAACTAAGTTTGAATTCAGTGTTGGACAATGGACAGTCTTGTGGGTCGTCCGTCATTCTGAAAAACATGAAACTTTCAATATCTCGAAAAAGGGATCGGGTCAAAATTCTGGCTTCAAAATTCTGCTTTTTTAGCGAAAATTCTGTTTTTTAAAATTCTCCTTTTTATCTATTCTGTTTTTCAAAATTCTGCTTTTTAAAATTCTGCTTTTCAAAATTCTGCCAGCATTATATTTGAACAAAAAAATTCTGCCAATTCTGTTTTTTTTTTATAGCATATGCACTGGCTAAAAGAAAAATACACCTCATTAATGTAATTCAACATTGGTACTTTCCTAATTTTTTTTTTATTTAAGTGTCGCAAATATTTTTTAAATTCCATATACTGACTTTCTTTCAAATAAAATATGTAAAACTAATTGGAACCAATGTTGTTTGATACAAAATATTCCTTTTCTTATTCAAATTTTTGAATATTCATCTTTATTTGATAAATTAATAAATTTTTAATTATTTTCGGAAATGTTTTATATTAAAAACCTTTTCTTAATATTTTCAAATATATTCATTTATAAATGAAACAAAAATTAATACGCATTTAAAAAATGACAAATTTTCAAAGAGATGATTTTACAGAATTCTGCAATAAATTAAAAAAGGGTTTGGAAAATATTAAAAAGCGCGCGCTTTTTTTAATTTTTTGCAGAATTTTGAAAAGCAGAATTATGAAAAGCAGAATTTTGAAAAACTGAATTTTGAAAAACAGAATTTTGAAAAGCAGAATTTTGAAAGCAGAATTTTGATAAAAGAATTTTGATCCCCGGCAGAATTTTGCACCCAACCCCTCGAAAAACGTTGAACGTTTAAGCAAATGTCATAGTTTTGTTAAAATCGTTTGATTAAAGCAGTTTTCTGTAGCGAAAAAAAAAATTAAACTTTGCGGAATATAGGTAATTCAACGTTTAAAGGTTCTATATATTGGAAAAGTTGACAAAAAGTACAATCGATCACACTCGATCACGTCATGTCTTCACAGAAACCCTAAAACGACCCCTTCTTTGAGGTTATGTCGAAAACGTTATGGAAGTATATGTACGTACATAGGTAGTCTAGGTCAGAACTTTTTTTTGTGATTGTTAATACATCCAAAATGGTATAAGTCTCTCTTTTGAAGTTTTGAGTTCCTTATATTTGACTGAGCAATGTTTAAATAAGTTCCAAAAAAGTAGCAACAAATTGCTTAAAATTTAAGTTTATTTTTAAATTAAAAAGAAATACCCAAACAAAATTTGCAAAATGCTTTTCTAACTTCATTTAACTCCTCTCTGAAGTACAAAAAAAAAAAAAACAAAACCATTAGAAAACATTCTAAACAAAAAAAAGTGCAAGAACAACAAAATTCCATTTCAATTCCAGGAAATACAACATCCCAAGCTTATGTTCATTCATTCTCCTCTGTTTTTTTTTTGTTTGTCCATAAACAACAAAAGCGCGTAAAAGGATTATCGTGTTGTGGACTTCTTGTGTGACCGCCAAGTATTTGTTCAGAATGCAAATGAAAGCAATCTAGAACGTGGTAAACAATCAAACACCCAACTTTGCTTCATTCTATGTTAATTTCCATTGCTAGAGCCTTGTATAATAGCAAAGCAAAAGCAAAAAAGCAAGAAGAGCACACTCATTGATATTCTGGTGAACAAATTGTCGTTTTCAAAGTTGAAATTAAATTAGAACGCAACCAACAACACCGCACAAAATTTAAGAAAAGAAAATCATTTTGTTTTACTCTTCTTCTTCATTCTGGACACCCGCCTTCGGGTAGAATATCCTTTTCAAGAGTATAAATTTTATTTTTAGGTAAATATTTGCTTGAATAACACAAAAAGTTTACAAATCTTAAAGATTTCTCTTCTTTTCTTGTTCTTGTTCCTCTTTTTTGTTCTCTCTCTCTCTGATTCGATGGTGATGCTCATGCAAATTAATTCCACTTTCGTTCGTGTCCCATGTCAGTTTAATTACCCACCTCCACTTTCCAAAAATTATTCGTTGCAGTGAATTCCTTGGTTTTCTGCTACAATATAAAAGGCACATTTCTCTCTCTATCTTTGCAAAAAAGGACACAGAACAAACACACTTACTTTGCAACGTGTTGGTGTCCTCTTTTACCTTAAAGCATCCAAGTTGTAAACCAAAAATTGGCTTGCTGCCAAAATGCATGTAGAAGAGACATTGAATTTTCATTTGCAATTCCAATTGCATTCAGGAGAGGAATCCAACAGAAGCAGCCTCAGAGTGCATCCAGCATTCAGGACTTGAGAAGACGAATTGAAGAAGAAGAAGAAGAATATTTTCTAGGTGTACGTACTCAAAATTAATCTATTCGTCATTTCAGGTTGGGGTGGCGGTTTTTCTGTGTGTGTGTTTGTGTTGGATCTTTGAAAAGTCTCCCCCTCTGATGTTGAAATTATCCCCTAATTTGTTTTCCCAGTGTACACTTTCTTTTGGTATGGCTTAAAGTGGTTATACTTAAAACCCCAGCAGCAAACCAGAGCCGAGTTAGAGAGACAGAACAAACACAAATAGAAACACACAACCACACACAGAGTCACACAAGAGGACACACAGTTTATATTTTCCATCTTCAGGAGGAAAAGGAAAGGACGAACAGTTTAATGAGCAGTATGACATAGGAGACGCTTCCTAATTGCATTTATCTTTTGAAATTTTCTATCCAATGAATTTAATTCGATTCACAGCTTCAAGAGAATATAGTTGGCCTGGTCTTTTATTATCGAAATTTTTTTTTGTTCTTTCGTTGGTTTGGTTGTTTTCTGTGAACCCCATCATCAGAGGACACCAACAGCAGCAGCGTGTGCCCATTCTAGAAGAATTAATTTTCGTCCTCCTGACCATTTTATTTATTTTTTTTTTATCCTTTTTCTCACCTCTCTATCTCTCGAATTTCATCGTTTGCCATTACCTGAGGGGAGTAAAGGGAGAAAGAGAAAAGAAAACATTTATTTTTTATTTTTTTTTTTTTTTCAAAAAAGGATCTGCTCGGGCACTCTATGCCTTCGGGGTAATTTCCAACAATGTCGGCAGAAATAAAGAACGATGTCGTTTCCTAAAGTAAAGTTTAAGTTGAGGACTTAAGAAATTCTGTTGCCTTTTTTTTTCTTCTTATTTCTTCCGGGTTTAATTTGCTTTTACTTTAGTATTTGCCAGCAGAATTTGTCTTTTAAGTTATTATAAAGGAATAAGAGGTCGAGTTTTGGATTCGAAAAAACTTTCTGAGAGAGTTTGTTTGGAAATATTTTTTAAAGTTAACCCTAATATCATCTTTTTTATCTGTTTTAAATGTTTTAGGTGGAAGATAACTCCAAACAATTTTTTTGTGGACTTATGTCAGCATAAATCCATTATGGACTTATGTCTTCTTGAACTATGTCCTTTTGGGGATGAAACTAACTTTAAATTTAAATTACATGAGCAAGTACATAAACCCTTATTGTGGACCTTTTTTCTTGAAGAAATTAATCCTTTTATTTTTTCTTCTTGCTGACCATGCACATCAAGGATTTTATAAAAATACTTCTTCGATTTGAAGATAAATGAAGAGCAGCAATAGCAGATAAATGTCTTAAGAGTTGGTTTTATTTAACTCTTGAAATAGAGGTGATTTAATATCACCTTTTTTCCTTTATTTATTTGGTTGAACAAGCTTTTATAATTTGACTCTGAAGGTCTGTGTAGCAGTAATTAATGTTTTACTTGAATGACTTGGAGAGAAAAAAGGAAGTAAAAGGTTGAAAAAAAAAAACGGAATTGTATTTTGAGATTTTTTTAATAAAAGACTGTGAATAAACATTGTAGCTTGAATGTTTTGACATTTAGGAACCTCCTTACCTTAGACCTTACTAGCATGAAGCTATTAGGATCGAGAAAAGGATGGTTTAGCTAACAGTATTTAACATGCGATGTTGAAAGACTCATACATTTTAAATATTTTGGGCATTCGTCCTTCTGCCAAATTGTACATATATTTGAGTAGAAATATGTGTTTGCTCTAATGAGTTCACCCGATAAGTAATCAACTTCAGCACTTTAATAACACTTTAGTTGGGATCTAACTGTTTTTTCAAGTGGTTAATGTGACCGTCATGGTCCATATAGAATACACTGATCTGATCTGAATACTAGTAAATGGTTAACGTTAAACAGTTTGGAAAATTTGAATTTTGCGTTTTTTTTTTCTAAAAAATGCTCAAATTTATGACGGCAAGCACTAGAAAGTAGTAAGCTTATAAGATTTTTGGATCCACTTAAGTAGTTCATGAAAAACGTTGCAAGAACCCATAACGTAGACCATTGAAAGACATTAAGATCGAAAGACAATTTAGAACAAAAAAGACGTTTAGAACCCAAGAACTTGTAAAGATTCTTAATTCTACACAAAGATTCTTTTGTAAACCTAAATGTCTTTTCAAATCATATTTTTAGCGTTCTTAGTGTTTTTTTTTTAGTTAATTTTTGCTTCACAATGTTATGAAGACTTTCGATTGATTTCCGAACTCTTTTGAACTACGAGTAGGTACCTACATTATGTATAATGCAGTCTTAGCATATTTTATGATCGTTTGCATGATTTCCACACCTTTTTCATGTTTGTTAATGGCAGTTTTATCGCATACAGATAGCTAATTTGAAATTATTCTCTCAGCAGGTTTTTGGGATAAATAGGTAAACTAAAAAAAAATCAAAATTTTTCAAAATTAGGAAAAATATCCAAAAAATGGTAAGAAAAGTTTTTTTTTTCAAAATTTTCCTTTTTTGAAAACTTTTAGTTTTTCTTTGATCTATCTAAAATTTTAACAAATTTTATTAATACAATTTTGAAATAATCTCAAAAGAATTTGATTTTTCTCATAAAAAAAGTGATTAGAAGTAAGTCATTTAGAGCTGCAGAAATATAGTGTTTTATTTCATCTCAAAAGTTCAGACCCTCACAACAGAAAAACTGCTTGATGAATAAGTCTGAAACTTTGCATATTTATTTCAGGTATATTAGCTACTATAATTTAGCCTCAAATTAATCTTATCACCCATAGTTATAAAATAGCGGCACAATTTCTAAAAAAAAAAACCTAAAAATGTCTATTTTGATAGCTTTTCTAAATTGATTTCAAATGTAAGAAAACATTTTTTATAACAACTTAATTTTTCTGTAGCAAATTGAAAGAAGTTTTTAAGGTAGGTACCTATCCTTGAATTTTCTGTAAAATGATCAGTTGTTAAGATATTGATAGTCCAAGTCAAAAATTTGGGTTTTGGTTTGATGATTGATATTGCAGTCTAAAAAAATCGTAGAAGTTTGAAAAAAAAAAGTCTTGAAGCCAAATGAATAACGTTTCTAAAAATAATAACACTGGTTTACAGCCAAAATGGACACTCAATCCCACTTTTTTTTTTCTTACTTATTAAAAATTTTCAAATTCGGCTTGCTTTTCAAGTTATAGACAAAAACTTAAAATGTAACAGAAAAAGTCGAAAATATTGATCGTTACAAAAATGGTCATATCTTTATAATTTATTAATAGATTTTGAAGAAAATTATCTTTTTATCTTTGCTAGAAAGTGTACTATACATATTTTTATTTTATTGTAAACTAGTGTTATATTTTTACCAGCTCTTTTGGGAGTATTGGTCCTATTTTAAAATGCTTCTTATGAGGTTCCGGTCCTGTACATAAGGTATTGTTAGTTCATCGAATATTTTTCAATGAAAATAGTTTTGGAAATTGGTAACTTGACAAAGTTCTTTCTTTTAAATATCAGTTTAAATTTGCTGTCGTTGTCTTCAAAAAAGGCTTGATTCCGACACTTTAACCTCAGCCTCGACAATATAGCCCAACATTCTCTGAAATGCAATTACTAAATGAAATGCTCATACAAAGTTGAAAATGAAGCGTATATGCAAAAAGTAGGTCAGTCTGCAAATTGAATTAAAAATAATTGACAAGTTGAGCAAAAGTGCAATTTATAAAAAGTGCAATTTTTGTCATTTTTACCAAATTTATAAGGAAATTAAATTATATATGAAAAAAATTGGAAATGAAGAAATTCTTATTTGGACAGAGTTACAAGCTTCAAATTTGTAGCTAATGAATTTTCGTAAGCATTCACAGTTTCAAAATAATGCAACAATAAATATTTTCGGCCTTGATTGCATATACAATATTTTCTAAACGAATGGTGGTGCACAAAATATTTTATGGCTTAATTCAGCTATGAAAACACAACTCTTTGTTTAACAACTCAGACTCTATTCTGACAAAAAAAAAGAGTAATACCTACCTCAGTAATCAATGTTTCAAAAAGAAAGGACATTAAAAAAAAGAAAACTTTTTTTCCAAAATAGTTTTTTTTTTTTCAAATATTTTGATTTTATTCAGTACGTGTATAGGCAATTTTATCTTTTAAAAGAAGTAAGGTTTAAATTGTTGAAATCAAAAAAATAAACTTGAGCTGGGGCGTTTTTTTTTAAGAGATAGGGCTTAAATAGGAGCCTTGAAATCGCGAAAAAATAGCGAAAGTTGGACGCGCCTTCGTTCTTCAATTTGAATTGAATTCAGAGTAGGGGCGCTTCTGTGAAAGCCAACAAATCTGAAAAAAGATTGTGGCGTCTTCATTCTTTCTACAGAATTGAGTTCAAAGTAAGGAGCTCCGGGGGGGCGTCCAGGCAACTTCCCCAAAAACCAGTACTGATTGCTACACGTTTATGAGACTTCAATTTGGATATCACTGTTATAATATCTTGTAGTTTAAGCTGACTATCATGGTCTTTGATGAACAGATTAAAAGAACTCATAGCAGGTAATGGGATCTTTTTTGATCTTCTGCACCTAATATCATCACATAATCCCACATTTTTAATGCCAGAGGTACAAGAGGTACAATCTTTAGATAGGTTTTCATCTTGCACTTGCATGCCTGTTTAGGCTCCTCAAATAATATAAATAAGAATTACAGTACTTCAAAGTTGAAACATGATAGAATACATCAATTAACCTCAGCTGTACTAATACCTTTTAAGGACGAAAAGTTGAAAAAGACCTTTTCAACCAAAAACTTTTCGTTAACGTTTCGTTTTTCTCGTAACACTTTGCAAATTGGGTTCAATTTCTAGACATTGAATTCTTAAACCATATTTAAGTCAAAAAATACCTTGTCAATTTTGACTGTTATGAAACTTCTTACCTATCCTGTATCACTTCCAAAAAAATTCTAAGATTTGTCAAACTGTTTATTTTTTAAGGATATCAGACAACCACTTCATAAACTACTGCTTGAATTTCCTAGATTTAAACACCAAACCTCATTATTATTAATATTTCATTTCAAATGCATAAAATAAACCAAAGTATCTACATTTCCCACAACCAAGCGAGTAATATTCTCACTATGGACCGAAAAACAATTTTAAATAAATAAAAAGAAAAATAGTAAACGGCCTTCCATATAAAAACAAAATAATATAAATTCCGAAAGTAATTTCCCTCAAAATTGAATTGATATAGCCAACATTAAAACCACCATTGTATCAATTTTGTGTGCCCTCAACTAGCTCCACAAAACATCGTCGACATCAACAATATCACCCTCGCGCAATTACGGTCGAATTGGTTGGCAAATAAATAAACATAACCCAAACGCCAACACTATGTCGATGATGGCTAGAACCATTTGTGTTCGATTTGAAATTCAACTCTGCTGGCTGCGATGGTGATGCCAATTGAAATTCTCATTTTACTTTCTTTTTTAGTTGTTGTTGTTGACAGAGATGTCCCTGTACCTAGCTGGTGTTTACAAATATTCTGTTAGCCAAAATTGAAAAAAAGAAGCAAAAAAAAAAATGTTTAAAAATGTTTGTTGACAACTCTGAACATGGAATCTGTCCAATATTGATTCAGTGGAATTCATGATATTACACACATCCTCCCCCACCAACATATAAAATCTCCCTCTCATGAATTGTGGACATTCAAGTAATCCTTTATTCGTTTTTTTCTCTCTTTCCAGGACTTGCAACTGACAAAAAAAAAAAAAGAAGGACATCAGACATCACAAACAACATGAGGACGTCATCTTTTCTGGGCCCAATGTGGAGCATCATGGTCGTACTGATTCTATGCACCATCACCAGTGTCAACTCGTACTCAAGTATGTTGAAATGAGAAATTGATCATTCGCCCCCCTTAATTGTCCATCTTTAAAATCCCCCAAAATGTATACCCTTAAACTCTATAAACAAAAATACACTAACCCTTTCCCCCCGAATCGCCCCTCACACACATATTATCACATAAGAATATTCATACTCTCGTGTATGTGAGTATACAAAAATTACATATATCGTTTTTGGTTCGATTTCTCTGTTTCCTTTTTTTGTGTTTCTGTCCCGCAAATCGAATCGAAATGTTATGTAATCGAGAATTCTATGTTCTTTTCTATTATTATTGGCATTACATTATTTTATATGTTATGACGACATTTGCCAGAATACGGACGCGGATGCGTTGACATCGGTTGCTTGCCAAATGAGGTTTGTGTCCTGTCGCATGATTCCTGCGGATTTGGTCAGCGCGATGGCAAAGAATGTGGCAGCTATCCGACGTGCAAGAAGAGCGGAGCAGCCCCAGCAAATAGTGGAGGTGTGAAACCGTCAGGTGATTTTTTAACAAAATGGGACTTATGGGCACCATGGCATTAATAACATAATTCACATTTAAATAGGAACTTATAACATAAATAGGTATTTCTTTTCTAAATTAAGAAGAAAATTAACAAAAATATGCTAAATTTTTTTTCTATAATTCAGTATTAGTTTGATATTTGGATGGTATGATGCATATTTTTAAATGTGATTGTAAAAATAAAATATTTCATTGTTTTTTTCATTAAATTTATATTGGTGTCGGGATAACAATTTTCATGTGGTAGAAAGTATGCTATAGTTTTTATTTTTAGTTGTAAAAAAATATGGTGAGTCATAGTTTGGGTGTTTTGTTTTTTTCTTATCCTATTTTAGAAAGATTTGAATAATAATTATTGTAAATATTACATATTCCAAAAAAGAAAATTAATCTTAGTGGAAACTTAGTCCTACTACTAAATTTAAATGATCTTTACTTCCCGAAAGCATATCCTATGAAAATAAATACGCGTTTAAGTCACCATTTAAAATTTAAGCTTCTAATTATGATATCAAAGGAAAAAATGAATTAATCTAAAAACCGCGGACATATTTTGCATATACATATGTTTTTGAAAAATTTGTTTGAAATTATTCTTTGAAATCATTAGAAATATCTGTCTATAAATTTAGAATAAATCAGTTCAGTCATTAACGAAAATATTCAAACTTCAAAAAATTATGTCAATTTTAGCATAAATGGGCAATGCTTTTTTTCATAACGTATCTTTGTTTGAATTTTGTTTTGTTTTTAGGAAAACTTAAAATTCAGGTTTGTTAGAATTACTTAAAGCATTAAAAACACTTAATTTAATCGATACCCTTAAAGTCGTTTTCAAGTAAAATAGCAAACAATATTTATTTCCAAATTCAAAGATAAAAAATTCGGTTGAATAAAAGAAAAATAAACAATTTCAACCAAGATACTCAATCATTTAAAAAAAAAACAAATATTAGTCTCATTCAACCATTAAATTGGTTGGTCGTTTTGGATGAAATTAAGCATTTTTGAATGGGGTTGAAATCGTTTAAATGTTTTTTTTTTCTCAGTCAATTTTCATAAAAAAAATTATATTTGGATTTAGAAATAAATTATTTTGTACATTAATCAAAAATTAATGCCAAAAATGTATGTCGAAATAGAAGAAAATGGAGAAAAAGCTTTATTTACCTTTATTTTTTGTCAACTTTTTTTTCAAAAACATAATTTTCACAGTAAAATTCGAGTTTATCTCAAACAAAAACATAGATTTTCAAAAAACTTTATAAAAACCCAACTACATGTGCATTTTGGTTATAAATTAAAATAAAAAAAAAATGTTTGCCTCATTTTGTTGTGATGTAGATGATGTACCTAGATCTTTAAACACAATTTTTATAAATAATTTTTTTGGATGGGAGGAGTGCTTTTGAGAGTAGTAGTTAAAAAAACCACTTTTTTCCGTTTCCTTTTTCACTTCGATCTAAATCTATACGATTAATCCTAATAACTTTTCTCATCACTTATTTTTGTGAATGATTTTTTGTGCTCCAAAAATGACTTTGGCACTGGTCTATAAGAGTTTTTATTGCGAAATTACATTTTTTTTTTGAACAAAATTAACAGTTTCCGTCTTAGAACCATTTAAGGTCAAATTTTTTTAATTCGAAATTCTGTATTTTAAAGTTCTACAAATACAAAATTATCCTGTCAAAAAATCTAAAATTTCATAATAATCTTCAAATTCATAAAAAAAATTTTGGAATAGGTACAGAATTTTGAAGCCCAAAAAATTACTTTGACAGGTTTGAATTTAAATTTCCAATTCTAAAACATTTACAGAATTTTAAGAAAAACTTAATTATGGATTTATAAATTAAAAAAAAAAAAAAAAAAAAACATTTAAAAGAATCGAAAAGCAGAATAATAGAACACAGAATTGAATTGGTCATTTCAAAAACCACTTAAGTGCAAACATTTTAATTTTTGAGGAACGAATGAATACTGTTTCATGCTCATTCAGAAGAATCTTGAACTTACTTAACTTAGTATTTGAGTTGTAAGAAAATGTATAATTACCTTCATATATTAGAAATAATAAAATAAGTCTTGAAAAAATATGTTGGACTTGCTATTTTCTAGCAAGGAATTAGGGTACCTACTTTGTGCAAAATTTTAACAAAATTAATTTTTAAACACAATTTTTGTTGCTTATACCTAATTGAAAATTACACTTAAAAATGTATATATTAACAGGTCACATGTGTGTTTATTTAACACTTTTAATGAAAAAAAATTATTTTCACCTGGGTTGGGTCAGTAATTGTTTGTTTAGTGTTAATTGTAATTCCGCTTCCACCTTTATTCAAAATTTTATTGATACGAATTTGAACCCAAACTTTAGAACTTTAACATCTCAGTACTTTTTGTGCCAGCATAATTTCAATAAATGAGAACTTGGCTCTTTTTTTAACAGTAATGTTTTTGTTGTGATTTCACTACTTTTAGCAAGGTATGGCTGTAGAATTGAAAATCTCTATATTTGATGAAAATTCAGTGAAAATGGGCGCTTGCCACGCCCCCTTACTAAAATTCTCAAATTTTAAATGTTTTCCTTTGTATAAACTTCCAGCTCTACCGCATTCTACCAAATTTCAAGATGCTACGATAAATCAGAAGTGCTCTATAATATTTGATGAAAATTCAGCGGCTGAATTGAAAATTTCAAATTTTCGATTTTTCCCTTTGTATACGCCACAAGTCCTATCACCGCGTGTAAAATTTTTTAGTTTCTACGATAGCAGGAAGTTCTCCATAATTTAGATGAACTGTCAATGAGTCTCAGTTACGGTTTTTGCGATTTTTGAACCCCTATATCTCAGAAACTACTCATCGTAAGAAACTGAAATTTTGTGAGGAGTTTGACCAGCTCAACAAATGTAGCGATTTCTAGCATATTTTGTGTGGAAATAAGAGGGGGGTCGAAAATGGCCTGAGTTGTTTCCTGTAAATAAGGATGTAGTACCAAAGTTGCTAGAGAACTTGTTTGGGCACTACCGTGCCCCTTTAGGTATATAACAAACATGTTGATTTCAACTTAAAATTTATCGAAGAAGAAAAGATTTAAAATGAAGAAATTTAGTTATTTAAGTTACCGTCACAAATTTCATATACAAATTTGCACGTGCAAAAACTTCATCAAAAACTGTTATAAAAACATCATTTCTGATTTTTTCTGACTCGAAAAAGGATTAAGTACATATAATTTTGTTTCAGCAATACAAATACTCATAAATATAAAGTAACCTGTAGATAACTTAACTGTTCTATAACTACGAGTTGACCCAATATAAGTACAACCATTGTTTATTGTTTCTTTTTTATTTTTGAAATCATTTAGATTTACATTTTTTAGACACACTAGCATTGAATAATTACAAATAGAAGTGGACACCCAGGGAAACGTCCGCTGTAAAATTGTAGTCGCTAGTATCGTGCGTTGAATTAAAAAAGCAAATCCAACAATCCAAAAGCAAAGCCAACAATCCAAAAGCAAATCCAGCAACCCAAAATCAAATCCTAAACAGCTTATACATATAGATAAAAGTTTTCCTATTTCAAAAAGTGGAGATAGCCTAGAGGATAAGGTGAATGTCTGTTAAGTTTACCTGCCCAGGTTCGAATCTGACGGGAAATTGAGATTTTTTTTTTTTTTACATTACTAGAATAAAAATTAATGAAATTTCTCAAAAAAAAAAATCTCCACAAAAAAAAAAATTCAAATTTTACCGGTATTCGAACCTAGGCCAGTAGGAGTAAAAGGCATCGTCCTTGTTCTCTAGACTAATATGACTTTCCAAAATACGAAAACTTATATCAATATAAGCTCTTTGAAATGTATAATAATAATTATTAATTTTTTTATGAAGGTTTCAAAAAAAATTTAATTAATTCTCAACTCGAAAATACATGCGCAAACCTGTAGTTCATCTATCTTCCGGTACTCTTATAGTCGCATGAGTAATCTGCGGTGTCACTTCTATTTGTAATTATTCAATGACACTAGACACTTGAAGACACTTGTTGAGAAGTTGTAGTATAATGATTACGAGCAATACTACATCTAGGTCACGTTTACAACCATGTGCTTTTGAATCATACTATTTTTTTGGTTGAGGTTAAACTTTGTTAAACTGGAATTAATGAAGAAAGTTTATGAAAGGTGAAATGACTAACCAGTGCCAAGGCATAAAACACTGATTTTTTTTTAAATTAGATTTTACCAATACTTAGCCACAATCCATCTAATCATAAAAAAGTAGTTAGATTTCTTACATAAAAACAAAACATAAAAGATAATTTTGTAGTCAGATTCTGAAATTTGTATTAGTTTAAAACTATTGCATATTTACAAGGTACCTCGAAGATTGTTAACCCTCAAAAACACCAAGCAAACAATATATCTCAGAAAACATTTTACATTTTGTGTAACTAACAACAACGAAATCCATATTTTTTCATAAAGCTCGTATATATTTTGTTATGCGCGGGGATTTTGTGTTTATTTTTTTGGTTCATATTCAGCTTCAAAAACTAATAGCAAAAACAAAAACAAAAAAACTGTAATAATGTTTGTTCTTTATACATGTGAAACTCTTGGTGCATTGTGTGCTCATTTTTGTTCTCACAGGTGCTAGTCTCAATCCAGTCCCAGATAATACAATATTCTCACCCTCATCCAATCCAGCATCGCATTCGAATTCATACAATACAAATAATGGCAACACCAATGGTAACTCAAATAATTATGCTAACAACAATAACAATGGTGGCAATGGCAATAATGGTAACAGTGGCAGTGGCAGCAATGGCAATCGCAATAACCCAAACGCACCCATCGATCCGCATTATGTGTTCGGGGCTCCGTATTCACAGCCCATCATCCCTAACATGCCAATATTTCCATTTAATCAGCCCACACAACCTCCAGCCTTTCAGCAATTCCCACAGCCCAATCATCCTGGCAGCGGCCTGAGTCCTGCATTCCCGCAAAACATTCAGCCAGTGAATCCATACAATCCACCGTTCATATTTGGCCAGCAGCCTTTCTTTAATCCCGGCGGCACCGGCGGACCGCCAGGCTCATTGGCGCCCGGCGGCGGCGGTGGCAGCGGCGGCATCGGGCTCGGCGGACTCGGACTCGGTGGCTATAACAATCCGAATATGTTCAACAAGCCACCGCCACAATACCTGCCCAATCAGAATCCATATAATCGACAGACGCAGTCCCATCCGTCATCGGCTGCTGGCGGTGTGCATCATGGGACAACATCATCAGGAATTGTTGTAGTTGTTGTTGGTGGTTTACTTAGTCTGTCAAGTGTTGGCGGTGGTTTGAGTATGGTAACTGATGGATTTGTGCTGGGATTGGCGATGCTGCAACAGCGAATGGCGAATTTGCTTCGAACGTAATGACAGGTCCAAAGTGAAGAGAAAATGAGAGTGATATTCGCCGTGCTTGTCAAGGCTTTAATGTCATTTTGTCATTTTTTATTTGTGTGCTTCATTCAGTTGGAGTTTTTTTTTTAATCTTCTCTCAATGTTAATTACTATTTTTTAATTATTTTTATCATCATTTTTGTCTTTGCTTTAAAATTATCGCATTTATTTTTTGTGTTTTTAATGTTTTATGTTCAATTTTGTGTCTAAATGAAATTTCGATAGAAATTTATTGAAATAAGTTAGAAATAAGTTTTGTTTCTTTTGACCACAATGTAAGACTTGATTTAGCTGTTTGACTTAGTTTAATTTAATATCAAAACCTTACAGATATTTGTTTGTTCTTAGTTTTTAAACTTCGTGAGTCTTAACTTCTAACCTCAAAAAAGGCTTAAATTTCATGTTTCGACATCTTCTTCAACCTTAAGTGCTTCTTTCATTAATAGACCTTAATGCTAAGCGACAAATGGAATACTATTTAAAGTTAGAAGAACCAAAGTCTTATTTTGGGTTACCATAATGAAGATCGCTATCAAAAGAACATTGAAACTTTCAGCAAATTAATGATTTTCGTTCCGTTCTAGCCTAATTTTCATCAAAAATTTGCTAATTTAAGTTGGTGTTGCAGTTCATTTTTGGGTTAAGCCTTAACCAAGCTTCTCCAGCTGGCTATATTCTTAACCAAGTTCTAAAGATATTGGATGTGACTAACAAGAGAAAGGTTGCCAACTCAACATTCTTTTTTTGTATGTCCTCTAATTTTTTTTTGTGATTTCAGAATTCAGAACAACTTTAATTCTTAAATTTTGCATTTAAAAAAAATCAAAAATTTGTCTAATCTTCTTTCCTTAATCTCGTTTCCAACGCCAACGATACATAAATAGTAAGCTCTTTTGGAAAAAGCAAGCATCCTTGCAGTACAATTTTCCGCTAACTTCCCTAGAGCAACATGGCACACTCTGTGCTTGAGAGTTTTTCGTCGAGAAGTTTATAATCTCCTAAAGTTTCAAAAAGATGTTTTGCAACATTGACCATTTGCGAAACCCTTTTTACCTTAAATTCTTTTGGTATATTTTCGAGAAATGAAAACCTACTTTTGTTCAGCCTATCCCAAAAAAAAGTGTATTGTATTCCCTCTTAAACTATCGACCAAGGTAATGGAAACATTGGTAAATGGTCAAATTATGAAATATCTTGAAAACCGACAAATTTTAAACGAGAGTCAGTACGGTTTTCTTAGGAGGAGGTCCACTTGGGATCAGATGGCCTATCTATTTGAAAAGAGGAACCAATTTTTGCACCATTTCGGCGACAGTAAAATTGTTTTGTTTGATATTTCCAAGGTATTTGGTAGAGTTTAGCATCAAACTCTCTTTTTCTCTGGTCAAAAGTGTATGCTCTTGTTTTCGAAAATTCCCTGATCAGACTGATGAGAAATTATTTTTCGAACCGCTCAATTTAAGTTGTATTAGATGGGTTCAAATTTGATATCTTCTGGCGTTCCACAAGGTTTCGTTCTAACACCTACGCTATTTATTGTTTTGATCAATGACCTTTTAAGTGGATTTCTAATATTTTATCGACGACAGCACTCTAAGCTTCTTATACAACAGTCCCTCGGAGCTGGAAATATAGCGACAACTTACTACCAACTCATTAAATTCTAATCTTGACAGGATTTTTCAATGGGGCATTATTAACCGTGTGGAATTTAATACTTCCAAAACTTAATACCGCCTCGTGTCACTTAAACGCAACATTCCCACCCAACCCATATTAATGATTATGATTAGGATCATAGACGGAACCGAAAGGCGTTCAGTACTCAGTATGTGCATTTCCGGCCATTTGTTATGAAATGAACACATACTTGAAGTGGCTTAAAGTACTTAGGGTTCTTCGATCGATAACTTGTAGAACTTAAATACTTCTATCTCACCACCATTTCAATTTATTCTTCTTCTTCCTTTTCTCGGCGCTGTTATGATCTCGATGTCGAGGGGATCATTAATATTCCACGTTTCTGCTTCACACTAGTGATCCACCAGGTTGACCTCAGAAATCGGTGGCAAGCCTCCCGGTTTTGTATTGTTCCATTTCTGAGCCCAAAATTTAAATTTAAATTTCAAACAAAATTCAAAAGTTAAAAATTCATTTACCGGAGTTAAACTGAAAATTAGCTATCTTATAAACCTTTGTTATTTAATTTTAAGTACTTAGAAGTTGTCTTGATTTCTGAATAAAAGTAACCTAACGAAGCATTATAGAAGTTTATAGGCATATTTTTTACTTTAAAAAAGAAAACAAATCTTTCAAGGTTTATGTTTTTAAACACAATACAATCGTTCAACATAAATAAAATATTTATTTAATTATTTTTTTGTTAAACATAACAATTTTAATTTTCAATTTTTTGTATCTAAATCAAGTCTCTCACGTTAATTTCTTTTTTTTTTAAATAAAAAACACAAACAAAATAATAATCAATCAAAAACGCCAAAATGTACCTAACAAATAAAAGAAAAATATAAACAAAAACATAAAAATAAATAAAAATTTAATTTTTTTAATTTCTTTTGAAAATCTTAAGTTTATCAATATATGTAATAATGATAAAAAGAAAATTGTAAAATAAAAGACCAAATTTCATGATTTTCAATTTCTGCTCTAAAACTATCACAATTAAAAAAAAAAAATAGAGTTGAAAAAATTGGTAGTAACACATAGATAGATTTAAAATATTTTAAATCCAAAATATAAAAAAAAAATGGTTTAAATAAAAATATAAAATATATCTGAATTATAAAACTTAAAAAAAAAAAAACTACTTCTTCCCTCTCGAGTTACAGTTCATACAAATTAACTGCCAGACAATTATTATAAAAAAAAAACACAAACAGCAACAACAAGAAACCAATTTTTAAAAGCAATGTCCTCAAACTTACAACAAAAAAAAATAGTTCAGTTGTTTATAAATCCTTACCTCCAATTTAATGAACAAAATAATATATAGTAAAATATTACCAAAAAATTATTAAGTGTTCAAAAGAAAGTAGAATTTTTTCCTTCAACAACGAATTTTGTAGTTTTAAATGTGTAAAATAAAAAATTGAAACAAAAAACTTAGGTATTCAAATTAAAAATAAAATAAAACAAAAAAAAAAAGATACATTAAAATAAAAATTGATAAAAAAAAATAAAAATTGTTGGGTGATGGCTTTACAATAAAATTTAATTTAAGAATTTTAGAATAACAATTAAAGAGTGAAATAAATGATATGTAAAAAATGCGAATTATAAAATAAATACGAATTTGTTAAAAACTAGATTTAGAATGAAAAAAAAAAAAATTGTAAATAAAAACTTAAAAAGTAAAAATAAAAAGAAAATCTTTAATTTTTATTTAATTTTATCCTTATATTTTCATAATGTATAAAATAAAATCATTACTTTTCTGTAAAATAGAACTAAAAAATTATGTATGTAGCTCTCAATAAAACTGAATAACTTTTTTTTTTAGCAAACTTAAAATTAACAACAAACAAATATACATAATTATATAATATTTAAGCCTGATAAATGATTCCCCTTTAACAATATACTTACTATCTATCGAATTTTATCATTAAATTACTAATATTGTGTTCATTTTAATGTAACATTTATAAATTTATTAACATCCGTCCGCTTGTATTTTTTTTATATATACAAAAAAAAAATAACATTAATATTAACAAAAACTATAGCGAAACAATAATATACTTTATTTCGCAAATTTTCATTTCATTAAAAATAAATTAACAATTTGACAGATAAAAAAAAACGAATAAAATCTCTGTCAAAACTAATGCATTTATGTAATATTTAACAATAATATATATAATAATTTGCTTTAATATTTTTCTAATAATTTTTAACTTAAGTTATTTTTTTTTTTAATTTTTGAATACCTTCTTTTTCGGAGGTAAAAGTGATGTATTTTATATATTTTAATTTTGTTTTCAGCAATTTTCTTATTTATCAGTATCTGTCTATAATTTGTGAAGAAGTCAAGTCAACTATTAATTCAGCTGTAGTATTTTATGAAATTTCTTTCAATAGAAACGTTTTACGTTTTAAGATCTTCACCAATGAAGGCCTCGAAAAAAATGTATAATTTGAAAAATAGCCCCCGTTCCATACGATTTTTTTCTATTCTCAACCGTACCTTCCTACATTCTCTAGATTTTTGGCACATTCCTCTCAATTGTTTGCCAACCCAAATATCACATTTTATAGCTTTGGTAATTCATTGCGCTGGTATTTCATAACTTTGGATTTTCATATAAATTTGACACCCATAACTCTGTCGCTCCAAATGAGAGGGTTCTCAACCCCAAAAACTAGTTTGTATACTCAAATTAACCTCCACTACACATCAAAACAAAAAAATCTTATCCTACCCAAAATGCAAGGTTCGGTCAAAATTTTGTAACATTTCAATGGACTTGTTACTAATTCTACAAATGCCTTAAAGAACACAAACAATATCTAAGACCAACTCGTTTATTAACTCCTCAGTAAGAAAATGGCTCCTAGATCATTGTTTCTTTGCTCCTTCAGGAAATACTGGCCGACAAAATTCTTCGTACAAAAATAAAAACTCTGTTTTTAATATCTTTAAAAGGGCACTTAGTTAAGAACTGTATTATTTATAAAAGGGACACAATAAAAGAATACGCTATAAATAGCATTTCACTTGTGCTTAAGACAAATATAAAAGTAACCATGTAAAGATATTGAATATTAAAATATTCCAAATTTGTAAATACATATAGTAAAATTAATAATAATAATTTTGTCGGGGACTGTAACTTTTTGTCTATATGGAGACCTTAAAGTTGATTATTAGATTTTAGGTTTATATTCGTGCTCTCTTGCAGACGGTTGATCAGATGTCAGAATGCTATAGAGAAGCGAAGTCCATTTGCACACAAAATTCACAGGAACAAAGAAAAGAGCAAATAATTCTGATAAGTGCTATAGTGGAGTAACTAAAGCTCAAAAATTGGCAATAATAGGGAACCCGGCCGAACAGCTTAGATTTTGATGATCTTTTTTTTCAAACGTCGGTTATTAGAAATACTTTAAAGTCTATAGATTAAAAATTGACGGTGTTGCCGTTTTGATTTTTTAAATTTAATTCAAGATTTTTGTGAACAAAAACAATTTTTTTTCAAAAATTTTTCTTAAATTTCATAAATTAATTGATGCCAAAAGATTGTCTAGGAAATTCAAGGAAAAAAAATATATGGGAGTGACGGACAATCTTCCATAGTTCAAGCGATAGATGCAATTTTCTTATTAATTGACTTCAAACAAAAAAAAAAATATTTGAACACAACGACAACACCTACAATATTCAAGTATACATTTTTTAAAAGCTAGAAGCTTAGTCATATATGTAAAATTAAAATTAAGTCAATTGAATGAACGGCTTTTGAAAGAATGGTAATTGAACTCAGATTTTTGAAAAAAAAAAATTATTGAAAAAATTTTAACATGTCGTTTTTAAACTTGGTCGTAATATAAAATGCATTTGTTTTCAAATTTTTTTGGCCGCATTTATTATGATTTCAAATTATAAAAGGAAATGTCAATATGTATTACGGTTTATGAAAAAAAATTAAAAAGTATTTCATTTTCGAAGAACTTTTTTTAATAAAAGTTTTGAAAAAAAATGTAACTTATTTTTTTTTTAAAGTTCAACATCTAAACATAAAATTATTTTTTATTCATTTAATAACCCTTACTGTTAAAAGTTAAATAGCAAAAATTTAAAGTTCCTATTTACCACAGTCTCTGAGAAAATTAATTATTTCAATGCAAAAATTCAGTTTTAATAAAAAAAAAACCATTGAAATTGAAGTAATTTTTCATTTTTTTTTTCAAAAGTGTGATATATTTTACCTTTTTTGCTTTTAAATTCAACTGATAATATTTATGGCCAACAATTTTTTTTAAATAAATTCATATTTTATTAGAAAAAGTTTGGAAAAAAGTCATTTTAAATTTTTCTAATAACATTTTTTTTTTAATTCTGAGTTTGAGGACCATTTTTTCAAAAAGTCTTGGTTAAATTTAGTGGATTTAAATTTAAGAGATAAAAATGAGCTTCTGGCTTTTTAAAAATGTATTTTAAAATATTGTAGGTGCTGCCGTTGTTTTCAAAATATTTTTTTTGTGTTTTAGGTCAGAATGTTAGAAAATTGCATTTATCGCTTAAACGATGGAAGATTGTTCCCTACTGCCTTTTATATATTTTCCTTAACTTACCTAGAGAATATTTTGCTATCATTTGTTTTATGAAATTTAAGCAAAAAAAAAAATGGTTTTGTTTAAAAAAAAAAATTTTAATTTTAAAAAACAATACGGCAACACCGGCAATTTTTAATCTATAGACTTTAAAGTATTTTTAATTACCTACGTTTGAAAAAAAAATCGTCAAAATCAGAGCTGTTCGGCCGGGTTCCCTAATAATTTGCTTTGGTTACTCTACTACTAAAGGAAAACCTATAACAAATGATGTTATGAGGTGATATCTTGATGAAACTTCATGAACGGATGCAGTTTAGAGTGTTACTTCCGTTAGAAGAACTGCATGTGTGGGATAATATTATATTATCGCTCCAAAACTTCTTGAGCGTTGCTATGTGTCCCTATCTTTTTCTACTGATTAAATTAGAGACATCAATAGTCAAAACGTTTACGTAAGATCATAATCTTGTACCGTTATTCGACCCCAGATCTTCCTTAGATTGTTGAGAAAAGAGATGTTGCTTGTTGGTGTCTCTAGCACCTTTCTTAAGAATCGCCTTGGTTCTTGCAGCTTTCCTTTTCTGCTGGAAGTAGCCCTTGTACATGGCAGTTGTTGAGGATGATAGTTAAGAAGATCATTACTGTGTGCGGAAGCCTCCTTACGATGAAGCTACAAAATTGCCATCAGTTCCAGCTGACTTCTTCGCTATGGAAAGGACATTTCGGCAATCTCCTCTGGGTTTCTCAGTTTCGGGCTATCAACTCTATAAGAAGACTTCAGTGTGAAGTTACTTTCGGGCTGTGACTGCTTCTGCTTTTTAATGCAATGTTGTTGCTTGTTGGTGTTAAAAACTTTGGGTATTGGTGTCTTCTGTCCAACAATTTAGTTTACGTTCTTGAAGGTATCAGGTTCGAACTTTATTGAAAGTAGTCTCTCCTGGAGAGTGGAGTAGTTCATTCCACATTGTCTAGTGCAGTAACCTTATATATCTGACCTCGCCTTAATTCTGGTGGTTTTGATTTTTGGCAGAGATGTTTATCATCCTAAATTTTAAAATTCAAGTGTCGAACACAACATGGGCGAAAATGCATAAAATACCAAAAAAAAATACTGGAATTTTTCAGTCTTGTATCAAGGTTTTAAAGTAAGTAAAAAAAAATAAAATTGAAATCATTGAAAAACTAAATCAATTTTTTGAACATCTTGGAAATTTCGGATTCTTCAATTTTAAAACAAAAGTTAAAACCAACTTTGCAAAAATAATTTTACTCTATGGTAACTATTAAAAAAATAGTTTACAAAATCTATTGTTAATGTGTTGTCGATCAATATGTGTTTAGGTAGAGTATCGTAGAACTTTGAAGTTATTCTTGTTCTATAACTACTTGAACTATTAGTTAAGCTTTTCAAAATGTATTTTTTATTTTTTTTTTATAAATTAAAAAAAAATTATTTTTTCAGCCATAAAATAACTAAACAATTTTTAAATTCTAGTTACCCCTCCTCCTAGGCGAAGGAGACCTACTCGTAAATGGTCACGACAGCATTAAGTTACTACGATAATTCTAAACGCCATCTTTTTGGGCCCCGGAGTGGAAATTGGCTTATATATTCCTTTTTTCGATTATACATATTTAAGGGAATCCACTTATTAAAAGTCTTTAATCATTTCAAGGCCTGAGACTGAATTTTTATAAACATTTTCCAATTTTTTCAAAATTTTTTAACATCTTAAAAGATATTATTTAAAACTTTACTTTCAAAATTCATCACTTTTACCTTCTGCTTTAAATCAACAACTGTATTCACTGTAAATAAATTTAAATTGTATATTTAATTGTTTTATAACGTTTTTTCTAATTATTTAATAATATTCGTTTGCTTTAAAACATTTTGCTTATATCATTTTTTTGTGTTCTTTTTTTTTTTGTTTCTTTGTTTTCTCTTTTTCTTTGTGTTTTTATGCTGCTTATCATTTTTGTTGCGCTAAATGCAATCAAACAAAAAAAAAAAAAACTCCAACTCACTATATGTATCGGCGAACATCACAGACAGCGAAGGACCAGACACTGTAGCTTCCCATTCTCCATCTCACAATCAAGGTCCATCCTCACCATCGGCACCCTCATTCCCAGGTGATGGCAGTAGTAATAGTGGTGGTGGTGGAGGATTTAATGGATTCTCAGCTGGCGGCCACAGCTTGTACCCAACCCTACCGAATAGTAATCCTAATCCACAACCAAATCCCAATCCTTATCCCAATCCAGCTAATGGAGGATATCAACCATACAACCCGTACCCAGGAGGATATCAGCCAGCGCCACCTGCTGGTGGTGCCTATGGAGGCTACCAAGGAGGTGGAGGTGGTTACGGTAATGGCGGTTATGGTAATGGCGGTTATGGTGGCGGCGGTGCTGGAGGATACACTCCTCAACGTCCTCAGCAACCTGCACCGAAAGAAAAGAGTGAAGGTGGTGGTTTCTTTTCGAACTTCCTATCCAATCCGTTGGTCAATCAAGCGGTAACTGGCATCATTTCTGGTCAAATTTCTAAAGCTCTATCTGGTGGTGGTGCTGCTGGTAATAATGCTGGTGGACAGCCTTCAGGGGGATATGCCCCATCTGGTGGATATGGACAAGGCGGTTCTAATGGTGGAAGTTCAGGAAGCAATTTCTTGGGTGGACTTCTTGGTAATGTTTTGTCTGGAGCGGCTGGTGGTGGCAGTAGCGGAGGTGGATCATCTGGTTCAAGTGGTCTTGGTTTGTTGGGTCAATTCCTTGGAAACAGTGGTGGCGGTGGTGGAAGTCACGGAGCAAGCTCAGGCTCAGGTGGTATTGGTGACTTTTTGACATCCAAGAACTTTGGTGGTCTTTTTAGTGAGAAACCATCAGGCTCATCGTCTTCTGGGTCATCACAATCAAACGGTCCAAAAAGCTACCCAACTCAAGCACCGTACAACTATGGAAAGTAAATATTTGTATTTACTATTTTTTTTCTTATATATTTTTTTTTTTATTAAAAAAAGGAGCACAAATATTATGTATGTAATTGTTTTTATAAAAACTTTATTAAAATAAAAGCTCTTTAAATAAATAATTTTTTATTTTCATATTTTTATTTCAATGTAATGTTTTTTTATTTAACATTACTATCAAATAAACGAAAATAAATTGTAGAAATTACAAATAAAAAAAAAATATTAAGAAAAAAAATCGAAAATTATAACAATAATATATTTTTTACAATGTGAACAATAAAAATACAACAAAACAAAAAAGAAAAATGTGAATATATAATTCTAACTTAGGATCAAAAATGTAGTTAAATCATTTAAATTAAATAATAATACAAAAAAAAACAATTTTAAAATAAATAAATTACACAAATGAAAAAAAAAACTTTGTAAATCTTATAAAAATTAAAATCAAAACAAACTCAAGTTACATAATGTAAATAAAAAAAAAAAATTATTATAAATTAAAAATAAGTTAATTGTTTCAATTTGATTTTTTTTTCAACTAAAAAGGTGAGTTAGTGAAACAATTTTACTGGATGTTATTCGTAAATGGTTTGTATTTTTTTTTTATTATATTACAATTCATTACTTTGAAAAAAGTTCAAAATAGTAGCTTTATTTACTTAAAATGATCTATTAGACAAAACCCAATTTCGAATAAAGGAACGTTCCGTGCCTCTGATCTGCTTCAGAGTAGGTCGCAAATTGAAAGGCATATTTTAAGTGCCTTTATATTATTTATCTTATTCATAAAACGCAAAATATAAAGGGAAAGGCCCATTTTCGGACCTGTGTGTACAAAAATGAATTTAATATCAAATTAAAGGTGGGATTGAGCTTGTAATGTGTGTAAAATATTTCCAAAATCATTCATGAGAAAGTCGAGATATTTGAGGTTGAAGTTGCTCATCTCGAAATTGTGATTTCAGCAGTTTTTTCAAACAATTTATCGTAGAATGTGCAATATATAACGTAGAAAAATCATATTGGTATCAAATGAAAGGTATTTTTACAATCTATAGATATGCATGAACAATATTTTTTATTTTTAAACAAACTGATATAAGAGATATTAAGTGTTTACTTCTCAAGAAGTTATTTTTTTAACGAGGCCTTCGACACGTCGAAATATCAAAATAATCCGTAAAGACATTTACTTTTTTTTGCCATTATTTGATAGCTTTATAAATTACCTTTAATTTTAAAAATTGTGTGGTAGTTTTTAAGACAGCCTTTGGAATTAGCCTGTTTTCAATACAAAAAAAAAATTAGTTTTTAATGTATCAATTTTATTACACAGTTTCTTAATAAAAGTCTTATTAACTTCAAATACAAAACATTGAAATGAAGAAACAGTAAAATCTGTAATTGGTCCCAAAAAGCCAATGATTAATTTTATTTTTTGGTTTCGATGACAAATTAAACGTTATACATAAGTTCTTGGACGTTTGACACGAATCATTGGCTTTTTGGGACTAATTATAGATTTTACTGTCGCTTCGAAAAAAACACCATTTCACCTAAATTTTTTTATAAAAACTCTTTATTCTTGATTTCTATCCCAAATTCATCATTTTTGTTTTCACTAAAATAAAACACCCTTTTAACCATATTCTTATAGACACTTTACGAGTAGATTCATGTTTCTTATCTCAAAAGTAATATAATTACTGAATTTCAATAGGGTACCACTCGTATTACTCTAGTATTAAACACATTTTCAGATATACCCTTATTTTCTCTACACCCTAACAAAAATTTTATTGGTAATTTCCATTGGAAAGACAACATTTTTAATAAATTTCGTAAGAGTAACTTTTATAATAGGTATTGATTTTATCGGACTTATCGCGGATTTTCCTTATTTAAAAAAAAAACACCCTTTCACCTAAAATATTTGTATAGACTGTTTAAATTCTTGAGCTCTGTTATAAATGAAACATTTGTACCAATTTTCATTGTTGTAACATATTTTTCCCAGGTTTTGTGGTAATAATTCCTAGTTTCATCATTTCTTAAAAAAAAAAAACACCCTTTCACTCAAGATAATTTTGTAGACTTTTTAGATTTTTTACTCTTATATGAAACGAAACTTATTCACAAAGTTTAAAAATTTATAAAACATATGTTATTCACATGGGTTTCAATAATATTTACCTGTTGAAGTAAAAAAACAAGCATCATTAACAATGATAAAGGAACCATTTTTAATTTCGCGGTCGGAGGTATTTTGAAAAAAAAATATTTTACGAAAATTAAGTTCTATTGAAAAATCTAAAGTTTAGAACTGCTTTTATAGTAAAAATCTGAACCGTGAAAGTTATGAAGTAGTTTGATTTATTTAATATCGTTATGTAACTTCATCAACTAATTATTTGATAAATTTATTAGATTGGCAGAAATATTCAATGTCTTATAATTAACATTCTTACGCAAAGGGTTCGTTTCAACTTTCAAACAAGCTTAACGATTTATTTTTATATTTTTTTACCATACTAGTACGATTTTCACTTGCGATATTGGTCCTATGTATATGTATAAGTTATGCATTCATAAAAAAAAAGTTAAGATAACATTTTTCCATGGCATTACTTTTTGAAAAAGTATAAATTCTCAAAAACGGCTCCTACGATTTTTATTAAAAAAATCAAGTATAAGTTTTTTATTAAGATCTATCTTTAAATGAAAAAAGTTTTTTTTTTCAAAAATCCTTATTAACGGTACCTTCCATAGAACCGTTTTTTAAATTTCAAATTTTCTTCTTAACTACTAGTTCAATTTTAACAATTTTTTTTGCAAAAACATTTATGCTGCCTTAATATAAATCAAAAATAAAATTTTGAAAAAAATCATTTTTGGATTTTTAAAAAATTTTGAAATTTTTTTTTTTTTTTGAAAAATTTAATTTTCGAAAACGTGACATTGATTTTTTTTTTTGAAATTTTGGTTTTTCGTGTTTATTAAAAGTTTCTACAAAATGGCATAACAAATTTATTTTTAAGTTTTTTTTTTCAAAACATTTATAGAAAATTATTTAAAAAAAAAAAACGGCTCTAACGATTTTCAATTTTTTTTTTTCTAAAAATGCATCTTTATAAAATAAATTAAACACGTCGTGCATGTTATTTTACTTCAACAGGTAAATATTATCGGGGACCTGACCCATGTGAAAAACAAGATATCGTCGGTGAAACCAGAAAAGTGTGTAACTCCAAATTTTCTGAAAATTAGATTTGAATGCCATCTGTTAGACAAACCTAATATCTACCGTTCCTTAAACTCAGAATCCCCTTAAAGTTATGAGTTTTTATTTTATTAGCAAATTAGAAAATGAAAACTCATACAAATGCCTTCAAAACGATTTTGTTTTTTTGCTCTCCTATAAAATTTGCTAAAATGGAGTTACACACTTTTCTGGTTTCACCGACGATATGTAGGTACATTGATGAAATTCGGGATGAAGGGACAAAAGATTCAGAAAATTTATAAAAATATATTTCGTGAAAGGGTGTTTTTTTTTTCATGTGTGAGAAAGGTATCGTAACAGCTGACATTAATTTTATTAATTTTTTAAACTTGGTGAAAAAGTTTCGTTTCTTATAAAAGTAAAGAATCTAAAAAGTCTACAAAATTAGGTACCTTGAGTGAAAGGGTGTTTTTTTTTTTAAAGAAATGATGAAATTCGGAATAAGTATCACAAAAACTGGGAAAAAAATGTACACCAATGAAAATTGGTACAAATGTTTAATTTATAACAGAACCCAAGAATTAAAGCAGTCTATACAAATATTTTAGAAGAAAGGGTGTTTTTTTTTTTTGTTAAAAAAGAGAAATCCGCGATAAGTTCGATAAAATCAATGGTATAAATGCTACCATTACAAAATTTATCAAAAATGTTGTCTTTCTTATGGTAACTACGAATAAAATTAGTCTATACATAATTTTTTTTTTTCATATAAAAGGGTGTTTTTTTTAGGTGTAGAGAAAATGTGGATATATTTGAAAAAGTGTGTAATACTTGAGTAATAATAGTGGTACCCTATTAAAATTCAGCATCTATGTTACTTTGGAGATAAGAAACAAGAATTTAAAGTGTCTATAAGAATATCATTGTTAAAAGGGTGTTTTTTGGAGTGAAAACAAAAATTATGAGCCACCTTAATGAAATTTGGTAAAAACATTGAATAAGAATAAATAGTTTTCATAAAAAAATTAGGTTAAAAGGGTGTTTTTTTTCGAAGAGACAGTAAAATCTGTAATTGGTCCTAAAAACCTAATGATTCATTTAATTTTGGTTTCAATGAAAATTTGAACGTTTATGCTTAAGTTCTTAGACGTTTTACACGAAATTTTTGGCTTTTTGGGACCAATAACAGATTTTACTGTCTCTTCGAAATTTTTCACAATTTTTTCTTATAGACTTTTTTGATCCTTGGTTCTTATCCCAAAAGGAAACTTTTTGCCAAATTTCATGAGTGTAACAATTTTTTTTTATTGGTTGATCTTATGTAGGTACTTTTTTACCTGTACTAGTAACAATCAATTCTTTTATAAAATCATTTAATTTTCATATTTCATTCTTACTGAAATTGAATGAGAGTAAAGTAAAGGCAATTTTTTCACAATGAAATTGAAATGATACCGATGTGAAATTAATTTCCACTTCTACCAACATAAAGATTTCCCTAATTAACTGTTACATCCTTCTGTCAAATCCAGTCACGTCAACATTTATATTGACTACTATATTTCTATTTATACACAAAACCAATTATAAATAAGCAACAACTGATGCTGCCAACGAGCAAACATATAAAACTAACATCAAATACACGCAACTCAAATTTGCATCATCCAAAACCGCAAAACTTTGTATGTATAAAAAGTAGCAAACCAATTTGCGTTTAATTTCAACTTGTTAGCCACACAAAATTCAAACAAATATACATACAAACAAACAAACAAAAATTTTGTCATTAAAATGCATAAACGTTACCACAACAAAGAGTGAACCCTATCACTATAAAGGCTTTACCATCATAATATTCTCTCCCTTTCTGCGTTGTGCCTATATTTTGTTTGCTATTTCATTGCAAAATGCACATTGAAAACCCCCAACCAAATTGAAATCCTCAGTTTGTGCATTTTATTGGCCACACAAATACACACAAATATACACAACAATTTTATGATGAGTTTGTGTTTTGGTTTGGGAAATGATATCTCGTTATAATTAAACCACATATCCGAAACAGCCTCTCGAATCAAATTCAGTCAATGAGGATTCGTTAATTTTCAATTATTTGATACACTCAGGATTCAGATATACGGGGAAGGATAAATCTCCTTTAAATTCATTTAGAAAACTCTTAGCTTTCTTTGATTGATGGAATTAAGAATATCCTTTTTCAAACCTTCTTCCCTCAAAAATAGTCTCTTTTTCAATCAATTTTCATTGCCTTTTTCATCATCACGTCAGATTCCAAAGGACTTCCAAACAACATCCTTTTTTTTTTTGGAAACTTTTATCTGAAAATCTTGTGGATAAATATAAAACTATTTTGAAAATAGTGAAGGTAAGCGTAGGTATCTTCTCCCTAATCTGAGATTTGTTAAAAAACCAAACTCCTTCGCTCTTCCCTCCGAAGTTATGTCATCATAATTCAGCTTTAAACAGGATATACACGAACAGAAACAAGAACCAAAAACAACAACAACAAAAAAATAGTATAAAAAAACATCCTGGAAAACCAAAAATTATTGCATGGTCTGTGGCATCGCATAAAACAAAGAACAACACAACGAAACCGAAACCAGGAAGCGAAATGAACGAGAAGTGGTCCTTCTGCTAGTTTGCATACAGATAGTCCTCGTCTCTGAAGAGACCCAGACACTAAATTATATGTTGTTTTTTTTTTCGTATACACCACTCCGTATGATGTGTGGTAACAGTGGCGTTAGGGACGAAATATTGCAGACGGGCTTCAGAAAAAAATAAAGAAGCAGGTCTTCACAGAAGAAGAAAAAATGCAAAAGTTCTTAATTGCCAAAAATACTATAAAATATACAAGAGTGTTGTTATTGTTGGCTCTTGTGTTGAGAATAACAGATGCAGGTGGTCGGTCTGCTTAAAAGTTGAAGCGCCCAACGGAACCAAGCACAACTTTTTGGAAAGAATTATTTCTGCGCAGGATGCAGTAGTGTGTCGTGGTTTTTATTTTTTTTTTTTTGTACTTGCAGATGAAAGCTTAACATCATTTTGTCTGTCTGTTTTACTGGGCGAAGGATAAAATAATTATTATATTGAAATTATGACACAGTGGTGCCATCTGTGAATTTGTCGAAGAAAGTATACTTTACTTCGATAGATGTACTGAGCTTTTTTTTGGTACAGCTTTGTGTGAAAGCTGTGTAAATGAACTTAAGGGATTAAGTTAGTAAAAAATAAAGTTAAGAGAGAGTAAACTTTGAAATAAATTGTTTGTTTATGTTTACTTCTGGTTTTGGCATTTTGAGTTTTGAACTTATGGACTTCTGCAGTGCTGTTGGGACCGCTAAGGTGGTAAGTTATGTTGTCGGAAGATGTACGAAATTTCAAGTTTTTTTTAAAGGAAACGTGAAAGTCTTGGTATTGGAAGTGTTGTCTCCTATAGGTGTTAAGAAACCCTTACAAATAGCTACTGAAGTTATTAATTTCAATGAAGTTTAGGTTTTACATACATCAGTTCATATGTGGAGAGATTGTTCCTCATATATTGCTAAAGAAAACTTATTGACAATTCGGAAGTAATTTGATTGAGTGTGAAGGTTTTCATTTCACAACAAGAGGAATTAATTATATTAGGGAAGTACCAAGAAAGGTATAAGATCAAGCTTTATAACAAGTAATATTGAATTGCTGAATTTAGAGTGTTCTGTGGAACTTTTTTAACACTATACACTTTTAACGATTTGAAGGATTTTACTAGGAATTCTTCTCTTTTCCATCAATCGAACAAAACACTAGTGTGTAATGGTTATTACACAATGTATGTAGGTAGGTGTTGTTATGGACCGCCTGATTTTGAGTAGGAACTCGACTAAGGATTTCAAAATCGATCTCCATTGGCTGCACGTTTTTTTTTTTTTTTTATGTGTACTTTTTTTCAAAGTTAAGACAACTTAAACTTAAAATTAACGTCATCCTCTTTTTTTAAATTTAAAATTATTGTTTTCGTTGCGAATTCATTCCGAAAAAAGCTAAGTAGACTTTTGTAGAAAATTTTTCAAAATATTACGCCTTTGATATGGAATGGTCAATATAGGTCAAACAACTCATAACATATTTTTGCCTTATTAATTCCAATACAAATGTAATAAAAAAATATAAAGCATAACTATCCATACGATAGAGAATATAAAAAAAAATTAATAATAAAAAAGTACGTATACACCCCAGTGAACCTACGTATAATAAAATTTAGTTACTGACTTCTATCAACAAAATGGTCCTGTAAATGTTCAAAAAATGTCTTAGTACAGGAAAGATAGACTTTTTCGTGGAACGAAATACAGGACGGCTGAATTTTTCAAATCTGAAAAAGGGGTATTAGAAAAGCTTAAGTCCTGGTTTTCGGGACGCCACCCCCCTGGCGAAATCCGCCATTTTGGAAAACGCGAATTGGTCTATATCTCCAAAACTATGGGTCCTATAGAAATGGTTGTCAGACCAAAGTTCTTGGAAATTTAATTATCTTTTTCTTTGTAGTACATTATTTTTCTCAGCGGGCAATAGTTTTGAGGTTATGTTGTTTTAATTTATTTTTTTTTCGGTTTTTTAAGATTATAACAATCCCAGTACTAGTTACATAATTTTTTAAACGGTAAAAGTTATAGACCATCAAATTTCCAATGATTTGGTATATTTTCAAAAGTCATGCGATGTATGAGTCGAAAGTTATTGAATTGAAAACTATAGTCTAAGTACAGGAAAGTTAGTAAAGAAATCAGGCATTTTGTGGAACGAATTGAAGGGAGGCTGATTTTTTCAAACCTGAAAGAAGGGTATTAGAAAAGCTTAGTCCTGGTTTTCGGGACACCAACCCCCTGGCAAAATCCGCCATTTTTTTAAACGCGAATTGGCCTATATCTCCCAAACTATTGGCTTGATCGAAAAAAATACTGAACCAAAATTGTAGGTAATATAAATATCTTTTCTTGTGCATGCACTGTTTTTCAGCGATTACAACACTTTTTAGGCTATGTTGTTTTATTTTTATTTTTTCTGTTTTTTTAAT
Organism: Episyrphus balteatus; assembly: GCF_945859705.1. Taxonomy (NCBI): domain Eukaryota; kingdom Metazoa; phylum Arthropoda; class Insecta; order Diptera; family Syrphidae; genus Episyrphus; species Episyrphus balteatus. Next base: position 125,283,908 of record NC_079135.1, on the reverse strand, counting down.
TTTTCTCAGTCTCTATGATAGAAACATAATTTTGTAGCATTATTAAAGTCAAATTTACATTAATTTGGGATACTTTTGAAGATTATATGACTTTTCAAACCAAAGATACGGAACTTAAAGAGCAATCCCTCTCAATATTTTCAAAAAATATACTAATATGTTTTTGCATAAGGTATGAAAAAAGGCTAAATCGGGTACCTAATGTAAAAACAAGAAAAATATGATATGAGGGGGAGTTATTAAGGTGGGTAATGGTAAAACTTACAATATTGAGGTACACATATTTTGTTTTAAGTCAAACATCATACTTTTATGATGCTAAAAAATTATGTTTCTATCTATTTCTATCTTCTACTGAGAAAAATTAAAGAAAAAAAAACAGAAAAAAATAAAAAATTAAACAACATAACCTAAAAAGTGATATCCTCGCTGAAAAACAGTGCATGCATAAGAAAAGATATTTATATTACCTACAATTTTGGTTCAGTAACTTATTCGATCAAGCCAATAGTTTGGGAGATATAGACCAATTCGCGTTTTAAAAAATGGCGGATTTTGCCAGGGGGTTGGTGTCCCGAAAACCAGGACTTAAGCTTTTCTAATACCCTTCTTTCAGATTTGAAAAAATCAGCCTCCCTTTAATTCGTTCCACAAAATGCCTGATTTCTTTAATAATTTTCCTGTACTTAGACTATAGTTTTCAATTCAATAACTTTCGACTCATACATCGCATGACTTTCAAAAGTATACCAAATTATTGGAAATTTGATGGTCTATAACTTTTACCGTTTAAAAAATTATGTAACTAGTACTGGGATTGTTATAATCTTAAGAAAACCGACAACATAACCTCAAAACTATTGCCCACTGAGAAAAATAATGTACTACAAAGAAAAAGATAATTAAATTTCCAAGAACTTTGGTCTGACAACCATTTCTATAGGACTCATAGTTTTGGAGATATAGAGTGATTCGCGTTTTACAAAATGGCGGATTTCGCCAGGGGGGTAGCGTCCCGAAAACCAGGACTTAAGCTTTTCTAATACCCCTTTTTCAGATTTGAAAAATTCAGCCGTCCTGTATTTCGTTCCACAAAATGCCTGTTTTTTTTACTAACTTTCCTGTACTATCTCTCAAGTTAGCAGAGCAAGGTCAGCAGAACATATGTTTTGTTATTGGATCTATTAGTGCTAATTAACTGCCCCAAAATTAAATTAAGTGCTCCACTACTTTTGGAGAAAATTAACTTGCTAGTAGAAAAATCGGGTTTGGTATAAAATTTAGGTGCTAATTAATGTCGTTTTCGATTGGTTTCACTCAAGGATTCACTCATTCTAAAATCGAATGGAACAGGTCAAATCGCTTCCACTCAATTCTGTTTTTTTTTGTGTTTGTGTGTTTTTCTTTTAAATTTCAAATGTCAAATATTTATATTAATTTATTTTTCTTTCAAATGAAATGTTTTAAATTTTTTAAAAATTGGTAATATTCAAGAAATTAATAGGGAAGTTGGTTTCCAAAATATTTAAGTAAGTTTGAAAATTAATTAAAAAATTTATTTCGGAAAAAAATTAATTTATTTAAAAAAATAAAAAAATATTGATTGAGTGATTAATTTGACTTTTAAATATTCGTGTATTAGTGCTTCTCGAGTGAATTCCGATTTTAGATCGAGAAGAGAATTTCTCTTCTGAGAAGCGTTCTGTCTGTCATATTCATGCGAATAAAACGCTTACAGAAGGCTTCTGAACGATTCCGGACGCTTCTGGAGAGCCAATCGAAAACGACATAAGTGCTCTACGAATCAAAAAAAAAAAAAATGTTTCCCAAAATAATTTTTTTTCTGTGATTTTCGAAAAAAAATGTTTTATTCAAACTGTCTTAAATAATTAAGTGCTAAACTAATTTAAGTTAAGTATGTCATTTTCCGAAGAATTTTCAGGGATTTTCCATTAAAAAAAAATATTTGCGTTTTCCATACAAATTCATGTTCTGCTAAATTGAATTTCGATTTTCTCAAGAAATTCAATTTCGACAAAATTCGAATGGAGTAATTAAGTTCTCGACTAATTTGCATTAAGTACCCCATTTTCCGAAGAATTTTCCGACATTTTTAATAAAAAAAAATCAAAATTCAAGCTAGCAGAACACGAATTTGTATTGAAAATGACAATTTATTTGTTATTTTTGGAAAATTGGAAAATTCTTCAGAAAATGGGGTACTTAATTCAAATAAGTCGAACACTTAATTATTCAATTCGATTTTTATCGAACAAAAATTAATTTTTTGAGAAAATCGAAATTCAAGCTTGCAGAAAATAACAATTTTTTTTTTTTTTGAAAATTCGTCGGAAAATGGAGCACTTAATTCAAATTAGTCGAACGTTTTTTGAAAATGAAATGAAAATGAAAGACTCACCCCAGATACCAATATAAAAGATAAAACAGAGACATTTTTTTAGGTTATCTCGAAAACCTGACGTGATGGGGCAAAACGGACTTCGGATTCGGTTTCAGCCACCCAAAAACTATATAAACTAGTCGCAACCCTAGATCAGAACTTCTTTTATTTTTTGTGTGGCTGTGTTATTTAATCAACTTTCTTAAGAACTCCGCTACTACCAGAAAATTTTATATTATACTCATTTTAATATGATCCCCATAGAGATTTCTATTTTTTGAATCCAAGACAATGATAAACATATGAGCCATAAAATATTCGAACATATTCAATCTTCATGAACAAGACTGAGTCAGCTGTTTTACCACACCAAAAAAAAAAAATACTTCAAACTTTTCGTATATAATGCTCGAAAAAATCACATAAAAATTTATGGTTTTTGTTGTAAAATTAACACTGAAATTAATGCAAAGTCCTTATGTTGTTCTTTTTTTTTATTGGTTTCAAATTCGTTGATCATTTTTATGTGCAATTCATTTTTTTATAACCCAATAAACTTTGCCAAAATAAAAAAAAAAAAACACACATTCAACCATGTCCTGTCCAATGGCTAATTTTTGTCCCTATACTTCTCTCTCTCTCTCTCTTTTCCCTCGCTTAATTGAAAAGAAAATCAATCGTCAGCGCAAATAAACCAATAAAATTAGGTCCTAAACCAAACATTTAGTATTTTTTGTGTTTGTTTTTGTGTTTTTATTTGTCCTTTTTTTAAGGGCGAAAGGGGAGGTACGGTTTGTTAGGAAGAAGGAAAAAGTTTTTGCTCTACTACTCTATATCCCTTTTCATTCTAATCTTTCGCATTTTAATTCTGTGCCAACTTGCTGGCTGTTAGTTTTCTTTCTTTTCTCTTCTCTTCGCGACTCGCACATTGAAGCCGCCTTATCCAACAAAAAGTGAATGCCTCTGGGTTATATAAAACGCCATCTTCTGCCAACTTTATCCACATTTTCTACTGCTGTTCAAAAAAGCTTTCACTATTGATTACCCAATTATTCTGCATTCAAATGGAAATGGAGGTTATTTTTTTTATTTTATTTTGATTTTGAGTTTACTTTTCTCCATATCCAACAACAACAACATTTTTTTTTTTTCAAAAACTTCAACTCTAATCAAAGTGAATTCCTTTTCATGCTTCTCTGGATTGCCACCTTTATTAGTGCTGCGATTCAACAAAAAAAAAGAGGTTAAAAAAAGATTGAAACTAGGTTTTTGAAGAGTTGAAAAACTACTACAAGTGTCCAATAGTTCGCTAAAAATGAACTAAGGGTATAAAATTACAAAGAAAACATGAGTTGGGGGTTCCTTTGATTCGCTTGTGTTCGAGTTCGGTTGCAAGCTTGGGGTTGGTTATACATATAGAAATGTTCCACTCTTCTCGTTTTCGTCAATGGAAGTTCAAACAACCGGAAATGGCAATTTCACCTCCGTTGAAGTAAAAAAAAAAACAGAAAAAAAAACTCATCTCTAACAAACCATCAATGGGTTAAGGGTGGAAAACGACGCTATGCTGCTCATATATGCACTCGGCGGTGGTGGCTTGAGAGAGTGTTGTTGTTCAAACGGGGAGGAAAAATAAAATCTAAGGCCCAATCACATGGTCAGTGAATAAATTATCCTGAGTATGGCTCCGGTAGAGCATCATCCACGGCACCACATCGCCAACAACAACAACAAAAGCCACTAGAGGTCTTTGGGGAGGATGACAAAAATACGCGCGCTCACCCGTAATACACAAATTTTACTACACATCATTATCCTTGGCAGCGAACGGAGTAGATTCCAATATAGAAACTTGAAATAGACGACAATGACCAACGGATGACTCTTCTTTTTGTTCATTCTACTACACAACACACACCAGCTAGTAGCTATCATATCGTCATAACGGTGACGAAGCGGACCGGCAATGATGACGTTCCAGGATGACGATGATGATGATGATGATAATGATGCCAAATACCGAGCCAAAGACTACCGTAAGGATGTTACACTCTATTTTGGGTATCCTATTTCTCTTCGCTTGTAATAGGAAACGAAATAAAAACAGGGGCGTATTTGATATGAAACATGTATGATATATACAAAACCATTGTGTGCAAATAAGTAAAATAATTCGCCGAAAAATTCGGGTTCCCCTTGACTCGTTGGTGATGCGTCTTATAAAAACAGTGTTTTACTTCTTAATTGCGCTTTTAAACCAAAAAAAAAAAAAAACGATTGACAGAAATATTCTTCACTTAAAAAATACTGTAAAAGTAACTGTAAAAGTAACACTGTGATGAACCATTAAAAAGTTATAAAATTCCAAACTCAAAAACACAATCTTTCCTATGTAAATCATATAGGGAATAGAAATTTGCTATGCGACAGTAGTGATGGGAACTATCGAATGATTTGAACTATCGATAGTTAGTAACTGAATGATTTGAACTATCGAATAGTTCATATATTCATTTATTTATTAATTCGAATAAAAACTATCGAATAAAACTATCGAATGAAAACTATCAAACAAACTATCGAATAAACTATCTAATAAACTATCGAATAAAAACTATCGTATAAAAAAACTATTCAAATGAAAAAACTATCGTTTAACAAAACTATTCAAATGAAAAAAGCTATCGTTTAAGAAAACTTTTTGAATGAAAAAACTATCGTACAAAAAAAATCTACTAAAATACTATCAAATAAAAAAACCTATTTTAATGACAAAACTAGGTGCGGGGAACTAAGTCCATGGGAACTAAGTCCACTGAGGTAGTTAGTTGCCACTCAGTGGGAACGAAACCCACTTTAGTAAAGTGGAGTAAGTTCCCATGCTAGGTGGGAATCTAATTCCGGAAAAAAACGTGTGGTTTTCGTTCCCTCTGAATGTTAACTTAATTCCCATTTCACCAAGAAGAAGTTAAATAAGAAGAAAAAGAGTTGCAAGTTTTTAATTTGACTTTTTCATTTCGAGATCCAGTTTTCAAGAAACTGAAAAGAGTGTAACACCCACGGAACTAACCCAATTGGATGTTAGTTCCATTTAATTTGGAATTAACATCCACGGGACAAGGCACAGTTTAGTTAAAAAAGTGTTGTTATTGGCTGGCGACTTTACATACCCTTAGCGGAGCAACGAAGTTACGTGAGCGGGACAGAGAACCCTAAAAGGGATTAAAAATACTGAAAACCCATGAAGTGACCCAAGCAAGGTTTCAGTTAGTTAAAAAGACGCCAACAATGGCCGCTAACGCTAGTTCGTTCCTCTGTTTAGGTAATGTTAGATCGGCAGGCAGACGCAAATGTTTTTATGTTAGTGAAGTGTTATAATTTGGCAAACGGGAAGCGGAAAAACATTTGCTAACATGAGAATCTATTTAATTTTATTTAATTTTGCCCAGGGGAGAATCAATTTTGAGGTGTGAAAATAAAAATTCGCGCGAATTAAATAGATTCTCATGTTAGCAAAAGTTTTTTCACTTCATTATTAACTCAAAAAGAATACATATCAAAAATATTTTCGAAAAGACTTTCACTTTCCATGATCTTATTTTGTCACGATGCTATTTCGACTAACCATTTAGTTTGCCAACTTCTTTTTTGTTTTTCAACATCTTGTAATTGTGCTTTGCATTGGACTCGGTACTACCGACAAAAATGAATCAAGACCGGTTCTACTATTTCAGGTCTACTATTTCATCAGCAGTGGTCATATTAACTTGTCTCTTCATCATGGACTTGTCTCTTCATTTTGGACACTTCAGGTACTTATACGCAAAAATAAAAAAAAAGTAAATGCGGGAAATGAGTGCCGAAATTGTTTTTTTGGGACTTATGTCTCAGTAGTGAGGGACATACCTAAGTCCTGAATTAGATTCTAGTAAAGTGGGACATAAATTCCGAAAAATCGGGACTCATGCCCTTGCGCGTTTTTTTTTACTAAAAAGTACTTTTACGAACAATCACGCTTATTTAATTACTTTAGTTTTTCGTTATTAAATCGTTGTTGGAAATAAATTCTCTTTTAATTTTTTTGAGTGTGTACTAGGTTCCCATTAAAGAGTGAAATTCAATCCCACCTTGAATGGGAAAGAAAACCACTTCACTAAAGTGGATTTCGTTCCCACTCAATGAGAACGAAGTCCCTCAGTGGACTTAGTTCCCGTGGACTAAGGTCCCTGCACCACAAAACTATCGTATCAAAAAACTATTCGAATGAAAATAGTAACTAAATGAATGAATGATTTAAAACTATCGAATGAATGAATATTTTACAACTATCGATAGTTTGATAGTTTTTATTCGATAGTTAACATCACTATGCGACAGTACTTAATATTAAGAACTGTTACTTTTACAGTATTTTTTTTTTTTTGTCATTTCCAACAATATTTTTCGATATAACTATGAACAAAGAAAATACTTTTTTTTAAATCAGTCTAATCTGCATACACATCACTTTCCAAAAATTTTATTTATTGGATTAGTGTCAATCGAATATTTCGATGAAGGAGAAGTCCAAAAAATAGGTTTTTAGTTGTATTATTTGGAACAGAAGGAAATAGAAACGATCGTTCAATTTTCTGCTGATTTTCTACTATGGCTAGGAAGAGAGCACACTTTTTACAGAGTGAATCGTTTTCACCAATAGCGGTGAGTTTTATATAGTTAGTATCTATAGTTAGTTTAAGAGTTAAGATAGGAAAAGCAACGGTTAAGATTATTTCAAAATACCATTTAAACCAATAACTGAAGTTACCTGATTTATAATTACTAAATTTCCATATTGAAAATTTGTTTAGTTTTGGTGAAAACACTCTAAAAAAATAAGTAAAGAATCAAGGATCCAATCACACACATGCTATGGAAATCTCACTTCAGTTAAAAAATATTCCGGGGAATAAAACATGAATGGTACCTTGTAAAAAAAACTGAAAAAAAACACACATATTCAAAAGCAAATTTTCGACGCGATACACCGGTTCCAGGAAAGAAGCGACAAGAAAAGGAGTAAAAATAATTGTTTTTGTAAATGATACAACAGTTAATTGAGTGCTAAACAGTTCCGATTCCCTAAAATGGCTGAGTTTATAAAAAGCACTTTTACTAAGCCAAGAACAGAAAAGTAAACAATAGGAGTTTTTGAAATCCTATATCACATGGCAAGTTGGTATTTTTGATTAGAAAAAGATTTAATTTTGAAGATTCTGTTTTGAGCCCTTCTTCATAATTAAAAAAGAAGTGTTAAGGCATGGAAGAATGTAATCTACTATAGTACGGGAGAGTGGGGCAGTTTTGAACACGGGGCACATTTGAACACTGCATATAAAATTTTAGTATATCAATCTTTTTTAGAAGCATTTCGATATTTGAACCCGTCAACACAATATCCATAAATGTCAATGACTTTCCATCGTTATCTCGGCTGACTTTCAGATTTATAGGTAGAAGGTGATTTTTATAGGGGTTTTGCATTATTTCAGTTTTTTAGTTGTAAGAGTTTAAAAAAAAATTGGTACGTGATTTCAAAACGCAATACAATTTTTGTTAATGGTTAATGAATTTTAAACTAATTGACGGTGAATTTTTGAATGAATATATTAATAACGAAGAAAAAAATAACAAAAATAATAAAAAATTATTAAAATTATTTTTATTTTAAGTGGAGTGATTGAATATAATTCAATATAAGTTCAAGTGACCTCAACTCCAAAAATTTATAAAGCGTTTCGCCCAAGTACGACAGTGGGCTCATCAGTTAGATCTGTCGTACCCTTACTAAGACGCCTTATTTTGGTCGATGTTTACCGACACTATATAAAACTCACAGCATGAATATACTGTGAATTATAATATTGAGGTCACTTGAACTTATATTGAATTATATTCAATCACTCCACTTAAAATAAAAATAATTTTAATAATTTTTTATTATTTTTGTTATTTTTTTCTTCGTTATTATATAAGCCTGACCACGGGCATACATTTTCTAAGTGTCTGAATTTAAACAAATACCCTTAGAATATTATAATTCACAGTATATTCATGCTGTGAGTTTTATATAGTGTCGGTAAACATCGACCAAAATAAGGCGTCTTAGTAAGGGTACGACAGATCTAACTGATGAGCCCACTGTCGTACCTGGGCGAAACGCTTTATAAATTTTTGGAGTTGAGGTCACTTGAACTTATATTGAATATATTAATGTTAAATATTTATTCAACATTTTATGTCGTTGACACAGTCACGGTTGCCACTCGCATAAAAAATTTCCTACCAAAGTTTCCAAAAAAACCTACCAATTCAAAGAAAAACCTACCCATCGAAGATTTTCGATTTTAAGATAATAAATTCTTGTTAAAAAAAAACAACAGCAATTTCCTACTGATATTTTATTTAAAAAAATAAAAACATACATTTTATTGATTAATATTAATACTAATTCACAGTTCGTTTTTTGACGTGATAACGTCTTATAAATCGATGAACCATGGCAGCCACCACAAAACGTGACGCCATTTTCTAATGTCGAATTCCTTTCAATTTTTTGAATCGCCTCAAAAAAATGGAATTTTTGGTGTTAAAAAGGATCATGAAAACAAACCGAATTCATTTGACAACAATTTTTACACGAACGTCAAGCTGAAATCAAAACAATTTCTGTAAAATAAAACCAAAGGTTCCTTTTATCAATAATTTTGTTTATTTGCTTCGGTAATATAAATTTAATTTAATCTATATCAATAGGAAATTGCAGATATTATTAAGATCTGAGTGAAGATGAAGTAAAAGGTTAATTATTTGGCCGTATGCTGTGGTTTTACAGAGAAAAAAAAATTCCTGAAGATAATCATGAGAAGAAAAGTCACAGTAATTTGACTTTTTCACAAGAACTATGCCAAGAAAAATTATATTTTGATCGCACAATGTTTTTTTTTTTATTTATTTCATATTTTCCGCAATAAAAACACGATATTCCATTATAATTTACTCTTTATTTGAAGTTGGTATTCTCAAATAAACAAACAACACGAAGGAATCTTTCAGCTTGACGTTTGAGAAATGTCAAATGTTCCAAGTGTGTGTGCAAATCCGTGTAAATCTCTCAAAAAAGAAGGATTAAAAAAAATTCGAATTCTGCTGCGTTTGAGGCGAATTTTTTTTCTATGGAACATGATTTTCAGAAAAAATTCGCTTCGAGATCGCCGAAAATTCGATTTTTGCATTGAAAGGAATTCGACATAACATTGCACTCTCGCACTTTCGCCAGTGCGGCAAAAATTTCAATTCAAAATTAAAAATAAACTATTTTAGATACAAAAATCTTCTATAGCTTATTTAAAAGATAATAACCTAAAGCTCAATCCAAATGAAAGATTTTTAAAAATTGCGTCATTTAATAGTGTAAACAGGGGTGATTGGAACAGACATTTTAAAATAAAGAAGATTTCGATATTTTTGTGATGGTGCGAAGCAATATTTTGGGTAGATTTGACATAATTACAATTTTTGTTTGTCAATTATTAAAAATAAAATTATTTTAGAGAAAGAACTTGGAAAAACCTACCAAATTGACTTCAAACCTACCAACCTACCCAAGGTAAAAAAACCTACCCAGTTTGGTAGGATCCTACCCACTCCGGCAACCGTGGACACAGTTGGGGCAGTTTTGAACAAGTATGGTGGGGCACTTTTGAACATGTTCAAAACCACCCCGAGCAGTTAGTATCAGACATTTTAAGGATACTTGAATGTGTTTTATTTAATAAATCGTAATGTTCTTATAAAAAATATAATGAAACTAGCATTTGTGGGCAAAATTAAAGAAAAAATGGGAATATGTACAACATAATTGAAGATTTAAAAAAAATGCCTGAATTCTTCAAGTTCTGCTAGACTTTTCTTGATGAGAACTTGATTATATACCGCTTAAGCGTTATAGAAATTAAAATCAAGCTACCTACACCAATTAATGCTCCTGGTACATTAAGAATATCCGGTTTGTTAACATTTAGATTTAATATTTAAATTTAAATGCGATTTAGATCGCAAAATAAACCTATTTTACTCTGAGAAGCATAAATGGTATGAATACCATTTTTCTAAGATATATTTTAAATGAATTTTTCTTGGTTTTTGTTTCTCTTTTGAACTTATAAATGTGATAAGCTGATAACTATAGTATACATTTTAATGCTATTTTTTCTGAGTTTTTATTATTTGTTGGTTAATTGGATATGATATAATAATCAGTTTGGAGTTTTTGAATGTTCTTATTAAAAAACTAATAAAAAGTTAAGTATTATTTATTCATTACAACGAAACTAATACTGCTGTTCAAAAGTGCCCCTTCCATGTTCAAAACTGCCCCATACATGGGGAACTTTTGAACATAAGAGCCTATATCTTTAAAACATCAAAATTCATTATAAATAATTTGTTTAACTAACCAAATGTTCTTTGAAATCGAAGTTCAATGTTACTGTTCAATGTTAGTAAACTTTACAGATCAAGAAATCGAACTTATTTCGTTCAAGCAGCTTTGAAAGCAAAAAGTGTTCAAATGTGCCCCACTCTCCCCTACTATTTAACTTGAACTTCAAAAGCCCAGAAATGGCACATTCATTTGTAAAATAAATATGGAAGACACTTGTTCTTTAATTACCTAGTATGTTAGTATTTTTGAACTATTCTGCTCGTTCTATGCGCATTTCGCTCATCCGTCTTTTGTTTTAACATATTGCCAATAAAGTAAAATACATCCGCTAAAAATTCATTTTAAAAAACACTGAAAATCGAACAGTTATAAACCGAACACTCGACATGTTGCTATAACTTCAAAAACCGAGTTTTTATCAATTGTAAAACTACTACTTCAGCCATTTGCTTTAAACTTCGTGTAAGAGAGTTTTGTTTAAACCAAAATTTTTTTGAACCGTTACTGACTGTAGGTATCTGTCAAAGAACATTGGTCTTGTTTTCTTGATAATCGTAAACACCTCTTCCCATTACAAAAAAAAAATTGAAAAAAATGCATTTAAAAAAAACGTTTTCTTGAAATTTCGTTTTTATGTGTCAATTATTAACACAATAGTTTCAAAAAAAAAATAAAAAATGTCAAGACTGAGCCCTTCCCGCCAAATTCATAACTTTTATTTTAACATATATTTGCATTTTATGTTAGACATTCACTGTGGCGTAAGTATTTAATACAGCACTAAAGAACGAGTTAGGAATTTTTAAAATTAAATACACTTAAAGAAAAATGTAATTTTTCACACATTTAGATGTTTTGCTTCCGACTTTTTCATTTCTTGGCTTGTATGCTCTTAATTTTATTTTTGAAAAAGTAGTAAATATGTATATTTTTTTGTGCAAACAGTGTTTATTACAAAAAAAGAAGACTTTTTTAAATTTTCGTCCGTTGGTACAGCGAACAGGAAGTGCACTTTTTAAACTTCAAATTGGAATAGAAAATGACTGAGAGGAGCTACAAAATTAATTTGTTGCGCAACAAATTTTGTTTTGCAAAGCTACAATTTCTAGAAAAGAAAAACATTTGAAAATTTTGACCGTTACATATGAAATTGAGTCTTATTTTAGCGGAATATTGAATAACAAAAAAAAAAACTAATCGAGCTACAAAATCGGAGTTTTTGGATTTCGTCTTAGTCTAGGTTACTTCAAATTTGTGAAAAAAAAAATTTTTGAATTTAGCATTTTTTTGGATTTTGGAAGGTCACTTTTGAGCTATGTTTTTAAAACAAAATCTTGAATATTTCAAAAACGGTTTGAGCTACAAAATTGGGGTTTATACCAAAAATATTGTATTCAAAAGCTACAATTAATGGAAAAAGGAAAAACTTAAAAAAGTGAATTTTTAAAAAAGTCTCCACTGGCCTCATCAAACCGGAAGTGCACTTCTGAAACTTTAAGTAGAAATAAAAAATGACTGGGTGGAGCTACAAAATTAATTTTTGCGCAACAAATTAGCATTTAATTAGCTACAGTTTCGGGCATCAAAAAAATATTAATTTTCCTACTTTCGTCCGCTAACTTCAGTCTTATTTTAGCGGAATTTTGAATAACAAAAAAACTGTTCAAGCTACAAAAACGAAGTTTATGTAATTGAAAAGCATTTAAAAAGCTACAAATTTGGAGGTCAACTAAACTTATTAATTTTAATCATTTCAGATTTTTTCCGCTAGCTTCAGACTTATCTTAGCGAAAAATTCAATAATTCAAAAACTATGGGAGCTACAAATTTTTGGTTTGCGCAACAAATTAGCATTTAATTAGCTTCAATTAATGAGATACATTTTTTTTTTATTCCGCCACAAAGTGTCCGCCAAAGTAAGGGACGTAAATATTTAACCACTTAAAAATCTCGAACCATACATATTCCCAAGCACACTACGTATGCCAATTACTACTACATTCAATTTGATTTTCCAAACTATAATCCATTTTATTATACAAAAACAAACAAACAAAAAAAAACCTCTCTTAATTGTAAACGCTCCTGTAAAACACTTATTTTTATGAGATTATATTTCCGTAACAATAAAAAATGCCACCAAAAAAGCTATATAATCATTACCATGACCTTTTACTTTAGATCCAAATACGGACCTGACCAAAGACCATAGACATAGATGATTATAACCAAAAGCAGCATCCAGTAGAGTCGTGTGGTGGTAGTATAACTACGAATAGCATCAACACAAAACACTCTGTGGCTGTGGCACATGCGTCCTTCAGCTGGCACACATCTCGCTCGTATCAACACACATCCCTCGCTCTGCTGCCAACCTAAATCCTCTTCTAAACTCGCAGAACCAGAGCCAGAAAGATACTCGGTATAATGCTCCATGTCGTCTACTCGTTGCTGTTACAGGAACCAGGACCTTCATTCGCTTTCAACAGTAAAATGAACATCATTGTGATAACATACTTTCGTCGTGTTACATCGTTTTTACAAAAAGAAGCGAGAATCTCTCGGGTTCGTGTGCTTTGCTTTACTACAACTGCCACTGCAAGTTGAATGTATAGTTACTCGTCGAGGACATTGTCGTAGTCCTTCGCTATCGTCGTTGTCGTCGCCCTGTCGTCGTCCTTATTTTCATCGCCGTCGTTGAGACGAGGTTGTTGGCGTGGCGTTGGCATGGTGGTGGTGTTTAGAAGCTCTCAAGCAATATATTTTTGTCGGCATCAAAAAAGGATTCCCGAGTAATTCACTTTCAGTTTAGTGACAACTGCTGATCCAATCGGTCGGATAGCCCGAAAAACAAAAAAGGATACAAAAAAAAATTTTAAAAACAAAATAAATAAATAAAGGAGCGACAACCGACAAGTCGCTCTGTTTTTTTGCCCGAAAGGATGCGCGATTATCCGTCCATTCCGAATGTATTTCGTGTAAGTGGTGGTTCGACAAACAGCGTTAATCTCATCGACCGCGAAACGGCGGCGGCGAACGGTCGAAGTAACGCTATTCAGTCATTAATTAGTCCCGGTGTTGGTGGTGGTGGTGATACAACAATCACATCCGGCCGATGTCCTCCGCCTAAGAAAACCGAAAAAGATCTCTCTTCCGTTGGTATTGAATTAAATTACCATAACGGTAAGTCGTCGGCGGAATATTTACTGAGACGCAGTGCCACAACAGGAAGTAGTAGTAATTCCAATCGCCATGTGTCCATTGCACCAGGTAGCAATAACTTCAATTTTGTCGCGAACAATAGTCAATTGCGATTGGGTGGTGGGGATGGTGCAGCAGGAGCTATTAATAGTATTTCCGGTGCTATTCCGCCAGTGGTCGCAAATGTCGGTGGCGGTGGTGGTGGTGGGTTTCCGGGTGGACCGAATGCGGGTGCAAGTGTATTCAGCGAAGGAAGTGACTTGAATATAAGTTTGAATTCGTTTACAGACATAAATAACATACCGTCCTGTTCGACGACGACAATGGCACCGGCAACAGCGGCCACTCGACATCACAGAGAGAAATCGAGCACCTATCTAGACGATCGGGTAGCTTTAAATCGGAGGTTCTCAAGTGAACGGAATTCAGGATATTTCTTGTGGATTATGACACCTGTAGCTGCCAGGTAAGCTTGCCGAGTGTAAAAGAGGAGATGGTGTCCTTTTTTTTTGTCTTCATTTAATTCTCTTTAAAAAAAAAAACTTTAACAAGAATTATAGTCAGAAAGGGAAATAATACTCCTTCATCGTTCTTGTTGTCGGTGCCACGGAAAAGGAAAAGGATTAAGGATTAATTCTGTTTGTGTTTTCAGTTGGAAAGTTAAAAATTATTCTGTTTTTCCTGTCTCAGGTGGTTGATGATGAAGTCCTTTTGTATGACTTGTGTGTGTTTTTCTCTGAGAGAGAGAATGAGAACGTTTAGTTTGGGACCTAAAGTGTTTACAAAGTGTTGGAAAGGGTTTTTAGTCAAAGAATACACCAACACACACATATTTTATATATATTTTTGACACTTCTGTCACTGTTTTTGCTTGCTATTTTATACCTATGTCCAAGACACAAACTTTCTGGCTCTGAAGGTAGATTATTGAAAATATTTTTTAACAAAAAAGTTACCTCCTGTTGCTTGACAGAGAGAATTCTTTAAAAAAAAGTTATGAGTAAGATAAATGATGGATGTGTACACAAACACACAGAGAGAGTATTTAGGTTGTTGTTTCTATTTTTTTTTTAAAGGAACTTTTTGAAAGGCATAACTCTAACCTGTTGAATATATGATGGAAAAGGTTAAGTTATCATCACTCTCTGGTGGTGTTAAAGGAAAACGAGATGGAATATTTAAGTTTATTTGGTTATAACCAAAACGATTGTGATGAGGGGAGGAGGAGGCATTTTTTTTTTTTTTTTGTATAATGACTGACTTTTGACTTTAACACACAAAAATTCTTGCAAAAAGAAAAACAGCTATGACGTTAAAATTGATGATTATTATGAGAAAAGTAAATTTTTCGAATTCCAAGAATTGTTTTTGATGGAAGAGATACTGATTGTGAAAGTTAGAGGGGCTTTTAAAGTTTCAACTTTTATTTACAAAAAAAAAGTTATTTATTTGACTTTTGGGAAAAATTATTATGAAATATCAAACATTTGTTGGCTAACTTGCAAATAGGAATTTTGAGATAAATTCAAAGAGTTTGAATAATTGAGTTTGAGTTTTTCAATTTTTAATTAATTTTAGATGTTTTGAATTATAGTTAATTTGAAAAATGTATCGCTTTTGGTAGCCGAACTTTATTAAAATAGTAATAGATCTTGTGGACTTTCCAACAAAAAATAAACAGAAATACATACGAGATCTAAATTTTTAAATAGTCATCAATAAGATTATTTGGTTTCTGCAATTATGAAAATTTAAAATTCTAGAAACTTCAACTCTGCATTAAAAAATTTTGGAAATGATAAAAAGCGCATTGTTTTGACAAATAAAAAAGTGCGATCGATACAAAAAATTTCTTTTGCCATTTAAAGGAATTTTGAAGTCGTGTTTAGTTTTAAGTGTTTATTCTAAGAAGGTGTGAATTTTAGTTTCTAGTTTTTAATTTTTTAAATCTGTAGGTAGGTACCTAAGTTACTTGCCATAGAAACATGTCTATTTAACCATGCATTAACCGATTTTAAAGAATTTTTTAGTGAAAAAAAGCTTTTTGGCAACTTCAATGTTTCAATTGAGAAAAAAAAAAACATGGGAATTGAAAAAAATATACAGGGTGATTCAGGAGCAATGTGCCAAAAAGCTAGAGCGTGTAAGTTGGGTCAAGACAAGAAAAAAAAAAACCTATGGAGGGGGGGTCTATCCTCTTCGTTTAGCGGGGAGGGGCAATTTAAAAAAAAATTTAAATTTTTTTTAAATTTTTAAAATTTAAAATCAAAATTTTGAGGAAAAAAAAATTGGAAACAAAATTTAATACTAATTTTTTTCAAAATTTCATGTTATTAAGTACTAATAAGAACAGAAAACCGGATTTATAAATATCTTGTCATTTACGAGAAATTAACAAAAGACCAAAACTACTTTTTTTTAAACCTCTTTGTTTTCTGTTTTTACGTGGCTGGACTTGTTGATATTTATCATTATTATTATTATTATTTAGTAGATAAAATAAAGAAATATTTTAGGTTGAATTTATGTTTAACTTGATTCTGTAGGCTAGATTTGATAAGAAATTTTGAATTTGTTATCAAATAATTAAAAAAATTTATATTTTGAAATTTCGATTATTTGAAACGTCTTTTTCAAGACTTCGAATTTTTTGAATTTTTGAAATATTTAAAACTATAACCAATAAAAGCAAAGAAAAACCAACCAAAGCTAGAAGTTCTTAAGATTGAATTCTTAAGATTAAAAGACAAAAAATTCTGTAAGTATAGAAAATTAGATTTTTAGCATTTATCACGATTTTTTTAAATTTTCTAAAGAAAATTTAAAAAAATGAAGAAGACTGTAAACACAGTCGAAACGTCGGAGTAAAAGGTAGTCAAAAATTAAACAAGACCTCAAGCCCACTTAGGATTGTATTTAGATAGCAAAAGATTCTCTAGGTAATTTACGGAAAATATATGTATAAAAGGCAGTAATTAAGGGACAATCTTCCATCGTTTAAGCGATAAATGCAATTTTCTAACATTCTGACCTCAAACACAAAAAAAATATTTTGAAAACAACGGCAACACCTACAATATTTTAAAATACATTTTTTAAAAACCAGAAGCTCATTCTTTTCTCTTAAATTTAAATCCACTAAATTTAATCAAGACTTTTTGAAAAAATGGTTCTCAAACTCAGAATTAAAAAAAAAAATGTTATTAGAAAAATTTAAAATGACTTTTTTCCAATCTTTTTCTAATAAAATATGAATTTATTTTAAAAAAATTTTTGGCCATAAATATTATCAGTTGAATTTTGAAGCAAAAAAGGTAAAATATATCACACTTTTGAAAAAAAAATGAAAAATTACTTCAATTTCAATGGTTTTTTTTTATTAAAACTGAATTTTTGCATTGAAATAATTAATTTTCTCAAAGACTGTGGTAAATAGGAACTCTAAATTTTTGCTATTTAACTTTCAACAATAAGGGTTATTAAATGAATAAAAAATAATTTTATGTTTAGATGTTGAACTTAAAAAAAAAAATAAGTTACATTTTTTTCAAAACTTTTATTAAAAAAAGCTCTTCGAAAATGAAATACTTTTTAATTTTTTTCATAAACCGTAATACATTTCCTTTTATAATTTGAAATCATAATAAATGCGGCCAAAAAAATATGAAAATAAATGCATTTTATATTACGACCAAGTTTAAAAAACGACATGTTAAAATTTTTTCAATAATTTTTTTTTTCAAAAATCTGAGTTCAATTACCATTCTTTCAAAAGCCGTTCATTCAATTAACTTAATTTTAATTTTACATGTATGACTAAGCTTCTAGCTTTTAAAAAATGTATATTTGAATATTGTAGGTGTTGCCGTTGTGTTCAAATATTTTTTTTTGTGTTTGAAGTCAATTAATAAGAAAATTGCATCTACCGCTTGAACTATGGAAGATTGTCCCTCACTCCCATATATTTTTTTTCCTTGAATTTCTTAGACAATCTTTTGGCATCAATTAATTTATGAAATTTAAGGAAAATTTTTGAAAAAAATTTTTTGATCAACTTTTGTTCACCTGAAAACTTACCTGAGAATTTTTCTTACTATGTCTGGGGTGATCGCCGCCCATGGATTCTAGCTGTAAGGGCATTAAGGCAATAAAATCATTTTATTTTAATGAAAGACAACAAAATAATATCTCCCCAAGCAGTTCATAATAAAAAAAAGAGGACTTTTTAAATCATATTCTTTGATTTTTCAAGAGAATCATTTTGAATTCTTTTCCTTCGTATTTGCCTTTTCTTGTCATCGATTTATTTTTTGGATGTACATTATTTTTTGATATTCAATTTTCATTAAAAAATACGCTCTAGCTTTTTGGGACATTGCTCCTGAATCACTCTGTACCTACATCATTTTTTTTTTTTTTTTCAAATATCGATTTTTTGAGAAACGAATTTTTTGAAACTTTTTGTACGTCCATTATTATTTCCTAACTTCTTTGAAAAATATAAAAAACTTTTTTTTCAACAATTTTTTTTTAATATGAATATATATTTTTTTAAATCGGCTTCAACTCAAGAAATGAAATTCCATTTTTGGTTTCATGATTAAAACGTTTAAAAAATACTTTTGTAATTTTAAAACAAATTTTATATAATTTTTTAAGTTTTTGTTAAATTTCTCATAGTCACTAAAAATATTCTTCATTGAATTTTTCTTTTAAAAAAAAAACTTTTACCATAAAAGAAAGAACGTGTACAATTTATACATATATCTTACAACACTTAGATAATTAATGGATATAATTTTTAACAAAATTATTATATGGATTTCTATCCCACATTAGTGGGATAAGACGGAATAGAAAACCTAAAGACCTTGAATGAATTACCCTTAATAAGTTTGAAATATGATACTGGCACGGTTGAAAAATATATTAAAATAAAATTTTAAACTTGTTTTAACGTTCAAACAAATCATTTCGTTGGAATGTTAATTATAAAACAATTATGATAATGAAAATGAAGTTACAAAATGCGATACTACAATGTGGATAACTTTCAGATTTTTACTATAAAAGCAGTTTCAAACTTATAAGAGAATTTAATAGAAAGTCGTGTAGTTATTGTTATCTTTTGTTTTGTTTTTTTTTTTTTTTTTGAAAATATTATTTCTGCAAATTATCTCCAACCGCGATAGTAAAAATGAGTGTTTATTCATTCTTAGTTCTAATGATGGTGTTTTTAATATATATTACAACTATTGAAGCTGAACCTCCTCATATTCAAGTTTGTCCCCCGTATTGTGGCAATCAGAACATCCAATGATGAAGTAACGAATTATTACTTGTTTAGTTGTTGGAAAACTTATTGTCTAAAGATAAATAAAAACTCTGTGTAGATAATTTAACGTGTTTGTGTTTTATTTACTATTCAGAATAGAATTTTTTATTTTTATAGAATTTTACTTCAAACTACTATTTTATAATAGCTGTGTTTTATTTTCCTCGTGATCCGGATCAGATCATTAATTTATTTGCGAAACAATAACAAAACAAAATCCTGCTTTTGTTGTAAAGCTAATAAAAACAATGATCTGATCTGGATCACGAGGAAAATAAAACATCATAAAATCAACTTTCTAATTAAAATTAATTTAAACAAAAAATATCTTCTTCTTCTTTCATTCAATTTAAACATATCCAAGATTTTATAATGCTGTAACATCTTGACCTACAAGCTTGATAAGATGAAATCTAGGGTCTTATTACAATTGCTTTATTTTTCAATTCAAAGCAAAAGACAAAGGTAAAAAAAGTACGTATACGCCCCATAACACCAAGATCTTTATTTGATGCATCTGAAATACTGCTCCAAAGCTATTACACATAAGTGCTATAGTGAGCTTGTATTTATTTGAAATTGAATAATACATACAATAGCCTTCTAAACAAAAGTTCCTCTGCGATTTTTGTATGTTTTTAATACAGTTTGATTTAAATTTAATATTCCTGTATTAAAAACAAAAGAGGATGAGTATTTTTAATTTCAATTCTTACCCAGATAAAGTTATAATTTAGGTGCTAAGGAATTTTAGGATCTTAAATGAATATAATTAATAAGTTTGAAAAATGGTACTTGATATGGTAACAAAGATATAAAAATAATCATTAGGCTTGTTTGAACGTTGTAACGAACCATTTACGTAAGAATGTTAATTTTTTAATATTTTTGCCAATTTAGTAAATTTATCAAATAATTAGTTGATAAAGTTACATAACGATATTAAATAATTAAACTACACCTATATATTGCAAACTTTCACGACTTACAATTTTACTATAAAAGCAGTTCTAAACTTTGGATTTTGCAAAAGAACTTGATTGAAAGTGCTTCAATATTGTCCAACCTGTTATCGTCTGTCACCGCACATATACACAATGACAGAAACTACCCAATAAATGTGATTAGACAAATTAAATGAAAAGTAAATAAAAGTACGTATACGCCACGTAACACCAAGATCTGTTTAAATGAAACTGCAAAACAATATTGTGAATAGCATTTCTATTTTGATGCGCCTGAAATGCTGCTTCAAAAGTCTTCTTCTACTTCTATTATCTACTATTACTACTTTTACTATTATTTTATAGGACATTGAATAATACAATGACACTAAAAAAAAAGCTTAAAATAATAATTTCATTCAGTAAAATACATCCTCACACTTTATCACAATGAATGACTAATAAATCTTCAGCCTAATAAAACCCTTCATTGAGACAAAGACACACATACACACACGCATACGCACACTTAATTTTCATCCCTTTATGAAACTTTTAATATAATCCTGAACAAATTTTAAACATTTCTAATTAGGTCTCTGGCAATGTGGTTGTGGATAGGAGAAGTATAGTGAAAGTAACTGAAGCACCTTAGTAGAGATGTGTTCATTAAAACTTTCTTATATTGGATAAAATCCAAAATGGCACATTTGCTACAGGCCATCATAAAATCCTTTTGCTCACAAAAAACCCTTTAAAATGAAAAATTAACACTTTTTAAATCTTAGGTAAGTAAAAGGTATGAGGGTAGACTTCTTATAGAAGTAAAAATGTGCTAGAGAGCAGAAATTGAAAGAAAACTACTTATTTTATGGTTGCAAAAAAAAACTTACGATAGAAGATTTGAGATTTAGTAGAGTAAAAATTAAGTTATTTTGATGTGATAACGTCTTATAAATCGATGAACCATGGCAGCCACCACAAAAAAGTGACGCCATTTTCTAACGTTACACTCTCGCACTTTCGCAGTGCAAATGAAGAATTTTTAAAAATTCCGTCATTTAATAGGGTAAACAGGGGTAAAACGGAAAGATGAAATTTGGGCTAAAATCTGAACGCGAAGTCGTAGAGAATTGATTTTTTTTTGCTATTGATAGATGAGATTAATTTAAGAATAACTGCATTTAAGAAAGAATTCTAAAACATTTTGAAACTAAGCTATAACGTTTTGTTTGAACGTTGTACACGTGTTGATGATTTTGGGTAAAGGAAATTTTTTTTGACAATTTTAAAGGTGCCAGGTGAAAGATGAGGGAAAAAAAATTAGGCGCTTGATACGGATTTTTTTCCAACACTCTGCGTTTCGAAATACGAATTTTTGAAAAAAACCTTGTTTTTTTAGGGGTATTTCTGGGTAATTTTTGATTTTTAGCTTTTTTCTTGGAGCGTTCAAAAAATCTCAAACTTGTAGGACATGTAGGTTTTGGCCTTATGCATACATGTGCAAAAACTTGGAATCGTTTAGTGAGTTTTGACTGAATAATGGAAGAAACACGTTTTTTTAAGCTTTTTAACCGATTTTCATCGTTTTTTATTTTTATCTTTTTTTTCTTTAATAGATACAGGAATAAAGTGTATGGAGTAATGATAGACCATGACTACGACTATATGTAAACACAATTTTGAGATAATGGTAAAATAAAATTTTAGAATTCAACAGGTTATAACTTTTGACCAAGAGCAGATAGAAATTTTATTAAACTTTTATGAGCATCCTGATACAATTACCTTTCATTTGGTACATCACACATAACGGTAGACTAACTACATCCTACACAATGTTAATTCAAGAAACTTGCGAAAAACCTCAAAACACCAGTGGAGATCTGATGATCATGAACAGCCACCAGAGTGTGGGAAGTACCGTAATCTCAGTCTGGAAATTCGACATGGTTGACTTTAAAAAATTCTAACTTCTCTTGTAGGCATCTTTTAAATGAGATTGATACGTCATAAGAAAGGTGAAATAATAAGCTTTCACATGGTGTATATTTTTGAAAGGTTGTCAAACAAAAAAATTGATTCCATAGCCTGAGAACATAATGTTTTTTTTTGCTTTTTTTAATGAAATTTGATCGAGTTCAAAAAATTCTAGCTCTTTTTGTAGATGTCTCATAGACCTGATCGATATATATATTTTGAGCTAAGACAATAAGCTTTCAGATGGTATAAAATTTTATATAGGTTGTTGGTGAAAAAAATGGAATTAATGACGTGAGAAGATAAAAATTCATGTTTTTTTTGATGAAAATGATTGTTTTCAATAAATTTAATTTTTATACTTTTTGCGCATTGTAAAAATTTAAAAATGGTTTTATTCTTAAGAAGAAATACTTGGCTTATAAATTGCATAATTTTTTTTATAAGCTTAAAATAAAAAATAATTAATATACCTAATGAGAAAATAAAAAAGGTATTTTTTTTTAGCTTTTTCTTGTAAATTATGATTGTTTGAAATAAGTAAACGCTTCAACTGACTCATTTTAAACAAAAGCACACAACCTGTTTTCTGACAACGTTATCACGTAAAATCATCGTCCGTAAACCGGCTTTACAGACAACCTCTTTTTTCTTAGCAAAATTAACTCAAATTGAAGTACTGGCACTTTGGAAAGTACTGCAAAAAAATAATATTTCTGTTATTTAAATAAGAATAATTTCAAAGTTCAAACTTCTTGCTTAGTTCTAGGCCGTAAAGCCTTGATGTACAATTATTTGGCAATCCACAAACTAACAGTGTGGATTTCACTAAAAAAGTGATATTTTATTTAGCTGGATGTCTAAAACATTTTCTAAAGTCGCACCTTGTAATTAAATTAATCACAGAACGATTAAAAAGCCATAAAAATAAACGTGTTTGGTAGAATTGATTTATTTCTTGATTTCTTCACTCTTACATAATTGTGCGTATCGTGTTTATTATGGAAGTGATTTAGATCTAAGAAAAGAAACATTAATAAATGAAAACCGCGTGTCCTTTATAGTTTTTGTTTAAGAGAAAACATTTCGAAATGCTTTAATCAAAATAAAATAAAGTTGAATTCACGTTGTTTCCAGTGTTTAAAAAGGAGGGAGGATTCTGTTTTAAAAACTGTATATACAAAGGCTTCTTAGGCCAAACTAAAAAATATATATATAATATAAATGTATAGGTACATTGCACCCATTATCAAAATTTTAAAATATCTTATGTGAATGGTCAACAAAGGTCAACAGGATCCATTATAACATAATGAAACTGGTTGATCTATGTATGTTCAGCGATAATTTTGTTTTGCCCTAGAAGGTCACTGCGGCGTATGTGTGACCTTTTTTTGAATTGAAAAATCTTAAAGGTTATTGCAAATTGTTGAGTTATTGATTAATTAATTAGGTTGAGTTGACAGTTCGATGACCTTTTAAATGTAGAATTTGTAAGAAGAAAAAAATAATTTCAAGGGAAATCGAAGTTGATAATTAGGTCTAAGGTATTAATTTCCTACATTTTCGTTTGGCCTATTTTTAGTTTAATTTAATGAGAAATTTATATCTTTTTTAAATGTTTTAAATACCAAACCAAGAATGCAATTTAATTTCTTGCATAGCAAAGATTTTCTAAAAAAAAAATTTTCAAAAACTGTTGATTCCGATTAAAAAATAAATAGTTTTTTGATATTTAAAAAAAATGACATTCCATAAAAACGGAAATATTCAATTAATATTTCCGTTTTTATGGAATGTTATTTTTTTACTTGCGGTGACTATAGGACAAGTTTAGGATTCGCAAAAAAAATCGAATTCAAGATAACAATTTTACATGACATTATAATGCTGGAGAATGTCAAAAAAAGTAGGTCCGGAAATTCCATCTGTCTGTCTGTATATGTATACCTCGATCTGCAGCGTAAACGAGTGATTTTCTTCAAACTTGGTAGTGATTCTCTAGAGGTAAAATCAAATTTTTTTAATGACCAAAACTAACGGTACCTGCCATATAACAGAAAAAGAAAAGTTATTTTTGTTCAAAGACGACTCTAACGATTTTGATTAAATTTTGTATGTGTAGTACTCTACATAAGAGCCAACTTTTCAAATTAAAAAAAAAATATTTTTCGTTCCGTTATTAACGGTACCTGTTATAGAAGGTTTTTTTTTGTTTCTGAATATCTCATACAACATAAACCAGTTTTCAACGAAAATTTGTATACAAAAGTGTTTAAGTAAAGGTAATATTTATATTTTAGAAAATTTTCAAAAGCCGCAATTTTGGATTTTTAAAAAAATATTTCAATTTTTTTTTTTTTTTTTTTTTGAAAAATCAATTTTTTGAAAACAGGTTGTTTGTGTAAACATTACTTTTTCAAAAGAGCATACCAACTTTTTTTTATACCTACACTCAGTCACAAAAGTAAGTATACACCCCTATCTTTGTTTAACCAAGACCTCAAAAAAAAAAAATCTAACACATTTTCGAAAAAAATTTAAATGTGGTTTTATTTCATTAATCATTGCCTACATATTTACAAAAAAAAATTTGTCAAATAATCAATACTAAATGAAAAAGTGACAAAAAACTGAACACAGTACAAAATTTCGCATTACAAAAGTAAGTATACAGAGAAGAAAAAACTATGAAAATCGATGTTAAAAGTATAAATACCTAATTTTTTTTGGGAATTAATATATTTTAGGCTACCCCCTAGACTTGACGAGGTCAAACTCACTTGAAGGCATTGATTTTACTAGATTTTTTGCAACATTTGGGCCGAATCTTATTCACTCTTCCTATAAGACTCGTTTCAGCTAATCCTTTGAATGCTTCCTTACTTTTCTCACCAAATGGTCTCACAGATGCTAAATAGTATCCAAATCGGGTGACTGGGGGACGTTTGGATCTGGTTTTGAAAGTTTTTGATCAAAAATTCACTCAAAAAGACCGAGTTTTGCTTAGGGTCGTTACCTTTATTGAAGATAATCAATCCATCTTAGCCTAATTATTCGACACTCTGGTGCAGGTTTGTCTATAAAATATCTAAAAAAGAATACCCATACATTTTTTCCTCAAGGAGACCAAGTAACCCACACCGAAAGATATAAGCGAAACCCCTATACCATAAACGAATCACTGCCGTTTTTACCAGTACCAGCTTTTTGATAGGATTTTGTTACTTTTGTATCTTTCTCCAAATTTTACCAGCTCCATCTGAGCAGTACACTTCGTCTTACGTGCATATGAGTTATGGATGTGGCAATATTTCTAGAAAACCGATAAAAGAAGTAGATCCGAAAAGAAAGGAAGGTACTGGTAAAAACGGCAGTGATTCGTTTATGGTATGGGGGTTTCGCTTATATCTTTCGGTGTGGGTTACTTGGTCTCCTTGAGGAAAAAATGTATGGGTATTCTTTTTTAGATATTTTATAGACAAACCTGCACCAGAGTGTCGAATAATTAGGCTAAGGTGGATTGATTATCTTCAATAAAGGTAACGACCCTAAGCAAAACTCGGTCTTTTTGAGTGAATTTTTGATCAAAAACTTTCAAAACCAGATCCAAACGTCCCCCAGTCACCCGATTTGGATACTATTTAGCATCTGTGAGACCATTTGGTGAGAAAAGTAAGGAAGCATTCAAAGGATTAGCTGAAACGAGTCTTATAGGAAGAGTGAATAAGATTCGGCCCAAATGTTGCAAAAAATCTAGTAAAATCAATGCCTTCAAGTGAGTTTGACCTCGTCAAGTCTAGGGGGTAGCCTAAAATATATTAATTCCCAAAAAAATTTATGTATTTATACTTTTAACATCGATTTTCATAGTTTTTTCTTCTCTGTATACTTACTTTTGTAATGCGAAATTTTGTACTGTGTTTAATTTTTTGTCACTTTTTCATTTAGTATTGATTATTTGACAAATTTTTTTTTGTAAATATGTAGGCAATGATTAATGAAATAAAACCACATTTAAATTTTTTTCGAAAATGTGTTAGATTTTTTTTTTTGAGGTCTTGGTTAAACAAAGATAGGGGTGTATACTTACTTTTGTGACTGAGTGTATGTATATAAAAAAATATTTTTTTAAAAAACTACTCTAACGATTTTAGAAAAATTTGTTCTTAAGCCTGAACTACATCAAAAAACAAAGTCAAAAAAGTACAAAAAAGTAAACACGATGTTTTTTCTTCTTCCCCCTAGTAGCTTGTTTGTATATCTCTCTTTCATTTTAAAAAAGTATTCGATTCAAAAAGCTTGAACAAGACCAAGCTTTCAATTTTCACAAAGTTTTAAAAACAAATACACTCAAACAATATTTTATATCCTTTCCGCAAGGTAGCTCTTCGATCACATAGTTCCTGTTATTTTGCGAAAAAAAAGCTCTTTTGACAAACAATTGAAATTTCAAATACAGTCGATTCCCTATAAGTCGTACTTCCTTTAGGTCAAATTTTCCTCTAACTCAAATTTTTTTACCGTTTTTAATGAAACCGCCTGCAACAAAAAGATTAAATAGATTCCTCTTAGTCGAATTTCCCTCCAACTCGAACCAATTTTCGTGTCCTGTAAATAATTCGACTTGAATGAGATTGACTGTAATTTGTTTATTTTTTCAATTTTTTTTTTTTATTTGAAATTTCAAAACTTCAAAAACAAAATTTTTCCAATAGATGTCAGGTAAATATACATGT
Organism: Episyrphus balteatus; assembly: GCF_945859705.1. Taxonomy (NCBI): domain Eukaryota; kingdom Metazoa; phylum Arthropoda; class Insecta; order Diptera; family Syrphidae; genus Episyrphus; species Episyrphus balteatus. The sequence continues at coordinate 125,256,823 of NC_079135.1, read as the reverse complement.
GATTTTTATATTTTGAGCTTTGTTTACTTTTTCGTACTTTTTTGACTTTGTGTTTTGATGTAGTTCAGGCTTTAAAACACCTTTTTATATAAGTAATAAAATGGAAAGCTTGTAGATCAACTCCAATCAAAGCCAACTTCAATACAAATCTCGCACGAGGAAGAGAGATTTGTTCTAATTTATTTTAATGAGTTGATTTTAACTTATTTTTAGGAGCCCGAATTAAATTCGAAAATCCTGTGAAAAAAACTGTCAATTCCATTGTGTAGTTTAACCATTTAATATCGTTATGTAACTTCATCAACTAATTATTTGATAATTTACTAAATTGGCAGAAATATAAATGCCTTAAGTTATAATTGACATTCTACCGCAAATGCATCGTTTAAACGTTTAAACTATCCTAACTATTATTTTTATATTTTTTAACTATGATTGTACCATTTTCAAACTTATTTATTGTATTCATTTAAGGTCGTTAGTTTTTTATATCGAAAAAAATCCATAATCATAATTTTTGTTATAAGGAGGGGTATCGTATAACTTCACAATTTTTATAGTTCCACTGTTTCCGCGGGCCAAAATTTGACGCTCAAACTTTTTTAAGGAAACCTATAAATACCTTAAAAAAAAAAAATAATTTCCATTAAGGTGGAATCTTATTCCGTTATGGACTCATATCACCCTCTTGCTTTATGCATTTGAGATTCGTGAAAATGTATGGTTTCTTTAAAAGGTTGATACATTAACTTCAAATCAAAGTCTAAAACTTATAACTTCAGGAAGTCAGGCACACAAACTAGTGATGGGAACTATCGAATGATTTGAACTATCGATAGTTAGTAACTGAATGATTTGAACTATCGAATAGTTCATTCATTCATTTATTCATTCGAATAAAAACTATCGAACAAACTATCGAATAAAAACTATCGTATTAAAAAACTATTCAAATGAAAAAACTATCGTTTAAGAAAACTATTTGAATGAAAAAACTATCGTATTAAAAAACTATTCAAATGAAAAAACTATCGTTTAAGAAAACTATTTGAATGAAAAAACTATCGTACAAAAAAAATCTATTCGAATGAGAATTATCGTATAGAAAAACTATACGAATGAAAAAACTATCGAATAAGAATAATCTTAAAAAAAAAATACTATCAAATAAAAACTATCGTATAAAAAAACTATGCGAATGAAAATAGTAACTAAACTATCGAATGAAAAAACTATTCGAATGAAAATAGAACCTAACTAAATGAATGAATGATTTAAAACTATCGAATGAATGAATATTTTACAACTATCGATAGTTTGATAGTTTTTATTCGTTAGTTCCCATCACTAACACAAACCACACTATGAACAAAATCTAGTACTAAAATAGGCAGGCTAATAGAAATAGTTACAGGGCACTGGGCCCTGTCTGAAACAGGAAAAAAGATTTAAAATACAACATTTCGTCTGGAATTATTATAACAGTTGCAAACTTACTACCGAAAAATCCTTTAAAGTTATGGAAAAGGCATGAAAGATTTCATTAAGAATCAAAACAATGCAATGAAAAAAACATTCATACCTATGAAAATTGGTATTTTTTGAGAAAAGGGGAAATTTTGGGATATGCACTAAAAAACATCCTGGTACAATCTTGGAATTAGTGCTAATAGGCTAATTTTTTGTTTCTATCTTTGTTTGGATATTCTATAACTTATGTCAAAAATCTAAAAAAATCTCATGTTCGCAAATCCTAATTTTCCTAGTTTGAACATCAGGTGCAGATTTTAAAAAATTGAAAAACAGCACTTCAGATATTTGTGTCAGATCAACATGAGTAAGGTGCATTACTTTACAACGATGGTCAGGTTGACTTTTTTGTGAGTTTTGTTGGTATTAATGTTAAAAAATACCTTTAAATCATGTCGCATTTAAAAATTTAAACTTTTCTTATTAATTTTTTTAAATCTGCACCTAACTTAGTTTAACGCAATAAGGACTTGCGGACATGAGATTTTTTTAGATTTTTGACATTAGTTATAGAATATCCAAACAAAGATAAAAACAAAAAAATTAGTCTATTAGCACTAATTCCAAGATTGTACCAGGATGTTTTTTAGTGCATATCCCAAAATTTCCCCCTTTTTTTTTACAAAAATACCAATTTTTCATAGATATGAATGTTTTTTTCATTGCATTGTTTTGATTCTTAATGATAATGGATATGAAAACCTTCATGCAAAATTTGGTCCCTCTACCATAACTTTTAAGGGTTTTTCGGTAGTAAGTTTGCAACTGTATAATAATATGGGTTGACAGATGAAAAACAGGTAGAACTTTTTTCAGAGACGCCAGACTGTCTTGATTTTAGATATTTTGGCATCAGCATTAAAAAATACCTCGAAGTCATGTATCATATATGTGTATTATAATACCATTGTCTATTATTGCTAATTTTGAAAATCTCCATTTCGCGCTTTGACCTTGAAAATCGCGACTTGCGGGTATGGAATTTTTTTAGACTTTTGAGGTATTAATACAGTCAAATAAGGAGAAAAAAGGGGTAAATCTCGGAATGAATGTTAGTAGAAATTTTTTTTGCTCAATGTCTTCCTTTTGCCATTCTATAACATATCTCAAAAGTCTAGAAAAATCTCATGTCCGCTTGTCGCGATTTCAAGGTCAAATCGCGAAATGGAGATTTTCAAAATTAGCAAAAATAGGCTATGGTATTATATACACATATGATACATGATTTCAAGGTATTTTTTAATGCTGATTCCAAAAAATCTAAAATCAAGACAATCTGACGTCTCTGGAAAAAGTTATACCTGTTTTTCATCTGTCAACTCATATTATTATAACAGTTGCAAACTTACTGCCGAAAAACCCTTAAAAGTTATGGTAGATGAACCAAATTTTACATGAAGATTTTAGAATCCATCATTATTAAAAATCAAAACAATCCATTACAAAATATATATATACCTACGAAATAATGGTATTTTTTGATGGAGGGGCAAATTTTAGGATATGCACTAAAGAAGCTTCTTGTTCATCTTAGGGATAAGTGGTAATAGGCTAATTTTTTCATTTTAATCTTTGTTTGGATATTCTTTAACTACCCTCAAAAATCTAAAAAAATCTCATGTCCGCGAGTCCTAATTTTTCTGGTTTGAAGATAAGGTGCAGATTTTAAAAAATTGAAAAACAACTCTTCAGATATTTGTGTCAGATCAACATGAATAAGGTGCATTACTTTTCAGGGATGTTCAGGTTGACTTATTGTGAGTTTTTTTGGAATAAGTGTTAAAAAATACCCTTAAATCATGTCGCTTATGTTGGTATACATATACAAATTTAAACTTTTCTTGCTAATTTTTTTACGTCTGCACCTCCAAAATTAGGACTTGCGGACATGAGATTGTTTTAGATTTTTGAGGGTAGTTAAAGAATATCCAAACAAAGATTAAAATGAAAAAATTAGCCTATTACCACTTATCCCTAAGATGAACAAGAAGCTTCTTTAGTGCATATCCTAAAATTTGCCCCTCCATCAAAAAATACCATTATTTCGTAGGTATATATATATTTTGTAATGGATTGTTTTGATTTTTAATAATGATGGATTCTAAAATCTTCATGCAAAATTTGGTTCATCTACCATAACTTTTAAGGGTTTTTCGGCAGTAAGTTTGCAACTGTTATAATAATATGAGTTGACAGATGAAAAACAGGTATAACTTTTTCCAGAGACGTCAGATTGTCTTGATTTTAGATTTTTTGGAATCAGCATTAAAAAATACCTTGAAATCATGTATCATATGTGTATATAATATCATAGCCTATTTTTGCTAATTTTGAAAATCTCCATTTCGCGATTTGACCTTGAAATCGCGACAAGCGGACATGAGATTTTTCTAGACTTTTGAGATATGTTATAGAATGGCAAAAGGAAGATATTGAGCAAAAAAAAATTCTACTAACATTCATTCCGAGGTTAAACCCTTATTTGACTGGATTATATGTTATAGAATACCAAAACGAAGGTATTGAACAAAAAAATTTCTATTAGCATTCATTCCGAGGTTAAACCCTTATTTGACTGGATTTTTTGTTTTACATCTGATTTTCCAAATTACGCTGATTTGAAAAGATTGTATAAGTTTTAACGTGTAGATTTAAATTTCTAAATTGTTGATGATGAAGCTGTAATGTTATTTAGATTGAATCTTTTAGCAGAGAGTGATATCTTATCCTTTTCCAATTTTTTTTAAGAGTCTAAACTGTGTAGATTTATGAGTACGGAGATCTTTGAAATGCTGGCTTAAACGTTTCCTGAGTTCTTGCATATTGCCACTAGTGTCAAGGTTTCTGGCTCCCAGAACTTCGATGAGTTCTGCCTTTTTGAGGAAGTAAATAAATCCGAGATTTTTGTACGGATTATACTCTTCCGTCGGTTGTTCTTCTTCCAAACTGTCGGGCATGGTGATGCTGGTTATGGATCGGTATTTTATACTGGACGGTGAAGCTTTCTGAAGGCTCTTGAATAATCTGTAGTCTGGATCAGGTGAATCTTTAAAGGACTTATCGGGTAAAACGGTAAACGGCGGCGGTCGGTGTTGCCTTTAAGATTCCAGGTCGGTCGGTTGGAGTTCGGATGAACCTTCAAGAAAGTCCCTGCTCGGGCGCCATTTGTGATGCTTTTTTGCTTATGCTGAGGTAAGCTCAGGGGGGTTCCAGGATTCTTCCCAAAGAAGCAACAAAACTTGGGGTTTTGAAAGTTCCAAACTCAATTAAACAGCCTTTTAATCCTTAATTTCAATCGGTTTTATTTATTGTTCACTTCAAGCTTATTATATATATACAATGTCTTAATCTTTATTTATAACAAGTTACTTCATATATTTTGGTGTCCCCGGTACACAATCCGGAGAGAAATCTGGTCGGAACTCACACTGAGAACCTATGTCCAACGAGCTAAGAAACTCAAAGGATAAGTCTATGGAACCCGAATGGAATCCTATGTCCCCACAATACGGAGAAAAGTCTGGTCGGAACTCGGCAGGAGAACCTATGTCCAACGAGAAGCTCGAAGGAGTAGTCTATGGGATCCTAATGGAAACCCTTATGTCCCCAGTACACAACCTGGAGAGGATTCTGGACGGAACTCGCTAGGAGAACCTATGTCCAATGAGCTAGAAAACTCAAAGGAGAAGTCTTTGGAATCCAAATGGAATCCTATGTCTCCACAATACGGAGAGAAATCTGGTCGGAACTCGGCAGGAGAACCTATGTCCAACGAGAAGCTCGATGGAGTAGTCTGTGGGAATCCCAATGGAAACCCTTATGTCCCCAAAATGTGGAGATAATTCCGGTATAATTTGTTAGTATAATAATAATTTCCTGTTCTAAATTCTATTGTAAACTACCTGTGTTGATTTCTGATTCCCTAATACAACTAGCTACTTAATTACTATTTAGGACCAAAAATTCAAGAAAATGACGATCAAGAAGAGCTGCCTCTAATTGCCAAGTCTTTTTCCGGGTCTACTTGGCTCTGTATCTATACACTAAATGAATAGGTACTTGGAAACAGAGAATCGCAAGATCGACGATTTGGTCACAATTTTTGGTTCCCTTTATGTTATCCACGGTTAAAACTCACTGTGAAGTATAACACAGTCGAACGCGAAAAGTTCATGCTAACTAAAAATACTTTTTCTTGTAGGATGACGTTGATGTCGTGCACTACACACTCGTGGCGACTTTTCATTTTTTTGTTTCTTTTGTTTTTGTTTTTTTTTTTTTGTTGTGTCGTCGCTTAGCGATCACTCATCGTCTTGTGGGTATGCTGATTTCGTATGTATGATATTGCATACGTTTATTCTTCATTATTAATGCTTTCTTTGTTTTGATTTGATTGTTATTATTTTTTTTCTAAATAATTAAGTATTATTTCTTAATGTTAACTTGTTACTTAATATTATTTTAATAGATATTATTTAAGGAATTGTGACGCTTCGTCACAAAGCTCAACAAATCATTTGGTTATTTAGAGCAGAAGATAAAACACTTTTTGCCGCCTCCTTCTTCCTCTCATCAGTAATACTTGTTTTTCTGTTTATGGTGGGAACCCAACGAAAAATGTTGAAACTCTTCTAAAATTTTTGTTTTTTTATAAAAGAAGTGTAGGTAGATTGAGAAATAACTTAAAAACAACTCCCAGTTAATATTTTTTTAAGCCTTATCACTTAAAAAATATATGATCCTTAAAAAATATTAACTTTGACAAGCTGTAACTTTAAAAACTTTTTATTATTTCCAAATATAGTAGCAAAAATGACCTAAATTTTCTTAACTTTTTTTTTTATTTTCCTCTCCATTTTAAAGCGCTTCCAATCTGCTCCAGGAAGCAAAACCCTTTCAAACAAAAAAAAAAACTGAAAAAAGACACAAACATAACACATTTTTATGATAAACTGCACTCTAGATCTGTTCCCATGATGTCCGCTCTTCGTCAAGTGAATTAAATTACTGCCCCCCCCCCCCACTCTCTATGTAACATTTTCATTTATTAAAATTCCAAAAAAAAAAAAAAAAGGAAAGTAGTAGTATAAAAACACATATCCTTTTCTCATATAGCGCATTTGCCAATAGATGGCACCACATATACTCACAATGTTATGCGAAGAGAGAATGATTTTCCTATGCATTTTATCATCAACATTCAAGTTCTTTGTGTTCCGATATAGAGGATTTGTGTTTACATTTTTAGTCTGTATTAGTGTGTGTGTGTGTGTGTGAGTATAATGTTCATGTATATTTAGTTGCCCTTCTTCCATATTTACATATTTAAAGAAAAATAAAGGAATAAACTTTTTTTTTAATTTTTTTTTCTCTTTTTTTTTTTTTTTTTGTAAAACTGCCGCAGCTTTTCTGTAGCTATAGTCATAGCTGCTTTGGCCGGTCCACAGTGGCTGTTCACCGAGGAGAAACTACCGAATGCCAACTACAATGGGACGGCGAATTTTAACGCCCAGGACGATGGCGCCTTCATTACCAAATACACAAAGTCCAGTTTATGGATTCTATGCACGGCTCAGCAAGGTAAGTCTGTAAAATGTAGATGGCGCTGTGAATAATGGTGATTTATGCGCTAATTGAATTGCATTAAAGTAACGAGTCCTTCTGTGGGAATTTTTTCTTTTTTTTTTTTTTGTTATAAACCAGACCCAAACATACTCGTAAAACAAAAAATAAAAACTCGTTCCACGCACTGATTAAAGTTACACAAGTTTATGCTGTGTGTGGTATCTACTGGGTTAAGGGATTTTCATCTAACAAATCCATAGGTTTCAGACTTATTAGTCTCAAGGGCTGTTATATGGTGTAGTCGCTCGTTTGTGGTAGCACATTTCAATTATATTTGTTTGGGGGATTTTTTTGGATGTCTTTCATGGTCAAATCTCGATGTGTAGTCAAATTTTAGGTCAAGTCTTAAAATTGACCTGAAAGGCTTCAAAACTTGGAGTTTAAAGTGTTGAATAACTGGCATTCGTTACTTTGAAACTTTGTCGAACTTATTGAGTTGAGAAAAACGTGAGGGCTTCATCCAAAGTTGGTTAAAGTTGACAAAAACAAACTTTTTGGAATATTTTGAAACTTCCAATGGAAAGAATATAAGCTACCATGCTATAGAAAGGTAAGTTCTAAGTTTGCCTAATAATGGTCTTTGACCATAACATATGCTAGCTATATGGCGTTACAAGCGACGGCATCAGTAACGGCGGCAATGTTAGGTTAGGTTTGTATGAGTCTGGTTGCAGAGTGGTCATGGCAAAAGGTGGTTGCGTGCTTGGTTGTTGGAAATAATCTCTTTTTTCTTGTGGGAATAATTTTTACTTGTAATGAAGCTTTTGGGAGTAATCGCCACCCGTTGCCGACACGCCGCACCGCCGCGCCGCCGCCACCCACCACAACACATACAGTTGGTAAAACTCTCTTTTTTTCCCAAAGTCCTGCTTACTTTTATGTCGGTTAGATGGAAGGTATATTATAGTCAACAAACACACATTTAGCGAGATATATTTGCGAAAGAGTTTGTGTTTTTTGTTTTTCGGTTGCATGGCATTTGGGAATAAAGAAAAACTCCCTGAGGAAGTTTAACATGAGCAAATACGTTTTTAGAGCTTTGAATGTTTTGATTAAATATTAAATCAAAAGTCGGAGGAGTTGGATCTGGTTCTTTTTTTTTTTCTTCAAGCGAGGATTTTTTTTTTATTTTGATGGTTAAATGAAGTGATAACAACTTGGTTAGAAGAATATCTCTTGGTAAAGTAGGTTGAAAAAATCTTAATTAAGAATTCATCAAGGCAACATATAAAACAAATCTACTCTCGTCTCGTCAGTTAGTTTGAACATTTTGTATAATGGTTTGGTAGAAGTACTAAATCAAATTGACAGGAATGTATTTAGTTAAATTTTTAATATATGAATTCAAGATTTGATACATATGTACATCCTTAGGGTGTTACCAAAAGGGATTTGAACATGTAAAGTGTGAATAAAACAAACAATTATTTTATAAGTTAATTCTAATATTTTTAATGTTTGATTCACTTTCTTATCCAATCTTTTTAGAATTTCATTAATTCAGAGAAAAAATCATGTTAAATCAACCAAGCATATCATGTTGTTATTTTCAAACAAAATAGTCGTGTTTGAGTTATGACCATATACACAAGATATTCATCAAATTTGTATTTAAATACGATAAACATTCAAAACATGAATATGCATACTATTCAAATGAAACTATTTACCATATGAAAACGATATTGAATCATCATAATTCACTGTAAACTTAACAATGACCTATTGTTAAATGTAAATGATCTTTTGTCAGTAAGCCTGATCCACTAAAACACTCACCTGAACTGCTGCCAATTATGAACCAACATAGCATAAATTTAACAAATTTAACAACGCTATCAGGTAAAATCTTAATATTGGGAATATTTTACCCATGTTGATTCAATAATGTGCATAATGTTAATGTAATCTTGCAAGCTTGTGAATTATTTCTACACCGGTATGAGAATAAACATCTGGTTATATACATAGTTACAGTAATCATGTTCACTTTTTAAATAATTCTGGATCTTGGATCCTTGGTCCTTTAAAAAATTGAAAAGTACTTCGTACATTAGATTGTTTTGGTACTCAGTCGAACTCAAGCTAGGGATGGGAAAAACCGGCCGGTTTAAACCGATTTCGGTTTTTTTGCTTAGGTCAACCGGTTTTTTTTCGGTTTTTTGCTCCTCCGGTTTAAACCGGTTTTTGCAAAAAAAAAAACGAAAAACCGGAAGAAAAAAAAACGTCGACGAAAAAAAAAATAACTGAAAACTGTCAAAACTTTTATTCCCTCTCTCAACTAACCATATAATTATAAATTTTCATTAATATTCAGCTTTAAAAATTGTACAAAACTCCTTCTAAGAGTAAGTTAAGAACTCTTATAACAAAATCAAACTAAAAAAAGCATTGCTTAGAGATTTTCTTCGAATTAGGTTAAATTTTTTTTACTGTCAAATCAAGCAACAAAACCGAAAACCGGTTTTTCCGAAAACCGGTTTTTTGGCCCGGAAAAACCGTCAAACCGGTTTTTGTACTAACAACCGCCATCCCTGACTCAAGCACAACTCATCTTCTACCGGATTTTATACGTTGTCTTATGGGAAACCGACGAAGTTATGAATACTAGAGTTATGCGCGACAGAGTTACGCTCGTCAAAGTTACGAAAAACCGAAGTTATGAAAGACCGAAGTTACGAAAAACCAGAGTTACGAACACAAAAGCTATCAAACGATGTTTTTGGGTTGGAGGAACGTACCAAAAAGCAAGAGCGTATAGGTTGAGTCAAGGCAAGAAAAAAATTGTATGGGACGGGGGTGTCTATTCCCCTCCGTTAAGCAGGGAGGGGGATTTTCTAAAAAAAAATGACTTAATTTGGAAAAAATTATTTAAAATCAACGGTTACACCAAAAGTAACGTACTTTACGTTTTTGTAAAGCCAAAAACTGTATCTTTTAATTTGTTTTTAAATATAGCTGTTTATTTGACTAGTTTTTGAAAAAATTAGTTTTCAAAATCAAAATTTTGAGAAAAAATTGAAAAAATAAATTTCGAACTTATTTTTTTCAAAATTTTATGTAATTATGTGCTAATTTAAATTACATAATTTAATGTTCTTATTTGTTTTTAAACTAAAACTGAAAATTGGATCCAAAAACGTCTTGTCGTTTTCGATAAATTAAAAAAAAAAAAAAACAAAACTACTTTTTTTCAAAAAAGCCATATATTTTTTTTTGAAAATTAATTTTTCAAAAACTGTTCCATTAAACAGATTTGTTTAAAAACAATATATGTACAAGAACAAGTCTTTTGCCTTACAAAAAAGTACAGTACGATATTAATGGTGTAACCGTTGATATTTTAATAATTTTTTTTTCTAAATTAAGTCAATATTTTAGAAAATCCCCCCTCCCGGCTAAACGGAGGGGAATAGACATCCCCGTCCCTTACAATTTTTTTTCTTGCCTTGACTCAACCTTCGTAACTTTGGTTTTTCGTAACTTCGGTTTTTCGTAACTTTGACGCGCGTAACTCTGTCGCGCATAACTCTTGTATTCGTAACTCCGTTACCATTTCCTATAAAATTGTTATTAAACTAGCAAAAGCATATAAACATGCCCACGACCACATTTAAGTGAAATTGTTATAGAAAATAAAAGAGTACCTATTATTTGCTAGCAAAGTCGTGGAGGTCTTTTATTCCAATGAACTATTAAATACATAGCTCCAATTTGAATACTAAATCAATGCAAAATTTTAGCTTTCTGATAAAAAAAATCTGAATTTTTAATGAAAATTACAATTTACGTGATTTAGGGGCAAACTTTATAGCTATCAAGGTGATATTCACATAAAATTATTTGATAGTTCGCCATTTCTTTCATTTTGTGACTAATCTTACTTGCATGTTGCACTAGGTTGGACTAAATGTCACTAAACTAGAAGCTGCAGAATTAACTCTTTTATTTTCATTAAAACTGGCAAGTATTTCACCACTTTTCAATAGCATTTTTATATCACGTTTAGAAATCTCAAAAAGTTTGAAACTTTGCCTTGGCTCCACCAGTATAGATCCTTTTACATTTTCGAGATCATAGTGTCTGGGGTATTCGATGCGTAGAGAGCAATAGAGTAGCATCGAAGCAATCGAAGTTTAACCTTTTACAATTTAATTTAGATCCCTTTGCAAATCAAATTCACCCTTTCAGAAAATGCATTCACTTTCACTTTCTGAAAATCATAAGCTTGAACTTTCCGCCATATCATCCTATTTTGTTTGAGAATTTGTAACTCAAACAAATAATAATCAAGAAAGTAAACAGGAAAGCCCCCGAAAACAAGCCATTTTAAAAGCTGTCTTCATGGGATCACCTATATTATGTCATCGCTTCTTATGTTTATAATGTGAATTTAAGTTTAAGTAAGTTCAAGCTTTTGATTTTCAGGAGGTGAATTTGATTTGCAAAAGGATTAATTTGACTATTAACGATTTCGATCACTTGATCGCAGGGCATGTTGAAAGCTCTATGCCAACATTCTACCTTCAACACACCGTAATGGATCAATTCTAAATTAACATTTACTTTGTCATCAATGTTATCTTCTTTAAGAATCGACAAGTAAATTCTCCAGATTTACCTTTGCCCAGGTTAAAATCACATCATAATACATTAGTGGCTTTCTAACTCTGATTTAATGAACTCGATCAAGAAATCCTACCAGGATTAAGCTCTTCCATCGAAAAAAGACTTCTTCGAACTGTGTTTACACTATAGGAATCAGGTAAAATACCAATCCCCATCAGACAGCAGCAAGTAAGTCAAAAAGCTGAATACCTAGAATGTCTTCATTTACAGCAATCCCAGAACCAATATCGAATTTAAAGGAAAACGAATAAAAATGGACTAGCTACCAACAAGACGAGAGTTAACATAGAATGATGAAACCCGTTAAATCATTTCATAGCCAGAAAAGTAAAAAAAATAAAAAAAAAATAATACAAACTACCAAGCAGGAACTGCATCCTGTCATAAGCAAAGGAAACCAACAAAACTCAGCTTCCTTTCTGCTGAAAGTCTATCAAAATCATTTCCTTCGTCAACAAATCCAATAAATTGTCATGGTTCCCTCTCTTGTGGATTCAAGAAAAGAAGACGTTCGTTCTCGGGGGCAGATTGCTGCTCTGCTACTTTTTACCCATCATATATAGAGCACATACAGAGCTCCTTGCATTTTGCGGCATTCCCTTTCAGCAATGAGAACGAGAAGAAGACAAGCAAAACGTATACGTGTAGATGCAGAAGGGAGCAAAAGCCGCAAGTCTACCAGCTAATGTTGCTATACACAGTTGAATGATGCTCTTCCTCTGTGCTGTAGCTGAAGCTGGAAGCAACCCAATGCCACAGCAGCTTCCATGTAAGATCAGGCAATAATGCGGCACTTTGTATCCGTCTGCTGTGATGTGCTTGCTTGCAACTAGGGGATACGGTATGATGGTAGAGTGTATACCTATCTGCCTTGCAAGTTGCAACCCAATCAGGGCTCTTTATCATGTCAGAGTGGGTGATGGGGGCTGTGTAACAACACAGCTTACGAATAGCGTGTCGTCGTAAAAGCAGGAACAAAATGAATTATGGCCTTCATAAAGATGCCTTTGGCGACGACGAAGACGACGATGATGATGGCACCACCATTGCTCCCCAAACCCCACCCAACGAAGACTTGTTAAGAAATAAGCCCTGGTTTCTAGTGGCAGACAAGCAGGCGAGAGGACGACATATAGCGTCAATGGTTTCTTGTTGGCAACACCTGAGGCCCTGTGGCATTTCCTTTTCGCACTTGCAAATTTGAGCTCCTGCTAAGAAGATTTCTTCCTCCTTTTTTTTTTTGTACATATTTCCTCTTTTTTTTTCTTCGTGCGTTACGTTTCGCGGCGCTGAGCATGTATAAAGAAGGCGTACATCGTACATATAAGTGGCAGATTTAGCTTGCAAATGCACTTTGTTCACCTCGACTATGTAGATTTTTTGTATCGTTTTCTCTCTTGCAAGTGAAATTGCGAAGAAAGAGGAACAAATTTATATATCTTTTTGCGGAGGAAAATTGAAAGTGTAATGTTATGATGTGGTGGAATTATTACTTCCCATTTTTCTTTTTCGTATATGCAACAAGTCTGTCATCACAATTATGAAAAAGTGGTGAGTAAAAAAAAAAGCATGTCACTGGAATATATTTATTTTCAGCTTAAGACAAAACGGACTTTAAGTTAAAGTTGAAATTGTTTGTTTTTTAAATATTGGATTACGGTATTGTTGTTTCAGGACATTTTTTTTTCTGAAAAAGTACCAAGAAAAAACCCGGTATTTTTCAAATTTTTAACAAATTAACGAAATTCAAGTTTGCGATACATTTTTTACTTGCTCTATAGGGCAAGTATTGGTTTCGTGTCAAACTAAATTTCGAGGTTTTAATCAAAACCAACATTAAGATGATGGAGAACTCCGAAAAAGTGTGTCCCACAATTCCGTCCGTCCGTATGTCTGTGCGTCCATCTGTTCACATTTCCACAGCCTAAACGGGTGGACTGATTTTCTTCAAATTTGGTACAGATGATATTTATGGAATTTTGAAAGTTAGTTTTTGTTTTATGTTTTATGGCACATGCTCGTGACGTGCTCGGGACATGCTCGGGACATACTCGGGACATGCTCGGGACATCTTCGGGACATTTTCGGGACATCTTCGGGACATCTTCCGGACATGCTAGGGACATCTTCGGGACATCTTCGGGACATCTTCGGGACATCTTCGGGACATCTTCGGGTTATGCTCGGGACATCTTCGGGACATGCTCGGGACATCATCGGGACATGCTCGGGACATCATCGGGACATGCTCGGGACATCTTCGGGACATGCTCGGGACATCTTCGGGACATGCTCGGGTCATTTTCGGGACATCTTCGGGACATGTTTGGGACATCTTCGGGACATCTTCGGGACATCTTCGGGACATCTTCGGGACATCTTCGGGACATCTTCAGGACATCTTCGGGACATGCTCGGGACATCTTCGGGACATGCTCGGGACATGCTCGGGACATCTTCGGGACATCTTCGGGACATCTTCGGGACATCTTCGGGACATCTTCGGGACATGCTCGGGACATCTTCGGGACATGCTCGGGACATCTTCGGGACATCTTCGGGACATGCTCGGGACATCTTCGGGACATGCTCGGGACATCTTCGGGACAGCTTCGGGACATCTTCGGTACATGCTCGGGACATCTTCGGGACATCTTCGGGACATCTTCGGGACATGCTCGGGACATCTTCGGGACATGCTCGGGACATCTTCGGGACATCTTCGGGACATCTTCGGGACATCTTCAGGACATCTTCGGGACATGCTCGGGACATCTTCGGGACATCTTCGGGACATCTTCGGGACATCTTCGGGACATCTTCGGGACATGCTCGGGACATCTTCGGGACATCTTCGGGACATCTTCGGGACATCTTCGGGTTATGCTCGGGACATCATCGGGACATGCTCGGGACATCTTCGGGACATCTTCATTACATCTTCGGGACATCTTCGGGACATGCTCGGGACATCTTCGGGATATGCTCGGGACATCTTCGGGACATCTTTGGGACATGCTCGGGACATCTTCGGGACATGCTCGGGACATCTTCGGGACATCTTCGGGACATCTTCGAGACATCTTCAGGACATCTTTGGGACATGATCGGGACATCTTCGGGACATCTTCGGGACATCTTCGGGACATGCTCGGGACATCTTCGTGACATCTTCGGGACATCTTCGGGACATCTTCGGGACATGCTCGGGACATCTTCGGGACATGCTCGGGACATCATCGGGACATGCTCGGGACATCTTCGGGACATCTTCGGGACAAATTCAGGACATCTTCGGGACATGCTCGGGACATCTTCGGTACATTTTCGGGACATCTTCGGGACATCTTCGGGACATCTTCGGGACATCTTCGGGACATATTCGGGACAACTTCGGGACATCTTCGGGACATGCTCGGGACATCTTCGGGACATCTTCGGGACAAATTCAGGACATCTTCGGGACATGCTCGGGACATCTTCGGTACATTTTCGGGACATCTTCGGGACATCTTCGGGACATCTTCGGGACATCTTCGGGATATATTCGGGACAACTTCGGGACATCTTCGGGACATGCTCGGGACATCTTCGGGACATCTTCGGGACATGCTCGGGACATCTTCGGGACATGCTCGGGGCATCATCGGGACATCTTCGGGACATGCTCGGGACATCTTCGGGACATGCTCGGGACATCTTCGGGACAGCTTCGGGACATCTTCGGTACATGCTCGGGACATCTTCGGGACATCTTCGGGACATCTTCGGGACATCTTCGGGATATATTCGGGACAACTTCGGGACATCTTCGGGACATGCTCGGGACATCTTCGGGACATCTTCGGGACATGCTCGGGACATCTTCGGGACATGCTCGGGACATCTTCGGGACATCTTCGGGACATGCTCGGGACATCTTCGGGACATGCTCGGGACATCTTCGGGACAGCTTCGGGACATCTTCGGTACATGCTCGGGACATCTTCGGGACATCTTCGGGACATCTTCGGGACATGCTCGGGACATCTTCGGGACATGCTCGGGACATCTTCGGGACATCTTCGGGACATCTTCGGGACATCTTCAGGACATCTTCGGGACATGCTCGGGACATCTTCGGGACATCTTCGGGACATCTTCGGGACATCTTCGGGACATCTTCGGGACATGCTCGGGACATCTTCGGGACATCTTCGGGACATCTTCGGGACATCTTCGGGTTATGCTCGGGACATCTTCGGGACATGCTCGGGACATCATCGGGACATGCTCGGGACATCTTCGGGACATCTTCATTACATCTTCGGGACATCTTCGGGACATGCTCGGGACATCTTCGGGATATGCTCGGGACATCTTCGGGACATCTTTGGGACATGCTCGGGACATCTTCGGGACATGCTCGGGACATCTTCGGGACATCTTCGGGACATCTTCGAGACATCTTCAGGACATCTTTGGGACATGATCGGGACATCTTCGGGACATCTTCGGGACATCTTCGGGACATGCTCGGGACATCTTCGTGACATCTTCGGGACATCTTCGGGACATCTTCGGGACATGCTCGGGACATCTTCGGGACATGCTCGGGACATCATCGGGACATGCTCGGGACATCTTCGGGACATCTTCGGGACAAATTCAGGACATCTTCGGGACATGCTCGGGACATCTTCGGTACATTTTCGGGACATCTTCGGGACATCTTCGGGACATCTTCGGGACATCTTCGGGACATATTCGGGACAACTTCGGGACATCTTCGGGACATGCTCGGGACATCTTCGGGACATCTTCGGGACAAATTCAGGACATCTTCGGGACATGCTCGGGACATCTTCGGTACATTTTCGGGACATCTTCGGGACATCTTCGGGACATCTTCGGGACATCTTCGGGATATATTCGGGACAACTTCGGGACATCTTCGGGACATGCTCGGGACATCTTCGGGACATCTTCGGGACATGCTCGGGACATCTTCGGGACATGCTCGGGACATCATCGGGACATGCTCGGGACATCTTCGGGACATCTTCGGGACAAATTCAGGACATCTTCGGGACATGCTCGGGACATCTTCGGTACATTTTCGGGACATCTTCGGGACATCTTCGGGACATCTTCGGGACATCTTCGGGACATATTCGGGACAACTTCGGGACATCTTCGGGACATGCTCGGGACATCTTCGGGACATACTCGGGACATGCTCGGGACATCTTCGGGACATGCTCGGGACATCTTCGGGACATGCTCGGGACATCTTCGGGACATCTTCGGGACATCTTCGGGACATTTCGGGACATCTTCGGGACATGCTCGGGACATGCTCGGGACATGCTCGGGACATGCTCCTGGACATCTTCGGGACATGCTCGGGACATCTTCGGGACATCTTCGGGACATCTTCGGGACATGCTCGGGACATGCTCCGGGACATCTTCGGGACATCTTCGGGACATCTTCGGGACATCTTCGGGACATGCTCGGGACATCTTCGGGACATCTTCCTGACATCTTCGGAACATGCTCGGGACATCTTCGGGACATCTTCGGGACATCTTCGGGACATGCTCGGGACATCTTCAGAATATGCTAGGGACATCTTCTTGACATCTTCGGGACATACTCGGGACATGCTCGGGACATCTCCGGGACATCTTCGGGACATCTTCGGGACATGCTCGGGACATCTTCGGGACATCTTCGGGACATCTTCGGGACATCTTCGGGACATCTTCGGGTTATGCTCGGGACATCTTCGGGACATGCTCGGGACATCATCGGGACATGCTCGGGACATCAGGACATCTTCGGGATATCTTCGGGACATGCTAGGGACATCTACGGGACATCTTCGGGACATGCTCGGGACATGTTTGGGACATCTTCGGGACATGCTCGGGACATGCTCGGGACATCTTCGGGACATGCTCGGAACAAGCTCGGGACATGCTCGGGACATCTCCGGGACATGCTCGGTCATGCTCGGGACATCTACGGGACATCTTCGGGACATCTTCGGGACATGCTCGGGACATGCTCGGGACATCTTCGGGACATGCTCGGAACAAGCTCGGGACATGCTCGGGACATCTCCGGGACATGCTCGGTCATGCTCGGGACATCTACGGGACATCTTCGGGACATGCTCGGGACATGTTTGGGACATCTTCGGGACATGCTCGGGACATGCTCGGGACATCTTCGGGACATGCTCGGAACAAGCTCGGGACATGCTCGGGACATCTCCGGGACATGCTCGGTCATGCTCGGGACATCTACGGGACATCTTCGGGACATCTTCGGGACATCTTCGGGACATGCTCGGGACATGCTCGGGACATGCTCCGGGATATCTTCGGGACATGCTCGGGACATCTTCGGGACATCTTCGGGACATCTTCGGGACATGCTCGGGACATGCTCCGGGACATCTTCGGGACATCTTCGGGACATCTTCGGGACATCTTCGGGACATGCTCGTGACATCTTCGGGACATCTTCGGAACATGCTCGGGACATCTTCGGGACATCTTCGGGACATGCTCGGGACATCTTCAGAATATGCTAAGGACATCTTCTTGACATCTTCGGGACATACTCGGGACATGCTCGGGACATCTCCGGGACATCTTCGGGACATCTTCGGGACATGCTCGGGACATCTTCAGGACATCTTCGGGACCTCTTCGGGATATCTTCGGGACATCTTCGGGACATGCTAGGGACATACTCGGGACATGCTCGGGACATCTTCGGGACATCTTCGGGACATGCTCGGGACATCTTCGGGACATCTGCGGGACATCTTCGGGACATGCTCGGGACATCTTCGGGACATGCTCGGGACATCTACGGGACATCTTCGGGACATGCTCGGGACATGCTCGGGACATCTTCGGGACATGCTCGGGACATGCTCGGGACATCTTCGGGACATGCTCGGAACAAGCTCGGGACATGCTCGGGACATCTTCGGGACATGCTCGGGACATCTTCGGGACATCTTTCGGGACATCTTCGGGACATCTTCGGGACATGCTCGGGACATCTTCGGGACATCTTCGGGACATGCTCGGGACATCTTCAGGACATCTTCGGAACATGCTCGGGACATCTTCGGGACATCTTCGGGACATCTTCGGGACATGCTAGGGACATCTTCGGGACATGCTCGGGACATCTACGGGACATCTTCGGGACATGCTCGGGACATGCTCGGGACATCTTCGGGACATCTTCGGGACATCTTCGGGACATGCTCGGGACATACTCGGGACATGCTCGTGACATCTTCGGGACATCTTCGGAACATCTTCGGGACATGCTCGGGACATCTTCGGGACATGCTCGGGACATCTTCAGAATATGCTCGGGACATGCTTGGGACATCTTCGGGACATACTCGGGACATGCTCGGGACATCTTCGGGACATGCTCGGGACATCTTCGGGACATCTTCGGGACATGCTCGGGACATCTTCAGGACATCTTCGGGACATCTTCGGGACATGCTCGGGACATCTTCGGGACATCTTCGGGACATCTTCGGGACATGCTCGGGACATCTTCGGGACATGCTCGGGACAAGCTCGGGACATCTTCGGGACATCTTCGGGACATGCTCGGGACATCTTCCGGACATCTTCGGGACATCTTCGGGACATCTTCGGGACATGCTCGGGACATCTTCGGGACATGCTCGGGACATCTTCGGGACATCTTCGGGACATCTTCGGGACATGCTCGGGACATCTTCGGGACATGCTCGGGACACCTTCGGGACATCTTCGGGACATGCTCGGGACATCTTCGGGACATGCTCGGGACATCTTCGGGACATCTTCGGGACATTTTCGGGACATCTTCGGGACATCTTCGGGACATCTTCGGGACATCTTCGGGACATCTTCGGGACATCTTCGGGACATGCTCGGGACATCTTCGGGACATGCTCGGGACATCTTCGGGACATGCTCGGGACATCTTCGGGACATGTTAGGGACATCTTCGGGACATCTTCGGGACATGCTCGGGACATCTTCGGGACATCTTCGGGACATGCTCGGGACATCTTCGGGACATGCTCGGGACATCTTCGGGACATCTTCGGGACATCTTCGGGACATGCTCGGGACATCTTCGGGACATGCTCGGGACACCTTCGGGACATCTTCGGGACATCCTCGGGACATCTTCGGGACATCTTCGGGACATCTTCGGGACATCTTCGGGACATCTTCGGGACATGCTCGGGACATCTTCGGGACATGCTCGGGACACCTTCGGGACATCTTCGGGACATGCTCGGGACATCTTCGGGACATCTTCGGGACATCTTCGGGACATCTTCGGGACATCTTCGGGACATCTTCGGGACATCTTCGGGACATCTTCAGGACATCTTCGGGACATGCTCGGGACATCTTCGGGACATCTTCGGGACATCTTCGGGACATCTTCGGGACATCTTCGGGACATGCTCGGGACATCTTCGGGACATCTTCGGGACATCTTCGGGTTATGCTCGGGACATCTTCGGGACATGCTCGGGACATCATCGGGACATGCTCGGGACATCTTCGGGACATCTTCATTACATCTTCGGGACATCTTCGGGACATGCTCGGGACATCTTCGGGACATGCTCGGGACATCTTCGGGACATCTTCGGGACATGCTCGGGACATCTTCGGGACATGCTCGGGACATCTTCGGGACATCTTCGGGACATGCTCGGGACATCTTCGGGACATCTTCGGGACATGCTCGGGACATCTTCGTGACATCTTCGGGACATCTTCGGGACATCTTCGGGACATGCTCGGGACATCTTCGGGACATCTTCGGGACATGCTCGGGACATCTTCGGGACATGCTCGGGACATCATCGGGACATGCTCGCTACATCTTCGGGACATCTTCAGGACAAATTCAGGACATCTTCGGGACATGCTCGGGACATCTTCGGGACATTTTCGGGACATCTTCGGGACATCTTCGGGACATCTTCGGGACATATTCGGGACAACTTCGGGACATCTTCGGGACATGCTCGGGACATCTTCGGGACATACTCGGGACATGCTCGGGACATCTTCGGGACATGCTCGGGACATTTTCGGGACATGCTCGGGACATCTTCGGGACATGCTCGGGACATCTTCGGGACATCTTCGGGACATCTTCGGGACATTTCGGGACATCTTCGGGACATGCTCGGGACATGCTCGGGACATGCTCCGGGACATCTTCGGGACATGCTCGGGACATCTTCGGGACATCTTCGGGACATCTTCGGGACATGCTCGGGACATGCTCCGGGACATCTTCGGGACATCTTCGGGACATCTTCGGGACATCTTCGGGACATCTTCGGGACATGCTCGGGACATCTTCGGGACATCTTCCTGACATCTTCGGAACATGCTCGGGACATCTTCGGGACATCTTCGGGACATGCTCGGGACATCTTCAGAATATGCTAGGGACATCTTCTTGACATCTTCGGGACATACTCGGGACATGCTCGGGACATCTCCGGGACATCTTCGGGACATCTTCGGGACATGCTCGGGACATCTTCAGGACATCTTCGGGACATCTTCGGGATATCTTCGGGACATCTTCGGGACATGCTAGGGACATACTCGGGACATGCTCGGGACATCTTCGGGACATCTTCGGGACATGCTCGGGACATCTTCGGGACATCTGCGGGACATCTGCGGGACATGCTCGGGACATCTTCGGGACATGCTCGGGACATCTACGGGACATCTTGGGGACATGCTCGGGACATGCTCGGGACATCTTCGGGACATGCTCGGGACATGCTCGGGACATCTTCGGGACATGCTCGGAACAAGCTCGGGACATGCTCGGGACATCTCCGGGACATGCTCGGTCATGCTCGGGACATCTACGGGACATCTTCGGGACATCTTCGGGACATGCTCGGGACATGCTCGGGACATGCTCCGGGACATCTTCGGGACATGCTCGGGACATCTTCGGGACATCTTCGGGACATCTTCGGGACATGCTCGGGACATGCTCCGGGACATCTTCGGGACATCTTCGGGACATCTTCGGGACATCTTCGGGACATGCTCGGGACATGCTCGGGACATCTTCGGGACATCTTCGGAACATGCTCGGGACATCTTCGGGACATCTTCGGGACATGCTGGGGACATCTTCAGAATATGCTAAGGACATCTTCTTGACATCTTCGGGACATACTCGGGACATGCTCGGGACATCTCCGGAACATCTTCGGGACATCTTCGGGACATGCTCGGGACATGCTCGGGACATCTTCAGGACATCTTCGGGACATCGTCGAGATATCTTCGGGACATCTTCGGGACATGCTAGGGACATACTCGGGACATGCTCGGGACATCTTCGGGACATCTTCGGGACATGCTCGGGACATCTTCGGGACATCTGCGGGACATCTTCGGGACATGCTCGGGACATCTTCGGGACATGCTCGGGACATCTACGGGACATCTTCGGGACATGCTCGGGACATGCTCGGGACATCTTCGGGACATGCTCGGGACATGCTCGGGACATCTTCGGGACATGCTCGGAACAAGCTCGGGACATGCTCGGGACATCTTCGGGACATGCTCGGGACATCTTCGGGACATCTTTCGGGACATCTTCGGGACATCTTCGGGACATGCTCGGGACATCTTCGGGACATCTTCGGGACATGCTCGGGACATCTTCAGGACATCTTCGGGACATGCTCGGGACATCTTCGGGACATCTTCGGGACATCTTCGGGACATGCTAGGGACATCTTCGGGACATGTTTGGGACATCTTCGGGACATGCTCGGGACATCTTCGGGACATGCTCGGGACATCTTCAGAATATGCTCGGGACATGCTTGGGACATCTTCGGGACATACTCGGGACATGCTCGGGACATCTTCGGGACATCTTCGGGACATGCTCGGGACATCTTCGGGACATCTTCGGGACATCTTCGGGACATGCTCGGGACATGCTCCGGGACATCTTCGGGACATCTTCGGGACATCTTCGGGACATCTTCGGGACATGCTCGGGACATGCTCGGGACATCTTCGGGACATCTTCGGAACATGCTCGGGACATCTTCGGGACATCTTCGGGACATGCTGGGGACATCTTCAGAATATGCTAAGGACATCTTCTTGACATCTTCGGGACATACTCGGGACATGCTCGGGACATCTCCGGAACATCTTCGGGACATCTTCGGGACATGCTCGGGACATGCTCGGGACATCTTCAGGACATCTTCGGGACATCGTCGAGATATCTTCGGGACATCTTCGGGACATGCTAGGGACATACTCGGGACATGCTCGGGACATCTTCGGGACATCTTCGGGACATGCTCGGGACATCTTCAGAATATGCTCGGGACATGCTTGGGACATCTTCGGGACATACTCGGGACATGCTCGGGACATGTTTGGGACATCTTCGGGACATGCTCGGGACATCTTCGGGACATGCTCGGGACATCTTCAGAATATGCTCGGGACATGCTTGGGACATCTTCGGGACATATTCGGGACAACTTCGGGACATCTTCGGGACATGCTCGGGACATCTTCGGGACATACTCGGGACATGCTCGGGACATCTTCGGGACATGCTCGGGACATTTTCGGGACATGCTCGGGACATCTTCGGGACATGCTCGGGACATCTTCGGGACATCTTCGGGACATCTTCGGGACATTTCGGGACATCTTCGGGACATGCTCGGGACATGCTCGGGACATGCTCCGGGACATCTTCGGGACATGCTCGGGACATCTTCGGGACATCTTCGGGACATCTTCGGGACATGCTCGGGACATGCTCCGGGACATCTTCGGGACATCTTCGGGACATCTTCGGGACATCTTCGGGACATCTTCGGGACATGCTCGGGACATCTTCGGGACATCTTCCTGACATCTTCGGAACATGCTCGGGACATCTTCGGGACATCTTCGGGACATGCTCGGGACATCTTCAGAATATGCTAGGGACATCTTCTTGACATCTTCGGGACATACTCGGGACATGCTCGGGACATCTCCGGGACATCTTCGGGACATCTTCGGGACATGCTCGGGACATCTTCAGGACATCTTCGGGACATCTTCGGGATATCTTCGGGACATCTTCGGGACATGCTAGGGACATACTCGGGACATGCTCGGGACATCTTCGGGACATCTTCGGGACATGCTCGGGACATCTTCGGGACATCTGCGGGACATCTGCGGGACATGCTCGGGACATCTTCGGGACATGCTCGGGACATCTACGGGACATCTTGGGGACATGCTCGGGACATGCTCGGGACATCTTCGGGACATGCTCGGGACATGCTCGGGACATCTTCGGGACATGCTCGGAACAAGCTCGGGACATGCTCGGGACATCTCCGGGACATGCTCGGTCATGCTCGGGACATCTACGGGACATCTTCGGGACATCTTCGGGACATGCTCGGGACATGCTCGGGACATGCTCCGGGACATCTTCGGGACATGCTCGGGACATCTTCGGGACATCTTCGGGACATCTTCGGGACATGCTCGGGACATGCTCCGGGACATCTTCGGGACATCTTCGGGACATCTTCGGGACATCTTCGGGACATGCTCGGGACATGCTCGGGACATCTTCGGGACATCTTCGGAACATGCTCGGGACATCTTCGGGACATCTTCGGGACATGCTGGGGACATCTTCAGAATATGCTAAGGACATCTTCTTGACATCTTCGGGACATACTCGGGACATGCTCGGGACATCTCCGGAACATCTTCGGGACATCTTCGGGACATGCTCGGGACATGCTCGGGACATCTTCAGGACATCTTCGGGACATCGTCGAGATATCTTCGGGACATCTTCGGGACATGCTAGGGACATACTCGGGACATGCTCGGGACATCTTCGGGACATCTTCGGGACATGCTCGGGACATCTTCGGGACATCTGCGGGACATCTTCGGGACATGCTCGGGACATCTTCGGGACATGCTCGGGACATCTACGGGACATCTTCGGGACATGCTCGGGACATGCTCGGGACATCTTCGGGACATGCTCGGGACATGCTCGGGACATCTTCGGGACATGCTCGGAACAAGCTCGGGACATGCTCGGGACATCTTCGGGACATGCTCGGGACATCTTCGGGACATCTTTCGGGACATCTTCGGGACATCTTCGGGACATGCTCGGGACATCTTCGGGACATCTTCGGGACATGCTCGGGACATCTTCAGGACATCTTCGGGACATGCTCGGGACATCTTCGGGACATCTTCGGGACATCTTCGGGACATGCTAGGGACATCTTCGGGACATGTTTGGGACATCTTCGGGACATGCTCGGGACATCTTCGGGACATGCTCGGGACATCTTCAGAATATGCTCGGGACATGCTTGGGACATCTTCGGGACATACTCGGGACATGCTCGGGACATCTTCGGGACATCTTCGGGACATGCTCGGGACATCTTCGGGACATCTTCGGGACATGCTCGGGACATCTTCAGGACATCTTCGGGACATGCTCGGGACATCTTCGGGACATC
This sequence comes from Episyrphus balteatus, assembly GCF_945859705.1. Taxonomy (NCBI): domain Eukaryota; kingdom Metazoa; phylum Arthropoda; class Insecta; order Diptera; family Syrphidae; genus Episyrphus; species Episyrphus balteatus. The sequence goes on along the minus strand of NC_079135.1, from coordinate 125,231,412 downwards.
TTCGGGACATCTTCGGGACATGCTCGGGACATCTTCGGGACATCTTCGGGACATCTTCGGGACATGCTCGGGACATCTTCGGGACATGCTCGGGACATGCTCGGGACATCTACGGGACATCTTCGGGACATCTTCGGGACATGCTCGGGACATCTACGGGACATCTTCGGGACATGCTCGGGACATGCTCGGGACATCTTCGGGACATCTTCGGGACATCTTCAGGACATGCTCGGGACAAGCTCGGGACATGCTCGGGACATCTTTGGGACATGCTCGGGACATCTTCGGGACATCTTCGGGACATGCTCGGGACATCTTCGGGACATCTTCGGGACATGCTCGGGACATCTTCGGAACATCTTCGGGACATCTTCGGGACATGCTCGGGACATCTACGGGACATCTTCGGGACATGCTCGGGACATGCTCGGGACATCTTCGGGACATCTTCGGGACATCTTCAGGACATGCTCGGGACAAGCTCGGGACATGCTCGGGACATCTTTGGGACATGCTCGGGACATCTTCGGGAAATCTTCGGGACATCTTCGGGACATGCTCGGGACATCTTCGGGACATGCTCGGGACACCTTCGGGACATCTTCGGGACATGCTCGGGACATCTTCGGGACATGCTCGGGACATCTTCGGGACATCTTCGGGACATTTTCGGGACATCTTCGGGACATCTTCGGGACATCTTCGGGACATCTTCGGGACATTTTCGGGACATCTTCGGGACATCTTCGGGACATCTTCGGGACATGCTCGGGACATCTTCGGGACATGCTCGGGACATCTTCAGAATATGCTCGAGACATGCTTGGGACATCTTCGGGACATCTTCGGGACATGCTCGGGACATCTTCGGGACATCTTCGGGACATTCTCGGGACATCTTCGGGACATGCTCGGGACATCTTCGGGACATGCTCAGGACATCTTCGGGACATGCTCGGGACATCTTCGGGACATCTTCGGGACATCTTCGGGACATCTTCGGGACATGCACGGGACAAGCTCGGGACATGCTCGGGACATCTTCGGGACATGCTCGGGACATCTTCGGGACATCTTTCGGGACATCTTCGGGACATCTTCGGGACATGCTCGGGACATCTTCGGGACATCTTCGGGACATGCTCGGGACATCTTCGGGACATCTTCGGGACATGCTCGGGACATCTTCGGGACATCTTCGGGACATGCTCGGGACATCCTCGGGACATCTTCGGGACATCTTCGGGACATGCTCGGGACATCTTCGGAACAAGCTCGGGACATGCTCGGGACATCTTCGGGACATGCTCGGGACATCTTCGGGACATGCTCGGGACATCTTTGGGACATCTTCGGGACATCTTCGGGACATCTCCGGGACATCTTCGGGACATCTTCGGGACATGCTCGGGACATCTTCGGGACATCTTCGGGACATCTTCGGGACATCTTCGGGACATGCTCGGGACATCTTCGGGACATCTTCGGGACAAGCTCGGGACATGCTCGGGACATCTTCGGGACATGCTCGGGACATCTTCGGGACATGCTCGGGACATCTTCGGGACATCTTTCGGGACATCTTCGGGACATGCTCGGGACATCTTCGGGACATCTTCGGGACATGCTCGGGACATCTTCAGGACATCTTCGGGACATGCTCGGGACATCTTCGGGACATCTTCGGGACATGCTAGGGACATCTTCAGGACATCTTCGGGACATGCTCGGGACATCTTCGGGACATCTTCGGGACATCTTCGGGACATCTTCGGGACATCTTCGGGACATGCTCGGGACATCTTCGGGACATCTTCGGGACATGCTCGGGACATACTCGGGACATGCTCGTGACATCTTCGGGACATCTTCGGAACATCTTCGGGACATGCTCGGGACATCTTCGGGACATGCTCGGGACATCTTCAGAATATGCTCGGGACATGCTTGGAACATCTTCGGGACATACTCGGGACATGCTCGGGACATCTTCGGGACATGCTCGGGACATCTTCGGGACATCTTCGGGACATGCTCGGGACATCTTCAGGACATCTTCGGGACATGCTCGGGACATCTTCGGGACATCTTCGGGACATCTTCGGGACATGCTCGGGACATCTTCGGGACATCTTCGGGACATGCTCGGGACATACTCGGGACATGCTCGTGACATCTTCGGGACATCTTCGGAACATCTACGGGACATGCTCGGGACATATTCGGGACATCTTCGGGACATCTTCGGGACATGCTCGGGACATCTACGGGACATCTTCGGGACATCTTCGGGACATGCTCGGGACATCTACGGGACATCTTCGGGACATGCTCGGGACATGCTCAGGACATCTTCGGGACATGCTTGGGACATCTTCGGGACATCTTCGGGACATGCTCGGGACATCTTCGGGACATCTTCGGGACATTTTCGGGACATCTTCGGGACATCTTCGGGACATGCTCGGGACATCTTCGGGACATCTTCGGGACATCTTCGGGACATCTTCGGGACATGCTCGGGACATGCTCGGGACATCTTCGGGACATCTTCGGGACATGCACGGGACAAGCTCGGGACATCTTCGGGACATCTTCGGGACATGCTCGGGACATGCTCGGGACATCTTCGGGACATCTTCGGGACATCTTCGGGACATGCTCGGGACATCTTCGGGACATCTTCGGGACATGCTCGGGACATACTCGGGACATGCTCGTGACATCTTCGGGACATCTTCGGAACATCTACGGGACATGCTCGGGACATATTCGGGACATCTTCGGGACATCTTCGGGACATGCTCGGGACATCTTCGGGACATCTTCGGGACATGCTCGGGACATGCTCGGGACATCTACGGGACATCTTCGGGACATCTTCGGGACATGCTCGGGACATCTACGGGACATCTTCGGGACATGCTCGGGACATGCTCAGGACATCTTCGGGACATGCTTGGGACATCTTCGGGACATCTTCGGGACATGCTCGGGACATCTTCGGGACATCTTCGGGACATTTTCGGGACATCTTCGGGACATCTTCGGGACATGCTCGGGACATCTTCGGGACATCTTCGGGACATGCTCGGGACATCTTCGGGACATCTTCGGGACATTTTCGGGACATCTTCGGGACATCTTCGGGACATGCTCGGGACATCTTCGGGACATCTTCGGGACATCTTCGGGACATGCTCGGGACATCTTCGGGACATCTTCGGGACATTTTCGGGACATCTTCGGGACATCTTCGGGACATGCTCGGGACATCTTCGGGACATGCTCGGGACATCTTTGGGACATCTTTCGGGACATCTTCGGGACATCTTCGGGACATGCTCGGGACATCTTCGGGACATCTTCGGGACATCTTCGGGACATCTTCGGGACATGCTCGGGACATCTTCGGGACATGCTTGGGACATCTTCGGGACATCTTCGGGACATGCTCGGGACATCTTCGGGACATCTTCGGGACATTTTCGGGACATCTTCGGGACATCTTCGGGACATCTTCGGGACATCTTCGGGACATCTTCGGGACATCTTCGGGACATCTTCGGGACATGCTCGGAACATGCTCGGGACATCTTCGGGACATCTTCGGGACATGCACGGGACAAGCTCGGGACATGCACGGGTCATCTTCGGGACATGCTCGGGACATCTTCGGGACATCTTTCGGGACATCTTCGGGACATCTTCTGGACATGCTCGGGACATCTTCGGGACATCTTCGGGACATGCTCGGGACATCTTCGGGACATCTTCGGGACATGCTCGGGACATCTTCGGGACATCTTCGGGACATGCTCGGGACATCTTCGGGACATGCTCGGGACATCTTCGTGACATCTTCGGGACATCTTCGGGACATCTTCGGGACATGCTCGGGACATCTTCGGGGCATGCTCGGGACATCTTCGGGACATCTTCGGGACATGCTCGGGACATCTTCGGGACATCTTCGGGACATCTTCGGGACATGCTCGGGACATCTTCGGAACAAGCTCGGGACATGCTCGGGACATCTTCGGGACATGCTCGGGACATCTTTGGGACATCTTTCGGGACATCTTTGGGACATCTTCGGGACATCTTCGGGACATCTCCGGGACATCTTCGGGACATCTTCGGGACATGCTCGGGACATCTTCGGGACATCTTCGGGACAAGCTCGGGACATGCTCGGGACATCTTCGGGACATGCTCGGGACATCTTTGGGACATCTTTCGGGACATCTTCGGGACATCTTCGGGACATGCTCGGGACATCTTCGGGACATCTTCGGGACATCTTCGGGACATCTTCGGGACATGCTCGGGACATCTTCGGGACATGCTTGGGACATCTTCGGGACATCTTCGGGACATGCTCGGGACATCTTCGGGACATCTTCGGGACATTTTCGGGACATCTTCGGGACATCTTCGGGACATCTTCGGGACATCTTCGGGACATCTTCGGGACATCTTCGGGACATCTTCGGGACATCTTCGGGACATGCTCGGGACATGCTCGGGACATCTTCGGGACATCTTCGGGACATGCACGGGACAAGCTCGGGACATGCACGGGTCATCTTCGGGACATGCTCGGGACATCTTCGGGACATCTTTCGGGACATCTTCGGGACATCTTCTGGACATGCTCGGGACATCTTCGGGACATCTTCGGGACATGCTCGGGACATCTTCGGGACATCTTCGGGACATGCTCGGGACATCTTCGGGACATCTTCGGGACAAGCTCGGGACATGCTCGGGACATCTTCGGGACATGCTCGGGACATCTTTGGGACATCTTTCGGGACATCTTCGGGACATCTTCGGGACATGCTCGGGACATCTTCGGGACATCTTCGGGACATCTTCGGGACATCTTCGGGACATCTTGGGGACATGCTCGGGACATCTTCGGGACATGCTTGGGACATCTTCGGGACATCTTCGGGACATGCTCGGGACATCTTCGGGACATCTTCGGGACATTTTCGGGACATCTTCGGGACATCTTCGGGACATCTTCGGGACATCTTCGGGACATCTTCGGGACATCTTCGGGACATCTTCGGGACATGCTCGGAACATGCTCGGGACATCTTCGGGACATCTTCGGGACATGCACGGGACAAGCTCGGCACTAGCACGGGTCATCTTCGGGACATGCTCGGGACATCTTCGGGACATCTTTCGGGACATCTTCGGGACATCTTCTGGACATGCTCGGGACATCTTCGGGACATCTTCGGGACATGCTCGGGACATCTTCGGGACATCTTCGGGACATGCTCGGGACATCTTCGGGACATCTTCGGGACATCTTCGGGACATGCTCGGGACATCTTCGGGACATGCTCGGGACATCTTCGTGACATCTTCGGGACATCTTCGGGACATCTTCGGGACATGCTCGGGACATCTTCGGGACATGCTCGGGACATCATCGGGACATGCTCGGGACATCTTCGGGACATCTTCGGGACAAATTCAGGACATCTTCGGGACATGCTCGGGACATCTTCGGGACATTTTCGGGACATCTTCGGGACATCTTCGGGACATATTCGGGACAACTTCGGGACATCTTCGGGACATGCTCGGGACATCTTCGGGACATACTCGGGACATGCTCGGGACATCTTCGGGACATGCTCGGGACATCTTCGGGACATGCTCGGGACAGCTTCGGGACATGCTCGGGACATCTTCGGGACATCTTCGGGACATCTTCGGGACATTTCGGGACATCTTCGGGACATGCTCGGGACATGCTCGGGACATGCTCCGGGACATCTTCGGGACATGCTCGGGACATCTTCGGGACATCTTCGGGACATCTTCGGGACATGCTCGGGACATGCTCCGGGACATCTTCGGGACATCTTCGGGACATCTTCGGGACATCTTCGGGACATGCTCGGGACATCTTCGGGACATCTTCCTGACATCTTCGGAACATGCTCGGGACATCTTCGGGACATCTTCGGGACATGCTCGGGACATCTTCAGAATATGCTAGGGACATCTTCTTGACATCTTCGGGACATACTCGGGACATGCTCGGGACATCTCCGGGACATCTTCGGGACATCTTCGGGACATGCTCGGGACATCTTCAGGACATCTTCGGGACATCTTCGGGATATCTTCGGGACATCTTCGGGACATCTTCGGGACATGCTAGGGACATACTCGGGACATGCTCGGGACATCTTCGGGACATCTTCGGGACATGCTCGGGACATCTTCGGGACATCTGCGGGACATCTGCGGGACATGCTCGGGACATCTTCGGGACATGCTCGGGACATCTACGGGACATCTTCGGGACATGCTCGGGACATGCTCGGGACATCTTCGGGACATGCTCGGGACATCTTCGGGACATGCTCGGAACAAGCTCGGGACATGCTCGGGACATCTCCGGGACATGCTCGGTCATGCTCGGGACATCTACGGGACATCTTCGGGACATCTTCGGGACATGCTCGGGACATGCTCGGGACATGCTCCGGGACATCTTCGCACGGAGAAAAATGAATCTAGTATTTTATACTCCATATGACTAGTAAGGAAATTAAAGTAAAAAGCCCTAGATTTTAAGTAAAATTTACCTTACGTATTGAACATTTCTTGGTTCCGTAAAGTAATTTTTACAAGAAAATTATGGTGAACAAAATAAAGTAGTATATACCTTACGAGTAGCAATATTTTCTTTACGTAGAGTAAAATAAACCTTCATCCAAAAAAGTGTATGACTCTTTTCACTTTAAGATTCTAGTAAAACATATTTTACAAATTTAACTATTCTGTGAATAAGTTTTACCTTACACTAAGGTAATAATATTACCTAATTCTAGGAATTTTCCCCTATACATAGTAATAACTCTTAATTGCTGTCATTGAAAAGTCTGCCATTTTGTCTTCCATGTGTTTTGGAAATTTTTTTTTGTCAAAGCTTTTAGGTGTGCGGGTGCGGAATAATTAATAAAGAAATAAAATCTAAAAAAATTATTTTCTCATTTGTGTTTTTCTTTTGGAAGTGTAATGTTTTCATTACTTTTTGTGTTCTTTTAGGCGTTGTTATTGGCTCCGTAATTACGGATAGCATATTTTTTTCTTGTGTTAGAAAAATATATAGGTATCCATATGGATTAACATCATTCAATCTAATTAATTCATGAAGAATTAGATAAAAATTGGATCAAATAAAGTCAATTCCATTTTTATTGATGATATTTTCCTAAATAAAATTGTTTGTTTGCACCTTACAAAATTATAATAAACTAGGTAATTTATGTAATTATTGAAAAACATAACAGGGTCATACGTTACTTACTTCTAAATAGCTTTGAGGATTAAGTACCTACGTGTTACCTAGTTATGCTTTTCAATAATTACAAAATTCAACTTTTTTATTTTAATTTTTGTAAGATAAATGCACACAATTTTATTTAGAAAAATGTCATCAATAAAAATGAAATTGACTTTATTTGATCCAATCTGGAACTAAATTATATACCTTCCATAGAGAAGTTCAATTTACTTTAAAAATCAGTATTTTCAGCCTTATAGTAAGGTAAAATATGTACCTAACTTTCTAGTAATTTCTATTAGAAAGTCATACAAAAAAAGGCTTTACTGTAAAGTTAATCCTAAGCTATAAATTTACTAGAAAAGTAAGGTGAATTCCATTTTATTGGGGAGTCATCCCTATTTAAACTTTACATTAAAGTTAAATATACCAGAAATAAGGTAGCTCATACCTTATTTTTTCTCCGTGCGGGACATGCTCGGGACATCTTCGGGACATCTTCGGGACATGCTCGGGACATGCTCCGGGACATCTTCGGGACATCTTCGGGACATCTTCGGGACATCTTCGGGACATGCTCGGGACATGCTCGGGACATCTTCGGGACATCTTCGGAACATGCTCGGGACATCTTCGGGACATCTTCGGGACATCTTCGGGACATCTTCGGGACATGCTCGGGACATCTTCAGAATATGCTAAGGACATCTTCTTGACATCTTCGGGACATACTCGGGACATGCTCGGGACATCTCCGGAACATCTTCGGGACATCTTTCGGGACATCTTCGGGACATCTTCGGGACATGCTCGGGACATCTTCGGGACATCTTCGGGACATGCTAGGGACATCTTCGGGACATGCTCGGGACATCTTCAGAATATGCTCGGGACATGCTTGGGACATCTTCGGGACATACTCGGGACATGCTCGGGACATCTTCGGGACATGCTCGGGACATCTTCGGGACATCTTCGGGACATGCTCGGGACATCTTCAGGACATCTTCGGGACATGCTCGGGACATCTTCGGGACATCTTCGGGACATGCTCGGGACATCTTCGGGACATCTTCGGGACATGCTCGGGACATACTCGGAACATGCTCGTGACATCTTCGGGACATCTTCGGAACATCTACGGGACATGCTCGGGACATATTCGGGACATCTTCGGGACATCTTCGGGACATGCTCGGGACATCTTCGGGACATCTTCGGGACATGCTCGGGACATCTTCGGGACATGCTCGGGACATGCTCGGGACATCTACGGGACATCTTCGGGACATCTTCGGGACATGCTCGGGACATCTACGGGACATCTTCGGGACATGCTCGGGACATGCTCGGGACATCTTCGGGACATCTTCGGGACATCTTCAGGACATGCTCGGGACAAGCTCGGGACATGCTCGGGACATCTTTGGGACATGCTCGGGACATCTTCGGGACATCTTCGGGACATGCTCGGGACATCTTCGGGACATCTTCGGGACATGCTCGGGACATCTTCGGGACATGCTCGGGACATCTTCGGGACATCTTCGGGACATCTTCGGGACATGCTCGGGACATCTTCGGGACATGCTCGGGACACCTTCGGGACATCTTCGGGACATGCTCGGGACATCTTCGGGACATGCTCGGGACATCTTCGGGACATCTTCGGGACATTTTCGGGACATCTTCGGGACATCTTCGGGACATCTTCGGGACATCTTCGGGACATCTTCGGGACATCTTCGGGACATCTTCGGGACATCTTCGGGACATCTTCGGGACATGCTCGGGACATCTTCGGGACATGCTCGGGACATCTTCAGAATATGCTCGAGACATGCTTGGGACATCTTCGGGACATCTTCGGGACATGCTCGGGACATCTTCGGGACATCTTCGGGACATTCTCGGGACATCTTCGGGACATGCTCGGGACATCTTCGGGACATGCTCAGGACATCTTCGGGACATGCTCGGGACATCTTCGGGACATCTTCGGGACATCTTCGGGACATGCACGGGACAAGCTCGGGACATGCTCGGGACATCTTCGGGACATGCTCGGGACATCTTCGGGACATCTTTCGGGACATCTTCGGGACATCTTCGGGACATGCTCGGGACATCTTCGGAACAAGCTCGGGACATGCTCGGGACATCTTCGGGACATGCTCGGGACATCTTTGGGACATCTTTCGGGACATCTTTGGGACATCTTCGGGACATCTTCGGGACATCTCCGGGACATCTTCGGGACATCTTCGGGACATGCTCGGGACATCTTCGGGACATCTTCGGGACATGCTCGGGACATCTACGGGACATCTTCGGGACATCTTCGGGACAAGCTCGGGACATGCTCGGAACATCTTCGGGACATGCTCGGGACATCTTTGGGACATCTTTCGGGACATCTTGGGGACATCTTCGGGACATGATCGGGACATCTTCGGGACATCTTCGGGACATCTTCGGGACATCTTCGGGACATGCTCGGGACATCTTCGGGACATGCTTGGGACATCTTCGGGACATCTTCGGGACATGCTCGGGACATCTTCGGGACATCTTCGGGACATCTTCGGGACATTTTCGGGACATCTTCGGGACATCTTCGGGACATGCTCGGGACATCTTCGGGACATCTTCGGGACATCTTCGGGACATGCTCGGGACATGCTCGGGACATCTTCGGGACATCTTCGGGACATGCACGGGACAAGCTCGGGACATGCACGGGTCATCTTCGGGACATGCTCGGGACATCTTCGGGACAACTTTCGGGACATCTTCGGGACATCTTCGGGACATGCTCGGGACATCTTCGGGACATCTTCGAGACATGCTCGGGACATCTTCGGGACATCTTCGGGACATCTTCGGGACATGCTCGGGACATCTTCGGGACATGCTTGGGACATCTTCGGGACATCTTCGGGACATGCTCGGGACATCTTCGGGACATCTTCGGGACATCTTCGGGACATTTTCGGGACATCTTCGGGACATCTTCGGGACATGCTCGGGACATCTTCGGGACATCTTCGGGACATCTTCGGGACATGCTCGGGACATGCTCGGGACATCTTCGGGACATCTTCGGGACATGCACGGGACAAGCTCGGGACATGCACGGGTCATCTTCGGGACATGCTCGGGACATCTTCGGGACATCTTTCGGGACATCTTCGGGACATCTTCGGGACATGCTCGGGACATCTTCGGGACATCTTCGAGACATGCTCGGGACATCTTCGGGACATCTTCGGGACATCTTCGGGACATGCACGGGACAAGCTCGGGACATGCTCGGGACATCTTCGGGACATGCTCGGGACATCTTCGGGACATCTTTCGGGACATCTTCGGGACATCTTCGGGACATGCTCGGGACATCTTCGGGACATCTTCGGGACATGCTCGGGACACCTTCGGGACATGCTCGGGACATCTTCGGGACATGCTCGGGACATCTTCGGGACATCTTCGGGACATGCTCGGGACATCTTCGGGACATCTTCGGGACATCTTCGGGACATCTTCGGGACATGCTCGGGACATCTTCGGAACAAGCTCGGGACATGCTCGGGACATCTTCGGGACATGCTCGGGACATCTTTGGGACATCTTTCGGGACATCTTTGGGACATCTTCGGGACATCTTCGGGACATCTCCGGGACATCTTCGGGACATCTTCGGGACATCTTCGGGACATGCTCGGGACATCTTCGGGACATCTTCGGGACATCTTCGGGACATGCTCGGGACATCTTCGGGACATCTTCGGGACAAGCTCGGGACATGCTCGGGACATCTTCGGGACATGCTCGGGACATCTTTGGGACATCTTTCGGGACATCTTCGGGACATCTTCGGGACATGCTCGGGACATCTTCGGGACATCTTCGGGACATCTTCGGGACATCTTCGGGACATGCTCGGGACATCTTCGGGACATGCTTGGGACATCTTCGGGACATCTTCGGGACATGCTCGGGACATCTTCGGGACATCTTCGGGACATTTTCGGGACATCTTCGGGACATCTTCGGGACATCTTCGGGACATCTTCGGGACATCTTCGGGACATCTTCGGGACATCTTCGGGACATCTTCGGGACATGCTCGGGACATGCTCGGGACATCTTCGGGACATCTTCGGGACATGCACGGGACAAGCTCGGGACATGCACGGGTCATCTTCGGGACATGCTCGGGACATCTTCGGGACATCTTTCGGGACATCTTCGGGACATCTTCTGGACATGCTCGGGACATCTTCGGGACATCTTCGGGACATGCTCGGGACATCTTCGGGACATCTTCGGGACATGCTCGGGACATCTTCGGGACATCTTCGGGACATGCTCGGGACATCTTCGGGACATGCTCGGGACATCTTCGGGACATCTTCGGGACATGCTCGGGGCATCTTCGGGACATGCTCGGCACATACTCGGGACATGCTCGGGACATCTTCTGGACATCTTCAGAATAAGCTCGGGACATCTTCGGGACATCTCCGGGACATCTTCGGGACATGCTCGGGACATCTTCGGGACAAGCTCGGGACATGCTCGGGACATCTTCGGGACATGCTCGGGAGATCTTTGGGACATCTTTCGGGACATCTTCGGGACATCTTCGGGACATGCTCGGGACATCTTCGGGACATCTTCGGGACATCTTCGGGACATCTTCGGGACATGCTCGGGACATCTTCGGGACATCTTCGGGAAATGCTCGGGACATCTTCGGGACATGCTCGGGACATCTTCGGGACATCTTCGGGACATCTTCGGGACATCTTCGGGACATCTTCGGGACATCTTCGGGACATGCTCGGGGCATCTTCGGGACATGCTCGGCACATACTCGGGACATGCTCGGGACATCTTCTGGACATCTTCAGAATAAGCTCGGGACATTTTCGGGACATCTCCGGGACATCTTCGGGACATGCTCGGGACATCTTTGGGACATGCTCGAACATATTCGGGACATGCTCGGGACATCTTCGGGACATCTTGGGGACATCTTCGGGACATGCTCGGGACATCTTCGGGACATCTTCGGGACATGCTCGGGACATCTTCGGGACATCTTCGGGACATCTTCGGGACATCTTCGGAACATGCTCGGGACATCTTCGGGACATGCTCAGAACATCATCGGAACATGCTCGGGACATCTTCGGGACATCTTCGGGACATCTTCAGGACATGCTCGGGACATCTTCGGGACATGCTCGGGACAACTTCGGGACATCTTCGGGACATCTTCGCGACATGCTCGGGACATCTTCGGGACATCTTCGGGACATCTTCGGGACATCTTCGGGACATGCTCGGGACATCTTCGGGACATGCTCGGGACATCTTCGGGACATGCTCGGGACATGCTCGGGACATCTTCGGGACATCTTCGGGACATACTCGGGACATGCTCGGGACATCTTCGGGACATCTTCGGGACATCTTCGGGACATCTTCGGGACATCTTCGGGACATGCTCGGGACATCTTTGGGACATGCTCGAACATATTCGGGACATGCTCGGGACATCTTCGGGACATCTTCGGGACATCTTCGGGATATGCTCGGGATATCTTCGGGACATGCTCGGGACATCTTAGGGACATGCTCGGGACATCTTCGGAAGATTTCGGGACATCTTCGGGACATCTTCGGGACATGCTCGGGACATCTTCGGGACATGCTCGGGACATCTTCGGGACATCTTCGGGACATCTTCGGGACATGCTCGGGACATCTTCAGGACATCTTCGGGACATCTTCGGGACATGCTCGGGACATCTTCGGAATATGCTCGGGACATCTTCGGGACATCTTTGGGACATCTATGGGACATGCTCGGGACATCTTCGGGACATGCTCGGGACATCTTCGGGACATGCTCGGGACATCTTCGGGACATGGTCGGGACATCTTCGGGACATCTTCGGGACATCTTCGGGACATGCTCGGGACATACTCGGGACATCTTAGGGACATCTTCGGGACATCTTCGGGACATCTTCGGGACATGCTCGGGACATCTTCAGGACATCTTCGGGACATCTTCGGGATATCTTCGGGACATCTTCGGGACATGCTCCAGACATCTTCGGAATATGCTCGGGACATCTTCGGGATATTTTTGGGACCTGCTCAGGACATGCTCGGGACATCTTCGTTACATATTGGGGACTTGCTAGAGATTTTATTTGCCTAACTTTTTGTGAATTAATAAAACTGCCTTCATTGAAAGAATTTTGACTTGACTTAATTAAATACTGAGTCCCTTACTTTTTTGGACCTGCCAATTAAAGTTGCCATTAAATCTTCTGTTTAGGAAAATGAATTCCTTCCGGAAACTACACTTAGGAGCAAAAAAATGGAATCAAATTTTGCGTTCTGTAAAAATGATATTTGGTCGTAAAGTAATCGACATACATGAATGTTAATGGTACCATTGAAAAGCTTGAAACAAAAGCTTTAATTCAATGCTAAGAACTCAAAAATCCGTTCGTTGGTTCCATTCATCCAACATATATGAATTATGTAAGGAAAAAAAAAAACTGAAATTAAAACACAAATTATCTGGAAAATTTAACATTTAAAAAAAACTAAGTGCAATTCATTGACAGACAACGCTAATACTATCGTTGGAAAAAAAAGACTGAAATTGAAACAGAGAGTATCTGGAAAATTTAACATTAAAACAAAATGAAGTGCAATTTATTGACAGATAGCGGTAACACTATCGTATGCATTTTTATGTTTTTACAAACAATTCAAAGTAAAAAATACAAGCTTTAAAATGAGACCATGAGACTTTGAATAAAAATATTTTATCCATGGCAATTTTTGTTTTTAATATAATATAATTTATTTGATTCCGTTTTTTTGCTCCTAAGTGTATAAAAATACATTTTTGGAAAAAAATAAGAGATCAATTAAAATTTTTGTTCTCAAAAAAAAAAAAAATAGATTCTTGGGATGATTTCCAAACGAAAAAAGAATCACAGTCAAAAATTCATTCTCAAATGTTCCCGTAGCTCACTGAGGGAAAAAAAACAACTTAAAATCAACGAAAATCACGCCGATTCAATTATTTTTCGGAATGATTTTTCGTTGAAAAAGATAAATTTTAAAATCAAAGATGAACATCGTTAGTTTAAAGTGGTTTATAGTTATAAAACATCCTTAAATCAAAGTAAGTGTTTCAACTTTAAAAAAAGCTACAATTTAAATTAAAAAAAAAAAAAAAATTCAGCCACTGGGAATCGAACCTTTAGCTTCTAATTTTTCGGCACAATATTTCAGTATTCTGGAAATAATTTACCAAATTCTCTTTTTGATAACAATTCATAGCAAGTAATTAAAGGGAGCAAAATTTATGAGCAATGATTCTTAATATTAAAAAAATATTACCAACAAAATTTCAAAATCAAGCTTCTTTTGTATATTTAAAGTTTGAAAGAAAAATTATTATTTTATCTTCGATTAATTCAATTTACTAAAAACACACAAAAACATAAAAAAAACATTTTGTTCTAATCCTCATAAACCACTGATTACATTATTTCCATCCAACCTTGAGCTTGTTTTTTGACAAAAAAAAATCCTTTTAATTATCCTAAAGAAAGGACAAAAACCCCATCTTCATTATAAATGGAAATGTTTAAAAGGTTTTTTTTTTTTATTTCGGCTTTCATTAATTCAATGTTTTTTTATGTTTTCTTTTTTTTCTCTGTTTATAATTCCATGCGGTGTACTTCTGTGCTGTTTTCACCTTCACATTGGACTATAACAACCGACTGACTCCTTTCATCATATGGCTCCTTTCATACACTGGCTCTTTACGCAGGAATAGAAACCTACAACTGCATTAAAATCGACTACTTTCCCAAAGAAGGATATCAGCCGGATCCACATGACTCGACACCAGCTATACCATGTAAGTATCATATTCATATATCTCAACAAATTTGTAGGTATAACTGTAAATTGTAGCAATTCATATCCAGACAAAAGTATAGTCGGTCGGTGGCCACAAATGGAGATACGAGTATGGTGCTTGTACTTGCATTCAAGTTCCATGGTTAGGTCACTGAATTATCACTGAATTCTTTACAGAAATCTTTGCAGGATATGGACCTACGTACGTTTCGTCAAGCGACGACCTTCTAAGTTTTTATTTTATTTGAAAGAAGATAAAGGAGACTGGCACATGACACATTTTTTTGGTGCATTGAAAATCTGTCTTGTTCTTGTTTTGAAAAGAGCCGAGCGCGTTGAGTTCATATCCTTGTGAAAACTGTGGAGATGCTTCAATTCAATCCATTTGGCAAATTGCAGTTCATGGGGGTTGACTATGCAGCTGCTGGCTGAGCCAAAGTCCTTGGACACTTGATGTATTTATATTATTTAAGATATATTTTTTTTTTCTTTCTCGTTCAATTTATTTTTTTTTTTTTTTTGGAAAACGTTCTAGAATTTAGTTTTATGTGATATTGAAAATCTTTTTGTATAGAAGAAGATTATCGTCGGATGATAAATGATGGGTCCCTGTGGGCGGCAGCGGAAAAACGGAACTGAATTTGTTTCTTGTTTCAGTTTTATTTCATGAATATACTATATTTATGGATATACGAGGATAAATAGTGAAAGGACATTTTTAATGCATAAATATTTTATAGAGTGAAAAAGCTTAGGAGACCTAATAGCCTTGGAGACAAACGATAATATGATTAAGTATTATTTAGATGGATTGCTTTTTGGGTGCATTTTTATTTCGGACAAGGAAATGTACATACATAAAAATATAATATTTTATTTCAAAGCAAAAGCAAATTGAACAAAAGACAAATTAATGATTATTTAAAAAGAAATCCAATGATTTATGAATATTTTATTATTATTTTTTTTTTTTTAATATTCTAGGACAAAGGTTTTGAATTGAATAATTTATGATTTTTACTTATTCTGTACGGTTTTAATGTGAACAAAAAATTGAGGTTTTATTCAAAACCAACCTTGGGATGAATGGGAAATCCATCTGTAATATGTGGACTGATTTTATTCAAATTTGGTGCAGTTGATTAGGGTATTCTGAAAGTTTAAGGGCATTCTTTATATTTTACTTAGAGCTGATGGCTATCATATAAAAATATTGAGGTATTGCAATTTTCTCAAAAAATGCTTTTGATACCTATTTTTTGGATCTATTGTTGGATGAAAAAAGTATTTCTTTTATTTTTCGAAAGTCATTTGTTTTTTTTAATGTAGGTATGGTTTTCTTCTAAACGGCAGTTTAAATTAAAAAAAAAAAGATTGCGTACAAAAGCTTTTAAATAGCTTTAAAATAAATAAAAAAAGGTGAACTTTTTTTTTCGTCTTTGATTTTATTTTAAAATTTTGGTTTAAGATTTTTATTTATAATTATTCCATTATGACGTACCTACCAACGTTTCTTATTTTTTCAGGAAATTATTTTAAATAAAATGCACGACTGGGGTCTCACGTACTTGCTCTTATAGTAAAATTATATCTTATCTTAAAGCTTTTTATAAAAAAAAAAATGATGCAAAATTATAATTAGATTCAATTAAACTATTTCCCATTATGTAAAAAAGTACCTAAAATCTGTTTTTATAATTAATAAAACTCCGTTTTTTAAAGGTTTTGATCACAAAACGAAGTATGCCATCTGATTTCTTGTATGAAAAGGAGTTTTGAGAAAAATTTGAAAATCGTTAGAGCCGTTTTTTTAAAAAAATTAATTTTTTATATATACAAATTTTCTAACATTAAAAAATGAAAAAAGTTGGTAAGCCATTTTAAAGAAATAATTAATTTACACTAAAAAAAACAAATTTTCAAAACATTTCAAAAACCAGTTTTCAAAAAATTGATTTTTCAAAAAAAATTTTTTTTAAATATTTTTTAAAAATCCAAAAATGTGTTTTTGAAAATTTTCTTACATTTTAATATTACGGTTAATTAAACACTTTTGTATTAAAATTTTCGTCTTGTAAGAGATATTTTGAAACCAAAAAAACCGTTCTATGGCAGGTATCGTTAGTAACCTTCGAAAAAATATTTTTTTTAATTAAAAGTTGGGTCTTGCTCGTTAAATTATATAAAAAAAATTTTATCAAAATCGTTAGAGCCGCTTTCCAGTTATTTGGTATAACTTGAAAAATTTGTATGGGAGGTACACTTTCTAAGAGAGATATAAAAAACAAAAAAAAAAACCAACTTTCTGAATTCCATAAAAATCATCTGTACTAAATTTGAAGAAAATCCATCCACTCGTTTAGGCTGTGTAAATGTGTACAGATGGACGCACAACCGCACAGACGTACCTTCAGACGCATGGACGGAATTGCGAAACCCACTTTTTCGGAGTTCTCCATCATCGTAATGTTGGTTTTGATTAAAACCTCATTTTTTTTTCGACAGGAAACCAATAGGTACTTGTTTAGAGCAAGTAAACAAGAAAGAACTCGCTTATTCTTTCGCAAACTTAAAATAACTGATGTTTTTAAAATATGGTTAATAGTAGGTACCCAATCATTTTATGGTAGGTATAACTAAGTTCTTTGTCAAGTCCCCCGAACACTGTTAAAGAAGTTGAATAATACTTTCTTTAAGCAACTTTAAACAAGCACCCAAATTCCAATTATTCCCTAAAGATGACCAATTTGAATGACCAATTCTGAGCAACTATTAACTTTTTATAACCCGTTTTGTCCAAAAGAACTAGACAAAATTGGACACTTTTTGGATCTAATTGACACAGCTCAAAGAAGCTGTACCAAAATGTATTTCTTGTTTATTTTCAACTTTAAATTGGATAATGTTCAATGCAAACTACTTCTTTTTAGGTCTTATGCAAATCATTTTGGAGCCGAATTTCCTCAAGACCTTCCTCTATAGGCAATCCACGAACAGCGTAAAACGCCCTTATGGAGGCCTTTTTACAAAACAACGAAACATTTTAACTAGGCTATAGCTTCGCTAAGAAAACTATCACTTGCATTGGATGTTATAATAAGACCTTTTAGAAACTGTTACAAGATGTTATATTTATGAATAAAAGAATGATTTAATTGAATTTTCTTTTTTTTTTCTTTTAATTTTTTTCTATTTAGTATTTTCTTCTTTTTTGACCATTCCAATGCTATTAAACTCGAACATTAAAAATGAGTGAAAATTTAGATAGCTAATTGATAAATCACATTAAATGCAATGTTCTTTTCCCAATGCACTAAACAAATTGCATACTTAAAAAAAAAAAAAACATTGCAGACTTTAAAGAACCTCTTGGAACAAGTCTTATAGGCCTCTTCTGTCACTTGGAAATACGAGGCTTCTTTAGAACGGTTCAAATAGGTCTTAAAAAGGTCTTCTTTAACTAAAATTTATAAAGCTGCCTAAGTTTTTGGAGTTTTAATATCTTTTTTTGTGTTTTTATGGCAGGAATAGAAAAAAAAATTACAAAAATTAACAAATTAAACAACCTATTACTTTTTTTTTAGTATAATTTATGAAATTAACCTTTATTGAAGAAGCCACTTGTGAGCAAAATTAATTTTTTTTTATATGTAAACAAAAATATACTTTTCGTAAGGTTTTTGGTGTGCTGAACTCGAATCCGAAGTCAGAAAAATTCTATCATATCACGTTTTTGAAATATTCCCGTTAGAAAATCTGAAATGTCGTTTTTTAACAGTTTTTGAGGTTATGTTCTTGAACGTGGTGATTTATTTTAAATAAATTTGTGACAGTTCTTAAAAGAACTAAATTTTTTCTTTTAAAGCCCGTTTAAATCTTTTCAATATCTTTTTTCTACTTTGAGAAATCTTAAGTTGAAGTCAACTTGTTTTTTTTATCTTCTCTATACAAAAAAATCGTATGTTTATTTGCGTTTCATAGCAAATCTAGAATAGTTTCTTGTCAATCGCTTTCAAATTTTGAAATAACGTTTTATTTGCATTTTGGTAAATTCTTATATCGGCGAGGTTGGTAAATACGCTATAATACACAGAAGAGCGTGGCCGGGTCAAGTAATTACATTAAAAATTTTTAGTATGCAGAAAAATTTAATTTTTTTCTTGTTGAAAACAATATTTAAAATATTTTTAATTACATAAACAGCTTTTTGTTACTTGTGTATGGCTAAAAAATATTAAAAACATCGATTTTTTCATTTTTGTGATCCCCTTGAAGATGTTTCTCAAAAAATGAATTATTTTGAGTACTTGACTCGTAGCACATAAATGTGAATATCTCTGGTAATCGCAAACAGAAGTAGACCAAACTTTGCCAATATTAAGTATAGGCTTAAGGCAAAATAATATAAAAAAATTATCGATATGATTTTATATGTTTTTTTTTAAATTAAGTTTAAAAATTAATTTTTTTTCTTTTTTGGCCATTTATCAAAGAAATTTTAATAACTCATATATAATTTTATAAATTTAATTTTTTTTTTGTTATACGTTTTACAACAACACTCAAATAAACAAAATAACATTAACAAAATTTTTCAAACATTCACCAAACGTGAAATATACACTCTCAAAGATTCGCATAAATTCCTGAAAATATTTTCGATTTCCGAGGTACTTATGTTTCGGAGCTTATTTTGAATACATAACCTGGGTTATTTTCTAAGATAAATATGTTTTCATATGAGTTGACACTTCTAAATTATATTTTAATAGCAAAAATATTAATTTTTAACAAAAAAAAAAATTGATTTATCATAAGGGGACGACACACTGTGCGTCAGTTCGAAACAAGAAAAATGTGTAATTACAGTGACAAGTAGGTTAATACCGCTACATACAGTTTTTATGTGATATTTAGCAGGTTCGTACTCCAAGTCAACGATAAATTATAAATCTAATAGTTACTTGATTTGTTAACCTTTATTATTACTTATTATCATTATTGGTTCTGTCTTTTCGACCTCCGAAAACTTTTTCCATTTTCCTAAATTCCCAACAAAAAAAAAATCCTACAAATCATACACAACACAAACAAAACCAAAAACTTAACCTCAAAACCCAATTCACCAATTAAACAACCTAATTTCAACATCAATTTGGTTTGGCGGGAAATCATTGCGAGAAACGGTAATCAAAATGAATTACCGCAATTTTCTTTTGCCATCAGGAGCGTTATAAACTCATCGATCGCTGTCGTCTGTCTCTTCTTCTCTCTACAAAAAGAGGCAAAATAATATTCCCCTCATCCTTGTCTAAATTTTGCTATTTTCCGAAGCAATTTCCCTCATAAAAAACTTTATTTCAAATGCAATTAAATGCTCCTATATAGATACTTTATAGTGTCCTATACTATCTCCCTTGTCGATGTCTATGACAAAGACCCTTCTCGCACCCACTTTTCAACTGACTGTTGATAACTTGATAAATCAGCTGAAAAATATTTTGATTATATTTTGTTGTTGTTGTTATTTTTGAAAAGAAAAGTTGATAGATTTTTGTTGTTGTTGGATTTGTTGGAAAATAGTTGAAAATGAAATTATTGCTTCCAATGACACACCGACACAAATTCAGTTTAAACTTTCAAGTGGAAATATTGCCGCATACGTATAACGGAGTTGCGGCAACAAATATAAATTTCTTGACAGAAGATAACCCAATGAATAAGTTATCAGCCGCAGGCATAAGTTCACCAGACAACGCAACTAACCCACACAGTACCGAAACATACCGACAGAGGGCGGAATGGGCGAGTTAGAAAAACGGATGGATGAATGTGGTGAAAGATGATAATTGTCTTAGGCAAGCGACGACGACGACGACGACGACGACGACGACGAATGGGATTGGGACTCGGATGAAAGTGCAATGACAGCCCGATGACAGATGAGAGTGCGTTGCAAGTTGAACTTGGTGAAACTTTAATTAGTCAAAAGTTAACGGTATAAGTTCTTGCAGCCGGTGCATTGCTCCCATGATGGTTAGAATGGCAAAGACTTTCTTCAATTTCAGCAGACTTGTTCAAATCTTCCCCCTAAATCCCCATAAGGAATTAGTATAGGAATGTTATACAATCTATCTATTTTTAGGGGGTTTGAGAAGTTGTCGAAGTCAAGGACTATCTACTTTACGAAGGAGGAAAGTAATTCCTTTATGAATTTAGATTGTCTTGTTTAATGCTATTTGCTTGTTTGTTGCCTAGAGGGGCGCCTTCTGCGCACAGACCCAAGTCAAAAAAGAAGAAAATTATGAGATTTACGCTGAATAATTTCACCGCGCGTTAAATTTTAGATACGAATATATCCAACGAATTGGCTGCAAGTTAGAATATATTCGCGAAACAATAATGCTTTATATTTTTGTTAAAAGTTTGAGTAATTTTCAGATCTTGGGTAGTAAGTAGTAGGTGGAGGCTGGAGGCTGGGAGAAGATATGGCAGTATAACAGCGCGACTTTACTGTTGATGTTGCTGTTTTGTAAATTATTATTTGTTTCCCGGCAGCATTGTAGATTCCTTGGGAATATAATAATATGCCAAGTAATTTATGTAGGTACACAGTTTTGTATAAGATTGGCTGCGTGGAGTTGGGGGCATGTTTTTAAATTGAACGCCACTTCTGATTTGTAGAGGGAATTATCATGGATGTGGGGTGTTTTTTTTTTTTTTTTTATTTATTTTGTGGTAGTTTTTGTTTTGGGAAAAAAAAATAAATTAATAAATTTTAATGAATTGTGTTTTTGTTTATAAAAGGTCAGTCGAAATGACAAATGAAAATTACTTTGGTGTTGTATTTGACCCGGAGGACTTTTAGAAAACCATTCAATTACTAACAAATAATCTGAGATGTCCAGCAGTCCAGTTGAAAAATAGAAGCATAGAATCTTTGACTAATAGACTTTTCAAAAAATACAAGTCGCTTAGGATGACTTCTACACTGAGGGAAAAAAACTTAAAATCAACGAAAACCACGTTGATTCAACTATTTTTCGGAATGATTTTGCGTTGAAGACGAGAACTTTAAAAGTAGAACATCGTTAGTTTAAAGTGGTTTACCGTTATAAAACATCTTTAAATCAAAGTTGTTTCAACTTTTAAAAAAAGCATCAATTTATTAAAAAAAAGAAAAAATTGGCAGCCGCTGGGGATCGAACCTACAACTCTTGGGTTACTAGGCGAATGCTTTACCAACGTGCTATCTCACTGTTGAATATCTTACGTTGATTGTTTCAATTTTATTTTGAAGAAGTTTCATGTTAATTTTTCAACATTAAATCAACGTTGAACATTTAACATTTTACGTTGCGTTTTTTTTTCTCTCAGTGTACTAACACCATGTTTTCTTAACCAGTTAAGGAACGTTTATAGCACAAGTTAGAATTTTCTCTCTAGGGGAGTTAGCCAAGGTCGGCCAAAAAATGTTCCATGCTTGTATGAAGAGTTGCCGTTTGTAAATAGTGATTTGCTATTGGAAAAAGTAAAAAAATTTGAGAGTTTTTGACTTCAGGTGGGTCCATACAAAAGTACTGGGCACTTTTTTTTGTGAACAGTGTTTAAAAATTTATATCTGAGCAACCAAAACTGTTTATAAAAAAAAATTTCAAAACTTATAATGTAGCAGTAAAACAGTCTTCGAATTCTAAAAAAAACGTGGAAGAAATGCTAAACTTTAAGATTCAATCCGAAAAATCTACACCCGATTTAGTGTTTGGATTTAAGAAAAATTGTTGAAGCATGTAAACGGTTTTTTGACGATAACTTGAAATTTTGCTGGTGTAGTAGGTCACTTGAAAAGTAATTAACATGTTTTTTTTTATTATGTAACACAGTGTAATTAGACAAATCAAGTAAATTACTATTTAAAAGTGGACATTTTTAAAATTGGATAACAAATATGAAAACTATTCATTACAAGGTTCAATCGATATTTTTAATACTTTCCATGGTTTTAAAGAACTGTAGAAATACATTAGTTCAGCCCCGTCAGTGTTTGTTTGAGTTGTCTATCAGATTTTAAAAAATTCCTTCTACTCCAGTCAAAGCGTAAAAGAAGGGCCTAACTGTCAGTTTTTATTTCATGGATCGATAGGAGTATATTTGAAAGGCTTAAACCCAATTTCTCACCACCTGATCATTCTTTTAGCGGAGTTATTCTTTGCTCCAGTTTGTCGTAGACCAAAACATAAACATACATTCTCTTCCTTATAATATTTTCTATTGTTGTATGTAATTTCGTTGTATTAAAGTGAATTACTACAAAATGGCAGCCAGTTAAAGTCAAATTCTAGTTGTTAAAAAACACATTTTCTTTTTTATTTCGAAAAAAGCTTAAATTATGGTCAACATTTTTTTAACATATTTTGTAGTCCTCTTAATTTCCTGTATTTTACAGAAAAAATCAACTCTTTATCGCCAAAGATGACCGAGAAATTGATAAATGAACGCACGAAAAACCGGTGCGAAACCGCCCAAAAATATCGTTTTTTGGGAATAACTCGGCTTCAGAATGTCCTACGACAAAAAAATAAAGTTATTAATTGTTCGTCACAACATTTTCTATCGATTTTATGCACATTATTTTTGTTGAAACGAATAAAAAATAAGTAATATTAAGTCAAAGACGTTTTTTGTTTAGCCAACTCTTGCCTTATTATTTTGTAAACGGTGCAAGTATTGGCTAACAAAATAAAATACTGTTGTAGTCCTTTAAATTATCTACAATTTAAAATAAATTGCACGACTGGGGTCGCACGTACTTGCTCTTATGCTTAAAGTAACTATAATGTTAAAGCTTTTCATTCAAGAAATTTAAAATTTGATATTTTGAAGAAATTTCATAAGTAGTATAAAAAAATTAAATCTGTTTTTATAATTAATTAAACTCCGTTTTAAATTATCTTAAAAAAAATAAAAAATATGCCATTTTATTTCTTGTATAAAAAGGTATTTTTAGAAAAAAATTTTCGAAAATTGTAGGAGCCGTTTTTTAAAAAAATAATTTTTTATATATAAAAATTTTTTAACATTTTTCAAAAAAAAAGTTGGTATGTCATTTTGAAGAAATAATTAATTTACACATAAAAACTAAATTTCAAAATTTTTCATTGATTCGTTTTCAAAAAATTGATTTTTCAAAAAAAAATTTTGAAATATTTTTTAAAAAACCAAAAATGCGTTTTTTGAAAATTTTCTAAAATTTTAATATTATCTTTACTTACACACTTTTGTATAAAAATTTTCATTTAAATCGGGTTAATGTTGTACGAGATATTCAGAAACGAAAAAAACCGTTCTATGACAGGTACCGTTAATAACGGTACAAAAAATATTTTTTTTATTTAAAAAGTTGGCTATTATGTGTAGTACTACACACAAAAATTTTAATCAAAATCGTTAGAGTCGTTTTTGAAAAAAATTAACTTTTCTATTTCCGTTATATGGCAGGTACCGTTAGTTTTGGTCATAAAAAAAAAATTTCAATTTCCCCTCTAGGGAATCACCAAAAACTGCTAACCACCAAGTTTGAAGAAAATCACTTCACTCGTTTAGGCTGCAGCTCCAGATAGAGACAGACAGACAGACAGACAGACAGACAGACAGACAGACAGACAGACAGACAGACAGACAGAATTGCCGGACCCACTTTTTTGGCATTCTCCATCATCGTAATGTCATGTAAAATTGTTATCTCGAGTTCGATTTTTTTTACGAATCCTAAACTTGCCCTATAGTACCTATATCGCAAGTAAAAAAAATTAGCTCTCTACGACCCACATGAGCCGAGTTATTATAATTTTAAGAAAGCATCATTCCGTAAGAAAATTTTTAAAAAATTCCCTTGTTTATAAGTCGAATACTAGTTCACAGTGAGAGGGGTTGTTTTCATTGTTTCTTGTTATAAGAGGATTATAACTTTAAAAAAAAATTAATTTCTCGGCTCGTGTAGGTCGTCGAGAGCTAATTTTGAATTTGAATGTATAAGCCATTAAAAGTAAATAAACCGAAAAACCAAAATTAGTTTTTTTTTAATTTTTGGTTAGACGCAATTTATTAAAATGATGTTTAAAATAAAAATGAATACAAAAAAAACCGGAAATTAAATAATTGGATCTTTCAAATTGGTTAAATTTATACAATACAATATTTTTCCACTTACAGAAATCAATATAAAAAACCTTACATTTCTGTCACTAGTGTATTACGGTTGGTCGCTGAGGCGAATACGTAACATTTATTGGAGTTAATCCAACTATGTAATATTTTTTTTAATTTTCTTGTCTTTTAAAATTTAAATTATATTTTTCATTTTCTTCCACGACAAATGATTGACTCTCCCTGATTTAAGTCTGCTTTCAACAATTCAACATAAAACTGAGATATTTACACTTGACATGATAGTTATTTACAAAGGTACTTACTAACGTACCTAAAGTTCAGACAAAATTTTCTACACAATCTGGATACTTGATTCTCCCAAAAGTTAACTGTACCCAATAATCTTTTTAAACTATAAATAGCATAAATATTATGTACCTACTTAAAATATTTAAATGACTTTGATGAATATTAAATCAAAAATCTTTAAATCATGCGATGTTCCATATTTATCTCAAATTTAATCAACATCTATCATTCAACACGACCCTAAACCAATTTCCTTAAAATTCAATTTAAATTTCCACCTGTCGCCAAATTCTCGCACAAAATTTAACACTTTATAAGTTTAAGATGTCTGCCACACACCAGACACCACACATTCCACCACACACGACACACACACATCACACTTCTTCCAACCATATTAAACCTTCATCATCCTATTGTTACATATATAGCTAACCATCAAAGCTTAAACTAAACATAGCTTTTAATATATAATTCTGCATTAATTTACGATTAGTTTCGTATTTCGCTTTAGCTTCAGCCAAACGTACAAATTGTGGTCGTACATATTACACCAATCACTTCACCTAAAGGTATACACTTACAATTTATATGTGACTTCAGAGTTGGAGGGTTTTTAGTGTGCTTTGTTTTGTATACAACTTACATACTCGTATACACATATTCAATGGTTTAATTTAATTCAAAAGGATAAGCCCGACAAAAGCGTAACCTAACCACACATTATGTTTTCTAAGTCAAACGGAACTTGTTCCTTTTCATTGTGATCACCATCATCCATCGCTTCGTTGTGTATAGTTGGGAGGCATATCCGCTTACTTCTTCATGTTCATGTGTATGGCATTAAGAGAGTAAAAAGGAGCAGCCAGTTCCACAAGCCAGAAACATCAGTCAGCAAATTCAACACAATCATGGTAAAAGGGAAGTCCAAAAGGCGTTTGTATATTTCTTATTACTTCCTTCGATCCAGAGCCGTATTTAATACGAACAAAAAATAACAGTTAAATCAAATAACAGGAGGACTACGACTATACGATTATACGACTATACGACTATACGGCTATACGACTATAATACGACTATACGACTACGACTACGAAAATATTAAAAAGGACAATAACAAGTAGATACACCCCTGCGTTGGTAAGTTTTACGACTATATGACTATACGACTATATGACTATTCGACTATACGACTCTTCGACTATACGACTCTTCGACTATACGACTATAATACGACTATGCGACTATACGACTGTACGACTATACGACTATAATACAACTATAAGACTATACGACACGACTATATGACTATACGACTATAATACGACTATAAGACAATACGACTATTCGACTATACGACTATACGACTATACGATTATACGACTATACGACTATACGATTATACGACTATACGACTATACGACTATACGACTATACGACTATACGACTACGACTACGAAAATATTAAAAAGGACAATAACAAGTACACCACTGCGTTGGTAAGTTTTAACCAGATGAAATGTAGGTGGTATACATCTCTAAGGTTAACAGTAAAACATAAGAAGTACAAGGACTAAACCGGAAGTAAGCCCTCAAGTATAACCCTCTCATCTATTCTTTGCTTACCGCAAACATCCTGAGAAAAACATCACAAGGTTTTTTTTTGCTATAGATATAGCGATGAATGTGGATGAATAGGGTGGTGAATTGGAGAGGGTTTGGATTTGTTGAAGCAACTTGCTATAATACTACTCCTGTTGACTAACCAATGACTTTGCTAACAACATGAGTTCACAAGGAAACCAATTTTCCGATTTTCCATTTGAACAGCTCCTTAATTTGTCGGATGAACTTATTACCTGTATGCGCTGCGGTGAAAACTTTGAGGGTGTGGATAAAGAGAGTAAGACGGGTGGTGTTTGGTGGTGTAACAAGGTGAAATGTTGAATGGATGGTGATAGATGTTGAAGACGAAGGAGTCGGAGTCTCTTTTGTGTATTGTCCTGGAATATATGTATTTTTGTTTATAAAAAAAAAAATAAAAATACACACTCGGACGAGACAAATTCTTTGGGTGAAATGAACATTCAATTTACTTGAACTGTCGAAGCACGTTCCTAAGGGAACAAACGACACGACATGGTTCTGAAAAGAGAGAGGGTGTTGAATAGGGATTGAAAGTTGGGGTGTTTTGTGTTGTTTGCAGAGGGTTATATATTTTCCAACCAACTCCTTTGATAACAATGCGTGTGTGTTCTGTCAAGCAAAATGACATATAAATTTCTAGCAATCCCCAGAGTAGATAGTAGTAGTCTGGGTGATGAAGCTGAAGTTGAATTGTAAAACCCCCCATAGACATAGACAGACAACACAATCTCATTGATTATTATGTTTTACGAGAGAGAGAGAGTAGGTATGGGATGGGAGAAAGATTGTAGGTTTTGTTGATAACCACACTATGGGAAACATTTTGCGGAAACGTTTTGATTGAATTAAACAAGTTAGTG